>NW_004524577.1:38978959-38985049 GCF_000260255.1 Octodon degus
GGATGATGTCCGCGTCATATTCACTTTCATGTCTCCAAACCCCGACACTGTAGTGTTTGTTGAGTGAGAATCAATTTGATACAGGGAGAAAAACTGGTCTCGGGTGGGTGACCTCCAAACAATATAGGGAACCTCCAAGTGATATAGGGAGAAATGATCTCTGGATCTGACCTGCACCAGTTTGTGTTCTCTAAAACTGAAGAATAAATTTTAGGAGGTTATGAGTGGAATATTTATTGAGAGAAAGAAAGCTCCTATCCGAGAGAGGGACAGGAGGAGGGCCCTAACGGGTGGTTTCCCAGGAAGTTGTCTCTTCCAGGGACTTTTATAGAGGAAAACCATGTGGTGAGGCAGGTCTAAGGTGGTAGAGAAGACATGGGAACTGAGTTGGACACGAGGTGAGACAAAACTATGGTCAACCAATGAGATTACAAGCACCATTGCTCAGGTAAAATTGATTAAATCCAGTATCAAATGGGAAAGGGAGTCATGTAGCAAGTGGGCACGAATACGGAACAGGGTCTCTTCCTGTTGGGGGTTGGGCTAGTGACTCATTTGGGCTCTTTCAAGTTGATTGATACTATTTAGGATATCAATCCCTAATGCCCATCCCTAGGGAAGTATGTAGCTGTACTTCCTCTTTTGTCTTGGTCTTGAGGGGTGGCCCATATGGGAGTATCTGTCTCTTCCAAGTTGCAAAGTCACCTTGTCTTCCATCTTGTCTCCTTGAGGGCCTGACCCTGTCTAACTGCCTATAATATTTCTATCTAACTCAGCTGTCTACAACAAATTCAACATAGACATTTGGTGAATGAGTGAGTAAATAAACAGATGGGCTCATTCATTGTGAGTGATTAATAGGCAGTGAGTGCCCTTTTATGAGTGTGTGGTCCTCTGTGGCACTCCTTGAGGTGGTCTTTAAGCTGTGACCCCCATGATTTTGGGGGTACAAGTGAATGGTCCTTTCCCTATTTCTAGATGACAACATGACAGAAATCAACTGAATTTTGCAAATGAGATCCTCTCAGGCCATGGGTGGGAGTCTGCTGCACATCTGTGGAGAAGGAAGGAGGGACTCGGGAGACAATTTTTCTGGCAGTTATTGGTGGTAGAGGAACAAACCCTGAGGAAGCTGGGAAAATGACTTCTTATTACATTATCCTTCTTACTGACCAAGGGATGTCTCTGGGTGGTAACAGCCACTGTGCTATACTTTGTTCTTCAGAACCTCCCTGCTTTGCTATGGAAGACATCAAGGTCCGGAGAAGCCTGAGACACCCCATGACTCAAAAATAGTGTCAGAGCCCGGCTCTTGAGGCTGCACTTTCTGCTACCCACACTTGCCTCCTTGCTGCTCTCTGAAAGCCCTTCTTTGCTCTCTGCTAACTCGATCATGAAGGCAAGGCTGTTGCCGCAGTGCCCACCACCATCACCTTTGATGCAGTGAGAACAAGAGGCCAGGGCTGGGGCACTTCCTCCTGACTGATGTCGCACAGAACAAAGCCTTTCTTGTGTGTGGAGGGGTGCACTGTGCACGTATGGGGTGGGGGTCGGTGGAAGCCAAGACCAGGACAAGAAAAACCAGGCTAAGTGTGCAAAACTGTCTCTGTGTACACATTCTTTTTCTCCTGGGGGTTCCTTGAGTGACAACTTTCCTTCTTTCTTTTGAGACCACAAAGGGAAAGGATTCCCTGGATGGATGCATGTGCACTAGTACACATGAAATCACACAAACTCATCTAAACTTCATGACAGCCATACTGGAAGAAATGCAAGGTCCTTTCCTATTTAACCCCCCCTCCCCCACCATCTCACCCCTGGGATTTCATCTGCGAGGTGGAGGGAGGTTGAGGCCTTCCGCGAGGTCCACCTGAGCTCGGAGTCAAGGGGTAAATTCTTGCAGAGGAATCCTGAGGACGTCCATTTCTCAAGTGTGTTACCGTGAGACCCAGATTCACAGGTGGAAAGTCAAAGTTCCTTTTTCGTTTAGTTGTGTGATAAGAAGCACAGATTCCTCCTGAGGCTGTCCTTGCTTTGCACACGTGGTAAGCTCTCGCAGAGCTGGGCCCCTTACCACCCAGACCAGCACTGCTCTTGGGTGTGGATTTTGGAGTTGATGGGGCCTCAGGAATCCTGGCCCTTTAACTGGTAAAAGCCCAGGAATCGGACAAGAAATGAACAACTAGGAGGGAATTGCCTTAAACATGCACTCAACACAGGCAAACAACTGGACTCTCATTTCTCCTGCTATTCATGTATTTATTCAATGTATTTATTCATGTATTTATGCAATCACTTTCCACTCAGGCCTCAGGAACTCATCATCCAGGGTAGCGCTGGCGAACCTTTCAGAGTGGTCGATAGCACAAAGAGCCTGCCGCAGACGTGCGCCCCAGGTTCCCCAGTGCTGACCTTTGGGACAAAATACTCCGCTGTCAATGTAAAATGTGTACTTAAGGTGGTTACACCAAGAGTGTCAAGGGGAAAAAGCGGAGGAGTAGCGCTGACTCGGGTACTTGTTCAAGTGCAATTGGGAGGCCAATCCGGTGCTGGGCTACCTGCTGCCGCAGTTCTGTTTGAAGTGCTCTGCACAAACATGCCCGCCCTCCAATGCGAGCCGACCTTTGGACTGCGCCAAACCTCAGTTTCCTGAAACAATGTGTGTGACCCTCGGCAGCCCTTCTACGCTACAGACCCTGCAGACTCGGACTGCACCGGATTTCTTTATTAAAGAACAACTCAGTGTGGCCAGCGTTCATCTCAGTCCCCGATCAGCAGGGTTCCAAGTTCCACCCCCTCCTGCTACCTGCCCTGTGCTTTACAGCTGTGAGTACAGCTGCCATTCTGTAAACTGTGCGAGCACTCTTTCAAGATCGTCTGAAGCTAGCTTTTCTGGATCGCAATCTTAATTAGCTGTCAATTAAAATAATTTTCTTTGTTTCTGAATTTATTCTTGGTCAACCACAGGCAGCAGAAAATCTGCTTGAATCAGACCCAAACCAGGAAGGAAGTCTGTTAGCACTCAGGACTGCCTGCTAGCGTGTTAGCTGAGTCCCCAGGCTGGCTACCCTGGTAGCCACAGAATGGCCTGAATCACTTCCCAGAGCTACGTGTTCTGTGTTTCTTTGTTCAGATCCAGCCAAATGAATGAACCTCGCTGCAGGGTCCCTAGAAATGCCCTGGGACTCAGCCTCGCTCAGGTGTGGCACTGGTGGCTAAACTGAGCTGATCCATCATTCCATGACAGAAAGATCGCCCCACGTTCCATTCCCTTGTAGGTACCCAAGTCAGTTGCCTGGAGTAGCAGGGACTGTGGAGAAAGGAGAGGAAAAGGTAGCAAGACCTGTTGCTCTCAGGGGATGGGTTTTAACTGAGCTGCTGGCCAGACACTGAATCACAAGAGAGGGGTGCCCCTGGGCCTGGGTAGGCTCAGGAGTTTCTGCGAGAATGATCAGTGGCAATCGGAGGAGTTTGAACTGATCAACCCCTCAAATGTACTCCTTGTCCCTGGAGTTGGGAGCTGCCACAAGTTTATAAAATGATGAAACTCTGAAATTAGAGTCACAGACAGGAAGGCTGAAAGGAGACTGTAGGTCAGAACTCAAAAAACTGTGCGTGGCAAGGGCATATCTGTGTTTTAAACTCTTGATGAAAAAACGTGGATGAGTCTTAGAGAACTGTTCTAGGATGGCTCTGGTACCAAGACTTCTGTGTTACTGCAGTTTCCTCAAGACAAGCAAGGCTTAATCTGCCCCCAAAACTGGATTTGCTTCTTCTAGATAAAATTTGGCTTATAGCACGTCCCTTGCAGAATAAGTGTGCTAATCTGATATAATCCCTCTAAGTGCCCAGTGTAAAACCTGCCTTCAGTAACTCTTACACTGTTACTTAAACGGCGCTGCCTCACTGAGGTGGTACAAGCTCTGGGAGAGGGGATGTGCTTTCTGGAGCAGCCTGGCTTCTAGTGAGATCTAAGCAGCAGATGTAAACATCTGAGGGGGATACACTGACTCCAGGATATGCTTACGTGGCTGGCAGTCTGTTCCAGAGCAAGCCTTGTTTCCCCTGGATTCTCCTGCCTGGGCTTTCCTAGGAGACAGCCACCTTTGAGGGAAAGACGTATATCTAGGCAAAAGAGGGTGGCACACAAGCTTGGTTCAGAGTAACAGGCCCATGTCAGAGAGGAAAATGATAAACTGTATACAGTTCTGTTCTGATCCTCAGCAGCCACTGAGGAGACCATGTAAGAAAGTAAGAATGTCACAGACGGTAGCACCGGCCAGTAGATGTCGGTTGCCTGGATGCCCTAAAGGAGTGGCCAAGAGGTTGTCATGGTGCTTCCTGATTGATGTGGGGGTTTGAAGGGGCTGGATCCCAGAATCTGCAGTGCGCTGAAGTCAGCCTTTGCCCGGTCTTGGCAGGAGGAGGGGAGCAGGCGTCCTCTTTGGTGGGCGCAAGAGAGAGGCAGGTCAGTGCCAAAAGCTGCAGCAGCAGAGGCCGTGTTCTGTGGCCATGAGGGACAGCCATCCGCCCCCGGGGAGATGACCCTATTGTGGCCCTAACATAGCAGGGGGAAGCCAAAGGCAGGTGTCACCTGGGAGCAGAGAGGGCCGTAGGTGCAAGCACACTGACCGCTATCCTCTGAGGGTGCCGGGAGCACCCGGCAGGTTCCCAGGGTTGATGAGAGGCAGCCTAGACTGGCACTGCTGGTTTCTCCAGTTCAGCCTCAGAGTAGGGTGCCCAAGGGATCTGATGTCACACACGCCATCATGTCCTTGGCCCTCGCACAGTGGCGTCAGGGACAGGTGACCTAGCCCCTATGTGACCCTGTGTCTTCAAGAAGCTGTGGTTCTATTCTACTCTCTTCTCCTCTCCTCTCTTCTCTATTCTTTTCCTTCCCTCCTTCCCTCCTTTCCTTCTTTTCTTCTTTCTTCCTTCCTTTCTTTCTTTCTTTCTTTCTTTCTTTCTTTCTTTCTTTCTTTCTTTCTTTCTTTCTTTCTTTCTTTCTTTCTTTCTTTCTTTCTTTCTTTTGACAGTTTTTCCATGTAGCCCAGGATGAGCTAGAACTCATGAATTGTAGATATGTGCCACCATGTCTGGCCCTGATTTCTTAATTATTGAAATCAATAATCCTGAATAATTTTGCTGAAGGTGCTAGGAACATTCTCTCATGTTATACTAAATCCCTTCCTTCCTTTCTTCCTTCTGTCCTTTCTTTTGTTTTGTTTTTTTAAAATGAGAGCTAAATACCTTATTAAACATCGCCTTTGTCTTGGCCACTGGGACAGTGGGGCTCAGCTGCAGGAACTCCTTGGTGTAGATGCGTTTTCATGGTAAAGCTACCTCCCAGGTCTCTTTTCTTCAGTGTGGCTCTGTTTGGGGTATTCAGCATTATAGTTCAGATCAGGAATCACCTCTCAAATGTACATGCAGTCCCAATTACAGCAACTATTGTCTCCTTTGATTTGCCTTTAACATTGTTTATAATTTTTTGTGTAATGAACTTATTTTAGTAATTTTTTTCAAAAAAAATGTACATGCATTCAGGGGTGTGGCTTTTGGAAGGTGACTGGATCATGGGAAGACTACAGCTCACAGTGCTGTTGGAAGAGGGCCTGGAGGTAGGGAGATAGCTCAGCACCAGAACCGCCTGCCTGGTGAGTGCAAGGTCCTGAATTCATTCCAAAGAAGAAGAAAGAGGAGGAAGAGGGGGAGGAAGAGGAGAAGGAGGAGGAGGAAATGAAGGAGGAAGAAGAGGAGGAGGAGGAGGAGAACGAGGAGAACAAGGAGGAGGATAAGAAGGAGGTAGAGGAGGAGGAGGTGGAGGAGGAAGAAGAGGAGAAAGAGGAGAAGGAAGAAGAGGAGGAGGAAGAAGAGGAGAAGGAGGAGGAGGACAAAGGAAGAGGAGGAGGAAGAAGAGGAGAAAGAGGAGGAGGAAGAAGAGGAGGAGGAGGAAGAAGAGGAGAAAGAGGAGGACGAGGAGGAGGAGGAAGAAGAGGAAGAGGAGGATGACAAGGAGGAAGAGGAGGAGGAGGTAGAAGAGGAAGAAGAGGAGAAAGAGGAGGAGGAAGAAGAGGAGGAGGAGGAAGA
>NW_004524577.1:38986158-39000885 GCF_000260255.1 Octodon degus
GGGGAAGGGAAGGGAAGGGAGGGGAGGGGAGGGAAGGGGAAAAGACACTGAAGTAAATAAATTTCTATTTACAGACACAGGCCCAAATCAGAAGGCAGCTCAAAGCGCTTTCTCCAGCTGGCCACATCCATAGAAACACAGTCCACATCAAGAGACAAGAGGTGGCCTGTCCCCAGTGGCTGCCCCGCTGATCACGATGGGCTACACCCTGAGCGGGCGCTGAGGCCACGCTGGCAGAACAGGAACGTCAGAGAGCAGACTTGTTCAGGCTTAGGTGCCGTGGGCCAGTCCCAGGCCACGTCTCTGGACGTATCGACGCATGATAGATCCGAGCTGTAGAAGCCTCACGGGCATAACTGGCGCACTATTTTGTGGCAAGCATTTTACTAAATAGAAGGCATACACTCTCAAATAAGAACAAAATGTATTGTCCACTAATAGAAACCAGTAATGCATTTACATTTGCTATCAAGTATCACATGCTGTACGCAATCGCATTTGTTGCACTTTTAGATGACTGTCAGGACATTCTGTTTGTTTACGCCCCCATCACCACAAACACATGAATACCGCATTGTACTACCATGTTCTCATGTCTCTGACATTACTAGATACTAGTAAATTGTCAGTTCATGAATATTTCGTAGGACCACCCCTGTGACTGTAATCTGCTGTTCACTGAAACATTGTCATCTAGCGCATGACCCCACCTAGTTGTTCTGGGTCTAGGTTTTTTTACACGGCCAGCTCAGGTAGAGACTAGTAAACAGTTTTGTAAAGTGGCTAGCCCAACTCTCACGCTCGATAGCAGAATGTGAGCGCTCTGGCTGCTCCACAGCCTCCCCAACACTTGTTATTTCTAGTCTTTCTCATGTTAGTCATCTGGGTAATAACCAATGAAGTCGTTCTCTTATCTTATGCTTATTATCCATTTGCATATGCTTTGTTTATGAAATCTTATTCTAATTATTTTGCCCTATGGATACATCGTGAAGATACTCTGTTTTCTTTTTGAATCGTTATTGGTGGGGGGGCAGGAGGGGTCGTTTTCCATACACAGTCCATACAGAATTGTATATGAGATATGTGTTAGGATTTACTTGTTCCACGTGTACACAACTGACCTGGTGTCATTTATTACACAGTGTCATGGTTTGTGTATAGGTGTCCTCCCCAAAGCCTCATGCAATCAAGGGGCAGACTTCTAGAGTCTGTGATTAGCTCATGATCCATTGGGATTATGGGTATGAGTGCTGCTGGGATTATGGGTGTGAGTGCTGCTGGGATTATGGGTGTGAGTGCTGCTGAGATTATGGGTGTGAGTGCTGCTGGGATTATGGGTGTGAGTGCTGCTGGGATTATGGGTGTGAGTGCTGCTGGGATTATGGGTGTGAGTGTTGCTGGGATTATGGGTGTGAGTGCTGCTGGGATTATGGGTGTGAGTGTATACCCAGCCTGGGGCGGACAGCCTGAATGCAGCATAAGGAAGATGGACTTGTTCTCTGCAGCCCTTGTTGCTGCCGCTCTTCCCTTTTGCTCTGCTGCTCTTTGCTGCCACCATGAAAGGTTGCTGTCTTCCATGTGCTGCTCTGCCTTGGAGCCTGGCAAGTATGGACTGCAAGCTCCAGTAACTGTGCGCTAAATAAACCTTTCCTGCCTTCATTTTGGGTGTCAGGTATTTGCCCCAGCAACAAGACAAGAGTAACTGAGACACACAGGCAGTTCGTCAATAATCTGAAGTGTTTTTTTGTTCTAAGATCAATTGTTCATACACATGCAGCATGTTTTGGAACCTTTCAGTATGATCTACCGCTCTGCCGATCTCCCTTTCACCAGCTAAGGTTCTGTGTTGTATGGTCTGTTGATACTCTAGAATGACTGACAGCCAGCGACATGAAGACTTGAGAAAGTAAAATCCAATTCATGGAGAAAATCACTCTGAATATCACAACAGAACAAATAGTTGAAATAATCTGATTTAATTCCTTTATTTTTAAAATGAGCACGCAGGTCTACCCAAGTGGGCTGGTGTCTTCTGCATACTAAGCCGAATCCGTCCTGCATCCTTCACCGCATGTCGCCCCCAGGAGGCTGCCCTCCACAGCTCCCCTCAGTGCACTCCCTTAACGTCTGCTCTCTGGTTCTGTTTATGCGGAAGATTGATCTGAGAATGGAGAAGGGTGAGGTCAAATATGTGTTTCCATAGCTCCTTCCCTGTAGCCTCAGATAATTCCATGAAAAGTCACTGCTCCTAGTGAGTGGCCCTTTATATACAATCTTCTTTTATTTTTTATTTAATTTTATTTATTTATTTATTTAGTGGTACTGGGGATTGAACTCAGGACCCAGCACTTGCCAGGCAAGCACTTATTCTACTGAGCCATCTCCCCAGCCCCACAGTCTTCTTTTAGACACCAAGAATCACCTTTCCCTTCTGTCCCAAGCCTGGAGAGGGAAGCGTGTGCACTGCCGCTAGCCCCAGAACGACACATTGGGATTCTGAGGTCACGTGAGTAGAAGTGTCCATGTGACAGGCAGCAGAATGAGAGAAAGAATCCAAAGAGATTCAGCAGTGGGGCTGTGCTGATCATCCATCACCTGAGCAAGCTTCTAGAAGACACTTGTGTTTACATTTCATTAGCCACGACTTGGTAATTTGGCCACACATAGCTATCAACCCGAGAAATCCTATAGAGAGCTACATGCCTAACTAAACATCTTATAAGCTAAAAGTATCATAGGGAGAACAAGCTGTCCCTGTCACCCACTTATTTAATTCAAGTTCAGTCATGAAACATGCGTTTAGGGCCCCTCTTGGCCACTAACGATTCAGGGATGAATAACGCATCATCTGGGGCAAGCGCAACGCAGGTTAGAGATTCCTTCCTGCAGCAAATGTGCTAGGCGTTGAGTAGCAAGCACCCAGAAGGCAGTGCTACTGCCTTCGGGTGATGATCATGAAGGGTCCTCTGCTGTCACTCCTGGTCAAGAAAGGCCACCCAGAGAGATGTGGAGGAGAATAGAAGAGACTTGCCCTCTGAAGTAAGATCAAGGTTGCCATGGGGAAAAGAAAGTGACCGACACCCCCACCCTCCCGACCCAGAAGCAGAATGAGCAGGACAATAAGGACAGAATGAGCAGGACAGTAAGGAATGGCAGCACGGGGTTTCCAAGGAGCAGCCAGGGACCCAGGGAGCACGGCGCATGCCCTGCGCTGAGCGGGCACAAGCCTGTGGTGAGTGAGCCCCAGGCGCGCGTGGAGTGTGTGCCCAGGGAGGGCACAGAACAGTAATATCTTATCAAGAGCCAGCTGAGCTCTAGCCCAGTCACAGTTCTCAGGAAACTTCCCAGAGGTTCGCGGCTCACGACTTCAGCCTCCCTCTTTACCTGAACAACCCGATGGCATTCGGAGCAACCTGTTTGGTCTGACTCATTCCCAGCTGCGGGGCAAAAGGCAAGCAGAGCACTCCAAGGCAGGAGAGGGCTTCCGGGTCACTCTCACCTCTGCCCACTTTTAGGAGTGAGTCCAAATGATCGGGTTTGCCACAAAAATTGGAAGTTAAAATAGTTTTTTCCCCCATAGGTATATTCTGGAGGGGGAAAAAGAAGAGGAGGAAGAAAAAGAATGACTGGAAAGGAAAGGACATCACTACGTTTGTGAGGGTCTGCCGTGACCTAGAGATGACTCTAAGTGCTGGTGCGATGAACAAGGCAGAGTCCCCGCTGTCTCTAAGGAGTATGTATTCTAACGGGAAGAAAGTTTCATAATCTATGCTCATTATGTAAATTTTTTTCAGATACTGATAAATACTACAAAGTAGGTGAAATGGAAACGTGTGACTAAAGACCACTTAGGGTATGAAAAATTTTTCTCTAAGAGATGACAATTGCCAGGCATGGTGGAACGCACCTGCAATCCTAGGTACTCAGGAGGCTGAGGCATGAAGATCCTAAACTTGAGGCTAGCATGGGCAGATTAGCAAAACCCCGTCTCAAAATATAAAACAAAAGGACTGGTGAGAAAGCTCAGCAGACTAAGTGCCTGCCTAGGCAAGCTCGGGAACCGGGGTTCGATCTCTGAAAATATGTGCTGTGCTGGCCCTACCCCTGGGTGCACTGAGCCAGCCACCAAGACCGGGCATGGTAGTGCATGCCTGTAATCCCAGCGCTGGGGAGGCTGAAACAAAAAAAGGATTTGTTTTCTGTACCCTTAAACAGGAGGATCAGTACAAGTCCAAGCTGTGTAGTGAGACCCTATACCAAATAAAAACGACTGAGGTTATAGGTTAGGGGTAGAGCACCCCTAGGTCAATCTCCATGACAATAAATAAACAAATAAATAAATAAATAAATAAATACTGAGGATATATGCTCAGTTGTAGAATGTCCCTAGGTTCAATCTTCAGTAGCACAAAGAACCAAGAACAAACCAAACAGAGGTGACAAGAAAGATTTTTTAGTAGTTTCCTATTGCTTATAAGAAATCACCGGAAACTTAGTGACTTAAAACAATAGCACAAATGTATCCCAGCAGTGGTCAAAAGTCCAACACACATCTCACTGGAGTAGAATCGAGTTGTCGGAAGACGGCCTTCCTTCCAGCATCCCCAGGAGGATCGCTGTCCTAGCCTTTTCCAGCGCGCCGGGGGCTGCCTGCAACCCTTAAGGGTGGTCCTCTTCCTCCAACCTCAAAGCCCGCAGGGCAGCGTCTTCCAGCGCCTCTCTGCTTCTGACCCACTTAAGGGTCAGAAGGCTTCTGTCTTCTCCCAGGTAGGAAGGCCCGTGTGACTGCACCTCCGACGCAGAGTAGCCTTTCCGCTGTGACGACTGCGGGTGAGAACGGACACAGAACCTGTAAGGGATGGCCACACCGCCGACCTAACTTTCTCTATAGCTCTTTGGAGAGGTTTCTCCCGAGCGCTTGTCACACTTTGGAAATCAGACAGGAGAGCACAGCGCCGGAGCCGGGTAACAGAGCCCAGATGTCTGCTTATAGATTCGCTTCCAGCCTACGCCTAACACTTTGCCCACGTTTTCCAAAGCTTTTTATTCTAGTAAAAATAGAATACCATTTTTAATATGTTTGAAAAATTTAACTGGAAATACCTATTTTTCATTTGCTGTTGGAACCCATTAACAGTGATTTCTTAAAATACACTACCACGTACTGTGTTTTCTACCAAAGGAAAAAGTCTATAGCCAGAAAAAGATGGAATATTAAAAAGGAAATGGCATCTAAGGGAAAGTTTAGAGGGAATAGAAAACAAATCGTTCTTTTCCACTTAAATATGTGGGTTTTTAAAGTGAAACCACATAGTTGAAACAGTAAGCCAAATAAACTCTAATGCTTAAATCTCCTAATGCTCAAGTTGTCCTTTGTCTTTTAGAATGGTCTTTCTCTGTAATACAACATTGCATTGTATCAAGGCATGATACACAGCACATATCGAATCTGTTTCCCCCTTGTGAACACAAAGGGCTTCACACTGAACGTGCTATTGTGCAACTTACATTTTTCTCTCTGCCCCATAACCCAGGCCACCTTCCCTGGCAGCAAGTCAGCATTTTTAGAGTGCCCCGTGCAGAACTGCAGGCCTCGTGGCTTCTCTGGGGTTCACTGCTTGTGCTGAAAGAAGAAAGCTACTGAAATGCATCCAGACTGGGCTTTTCAAATGAAAGGAATCTATTATGTGTGTCACTGGCTTCCTCCCAAAGTATGATTTGGCTTTGTAGCTAGCAGAGTATTTGCTTTATCACATCCTCTTAGATCATTAAAAGACATTGTCTTCATTGTCTTCATTCCTCAGTACAAAGACTTCCAAACCAGTCATCCCAGTGGATGCCCTTTGGGGCACCACAGGTCAAGCGACTTTTCTAAGAGTATGTTATCAGATGAGGTACAATTTGAATATAGTGTCATAAATTATGGAAAAAAGGGTTCAGTCATGCCTGTGAATTTGGAAGAGACTTTTACAAAACACTATGGATTTTAAAATAAATCCTTGTATGCAATGTGTTAATTATTGAAACTGTCCTACCAATTTGGTTTGAAACTGTCTCACTGCTATTTGTTTATCAAGAAAATTATGGGAAAAAAATAAATAAATCTTACAAGTGCCAATTGACTTTACTTTAGGCACAAGATGAAAACAATATGGATTCTTCTTTAAAGAGATAACCACATCTTAAAACAAGGGAGATGAAGTGGAGATTTTTATTAAAATCACTGAAAGCATGATTTTTTTTTAATTTTTTTAAGATCTTTTATTTATTTATTTATTTATTTATTTTCATTTATTTTGTGTGTGTGGCCAGCTCAGCCCACCAGGGGGCGGGGCTGGCTGGCATGCGGTGCTGGGGGATTGAACCGCGGTCCCTGTGCTTTGCTTAGCTTGTTCTAAGTAGGTGCTTTAGACCACTGAGCCATCTCACCAGCCCCTCAAAGCATGATTTTGAAAAGTGATGGAAACTGGAATAAAATCTTTTTAATGGATGGTGCTAGAAAAACCATCTCTGCACCATCAAAGACTAAACCTACCACCATGCACTAAACTAATGTTGAAATGGATCAAAGATCCAAATATTAAAATAGGAACACTAAATCTACTGAGAGAGAAAATCGGAAGAAATCTCAAAGATACGACCATAGACAGAGATTTCATGCACAAACCCAAACTGCGTAGGAAATACTACAAAGAATCAACAAATAGGACCTCACCTTATTAAAAAGCCCTTTCAACAAAAGAAACTACCAACAGAGAAAATAGACAACCTATAGAGTAGGAAAAATTGCAATCAGTTGTCCTGCAGACAAAGGACTTTAATCCACAACATATGAAGAATTGAAAAAATTCAGGCCCTCAAATTTAAAGACCCAACCCCAAATGGGCATCTGGGATGAATACACCCTTCTCAGATGAAAGCACACAAATGGCAAATGAAACACGAAAAGGTGCTCGACATCACTGGTCATTCAAGAGATGCAAATTAAAACAACAATGAGATTTCATCTCATACCAGAAAGCAGGGCTGTCACCCAGAAATCAACCAATAACAAATGCTGGCAGAGCTGTGGGGGGAAAAGGAATTCTTTTCCACCCTGGTGGGAGTATAGACTGGTACAACCACTGTGGAAAATGTACAGATTCCTCAAAAATCTAGGGTTAAGGGCTGGCCAGTCAGCTCAGTGGACTAAAGCGCCTGCTTAGGCAGAACACACTGACCAGAGTTTGATCCCCAGTGTTCCGTGCTGGCCCTGCCCCTGGGGTGCACTGAGACATAGATTGAGACTGGGCATGGTGGTACACACCTATAATCCCAGCTCTTGGGAGGCTGAAAACAGGAGACTTACTTTGAGTCTGATCTTTGTAGTGAGACCCTCTAGACCCTGTAGACCATGTACTAAATACAAAAAGAAAAAAAAAAAATCTAGGATTAGAAGATTTGACCCATTTATTACCCTTCTGGGTATCTTCCCAGAAGAATTAAAAACATCAAACCACACCAATATAGTGCACCCATGTTTATAGCAGCACAATTTGTTATAACCAAATATTGGAAATAGCCCAAATGCCTATCAACAGAGGAATGGATAAAAAGATGTGGTTTGTTTAAACCATGAAGTACTACTCAGCCATAAAGAAGGGTAAATTGGAGATTTCTGTAGGTAAACGGATACTGGAGACCATATTCATAAGTGAAATAAATCAGGCCCACATGTGTGAACAACACATTGTCTCACTAGTGTGAGAAACTGAAAGAATAAATAAGATCCAAAATGTACAATAGATATGGTGAATCAGGAAGAAACTGTTCAAAAGGAAGCCAAACTGTGATGGAGGAAAGGGGAAAGGAAGGAAGGTGTCTTAGTTACTCTTCTCTCGTTGCTGGGACAAATACCCGACACTCAAAATGAAGGAAGGAAAAGTCTATTTAGCTCACAGTTACTGGAGGTTTCAGTCCACACTCAGCTGGCTCCAAGGCAGAGCAGCACAAGGCAGAAAGCAACCTTTCATGGCTGCGGCAAAGAGCAAGAGCACAAGGGAGGGGTAGCAGCAGCTCAAGCAGCTGGCTTCTCTTCCCACCTTACATTGTAATGCAAACTACCTGCCCCAGGGCAGGTGCAGCATCCACACCCACAGTAATCAATCACAAACTCCAGAAGCTACCCCAAGACTGCATGAGGCTTTGAGGGGACAACTATACACAAACCATAACAGAAGGGAAGAGAAAAATAGAAATCTAAACACAAGACAGTTAATGTAGTTATGGATCTAGTTTATTTCAGTTCATTGAAAAGAAAGGCATGTGTAAGTATTGTTTGAACAGGACATCACCCTTAGAGCTTGTCTTCTGAATAACTACTGTGAAGATGACAATATACAATGTATTAATTATTGTAAGTTTTCTACAACCTGTTTTTTTTTTTTTTTTTTTTCTTTGTTCTATATTTTAGGGAAGGATCTACAGGGTGTTCAGGGTCCCACTACTACACTGGACTCATAGTGATCCGCCCGTTTACAGCCTCACAAGAGCTGGGATTACAGGCGCGCACCACCACGCCCAGTCTCAATGACCATCTCAGCGAGCCCCGGGGGGCGAGGCCGGCACGGCAGGCTGGGTGATCGAACCCCCGGCCCCTGCACCTGCTTGCAGGCACTTTAATCTTCTGAGCTATTTGGCCAGCCTATGAACCTGTTTTTAAAACTCTATTTTATTGTTTTTTCTCTTTAAGAAAGGAAAGTGATGGATGAGTAGAGATGAACCTGTGGCACGCCTGGTGCAACCGGCTCTTGTTATCCCGGAAAGCTCTAAGATGTTGGCCACCACTGATCTAAGCAGATGCTCCTGGTCGCTGAATTTCCCCCTTTTCCGTCTTCACCAGGGAGGACTGCAGCCTGACCCTCCAGCAAACAGCGCGGCTCTCTGCGAAGACCCGGCCCACGGCGTGTGAAGGCGGAAGCTTCGCCGGTTGGTTTTGGCCGGCCTAGCCTTGAAACTGTTCCGAAACAAAATGATGAAATCACATTCCTTTTAAAAAGAAAAACGCAACTTAAAATAACCCATTTCTCTCCACAGCAAAAGCCTGACCGAAGCAGGCTGCTTTCTAAGCTAAATGGCAGGGGGGCAGGGGGCGGGTTTATTATGGAGAAGACCTTATCATTTCAGTTCATTTTGCTTTGTATCGAAACAGGTCTATGGAGATATAATTTAAAAATCATACAGTTCACTCAGACTTGGTTTCATGTCCAAGTTTCTCAACTTCACTAGACCTCAGTCTTTTTGTCTATAAAATGGAATGATAACAATAGTACAATCTTTTTGTTTTACTTTGTAAATTAAATGGCTATCTTCGGCCTATTCCAAAGATAAATAAATAAAAGCAGTAAATGTCATAATAGTAAGTTTTCAGCTTTTATACATTCATCTTTGTCACTGAATTTTATAATCAACCAGATCTCTGACTCTGATTTCCCAATACAACGGACAGCAGAAATCTAAACTGCCAATTTATGGTAGTTTCACCTGCCAAATTTAGCTCAGTTGAGACCCTCATTTATTTTCTTCTTATTAAAATCTGTCAATGGAAGACCTTCACGCTCCCCTGCCAGGAATGGACTCGCGTACACAGAGGACTCTGGGACCCAGAGGCGGACCGCTGCAGGAGAGACTTCTGTCCCAACTCCTGAAAGGAGCAGCACAAGGAGCTGGGGGCTCCGGGGCATGCGCGAGCTACACGGCTGATGCCCACAACGTTAGGGTCGCGGCGGGCATCTGCAAGGCTTCAGTCCTCCAGGGCCCAGACAGGACACGGGACAGAGGTTCACTGTCACGGTCGGATGACCAAGAGCAAGGGCCCAGTGCACTCCATGGACACAAGAGGGAAGCTGGCTGCGACTCCCAATTCTGCCTCTCCCCAAACTCTCTCGTCTCACTCAGGTTCCCGGGATGACACAAGAACCAGGGCTCTCTGCTCAGTTGGTTTGCGCTGGTGCCCACCCAACCCCAGTCCCAAGCAAACAAATGCAGAACTGCAGGAAAGGTAAGCCGAGTGGGGCGGGGGGGGCAAGGACAGATGAGCCGAAATACACAGGGGGACGTGTCTGATCAGCAGTGGGCTGAGCTGCTCCATATGAGTATCTTCCTGTATCTGATGGCTATTTTACTTCCGTGAGTGCAAAAAATATTCTCCATTTCTTTCTGTGAATGCAGTTTTATTACATTTTTTTTTTCTTGGAAGCTAAAATCAGAAGTGATTGATAATTCCGGATTCACAAATCTTGGCCCTCGCTTCTTGCATCCATTCTTTGGTCTCTGTGTAGGAAACACTGCCCTGGACAAAAAGGTATGGGCTGGATCGAGTCACCCCACCCACACTCACATGTCGAAGTTTGAGCCTCAGGACCCCAGAATGTGACCTTCTTTGGGAACAGAGCAGCTAGAGATACAGTTACCTAAGCTAGGCATGGCTGTACACATGTATAAACCCAGCTATGCCTACCCAGAAAGCTAAGATGGGAGGATCCAAAGTCTGAGGCTAGCCTGAGCAACTTAGCAAGGACCTCTGTCAAGATAAAATTTCATAAAAATGCTGGGCATGTAGCTCTGTACTAGAACACATGACTAGCATGGGTTCAATTCCCAGTTCTGCCAAAAATAAAAATATTCCATTAAGATGAGGTCATAATGGTAGGGCCCGTGATCCAAAATGACTGATTCCCTCATAAAAGGGAAATTTGGGCAGAGCAGAGAGGGAGGAGAGAGGAGGAAGAGAGAGAGGAGAGAGAGAGAGAGAGAGAGAGAGAGAGAGAGAGAGAGAGCAAGCTATGTGAAGATGAATGCAGACACTGTGGAGATGCTACTGCGAACCAAGGAAGTCTAGAAGTTTCCAGCAAGCAACAGAAGCAAGGAGAGAAACACTGCCAGCCCTCTCAGCCACAACCCCACCAACACCTTGATCTTAGACTTCCAGCCCCTAGATCTAGCCAATAACACATTGTTGGTATATAACACCCTGTTTTGAAATTTTAAGGCAGCTCTGGGAATCTAAAGCATGCGATGCATTGTTTTGTCTTCCCAGCTCACCATTTTTCTGAGAAATCTCCTTCCTTTCCTGACTGCTCAGTGAGCAGGCGTGTCGAATAGCAAGCCCCTGGTGTCAGTAGAGTTCCCTGGAGATTTGTATTTGCGTCCAGAGCAAGTCTCTGGTGACTAAAGCTGAAAAAGAAAAAGAAAAAGAAAAAGAAAAAGAAAAAGAAAAAGAAAAAGAAAAAAAAACAAAACAAAACAAAACTCAGGAATTGCCAACTACCACGTTTTTCCCCAAGAGAAAGCAAGCCAGTCTGCCATGAGACAAAGTTGGCACTCAGAGAAGCAGAGGCCAGGGCTGGAGACACGGGGCTGGGAACTTTCCAGCCTGGGCTCCATCAGGGCCCGAGGCTCAGTTCTCTCTGCGCTTGGCTCCGGCCTGAATTCCAGGAGGCTGCAGGGACTGTCCAGTAAGTTCTTCTGTTTTGCTTAAACTGATTCCCATAAGAATTACAGTATTTAAAACTCAAGCATCTACTTCATAGAGTCTCCGAGGTTCTGCATGCTTATATTCCACAGTAAGTGGAAAACGGTGCTCTGTGTTCTTACCAGACCTGGACGCGGGATCCGGAAAAGAGCCTTAGTAAAAATTAGTCTTCATTTAAAAGTCTGCATTTTGTTGGAACATTCTTTCATACATGAAACTTAAGCCACCAAAACATGCAAGAAGTTAGATTAACCTCCTTCCTTTTTTAAATTAAAACTAAAAGGAAATCATTAGCACGAGAACTTCATTATTCGCTAATATATGGCCATGTTCATTACTCGCTGCGGCGCATTCTTTTATTAAAATAAGAAGTTTTGTAGAGTTGGTTGGGACTGTGAAAGAGCGGCTTTATTGTAGTTTCATTAGGTTTATTTTCAAAAGACATATTAACCTCCTGATAAATTTCACAAGCCTGGCGTTTTGCCTGAGAAAATGTTTGCTCTGTAGTGTAGGAACAATATACCTCTTCCTGTCCGTCCATTGGCACATATTTTTAAGTCTCAGAAAATATTTTGTGCTGGTCCATTGAAAGGAGCAGTTAATGCTTAATTTTTTTTTTCTTTTTCTCTCTCCTGTTTAATTTTTATAAGTTTTGGACCAATTTTGCATGCTTATGTCTGATAATCAGAACAACTAATTTGAAGACAACCATATCCATTATAAAAACCATTGTCGAATTCTTATCATTTTTGTGTGGTGAAATTCTGTATCATTTCTAATGTTTCAGTGGGGTGTTGCTATTGTTGCTGCTATTTTTTATTGTTTTTAAAAAATAAAAATAAAAGGGGGCCAGGGAGATAGCTCAGTGGCTTAAGCATCTGCCTGGCAAGCGCAAGGTTCTGAGTTCAATCCCTGGTACCAAAAGTAAAATGAAATAAAGAAAACATTTACTTTTATTTCTCATTTCCTCACTTAATGGCTTTTGACATGTCTTGTGATATAATCTCAAAGACCTTTGCTTTGTGTCAGAGAGGAAAAGCAGATCAAATCTGATGTCAGCGATTCTTATTCTACTTTTGCATACAAGTAGGGGAGTGGGTTTAGTCTTCTGTTCTCAAACAACTTACCGTAAATAATTAATTTAAAATTATATTAGGTATTTATGGTCTCCCATGGGCTCTATCAGGAACCTAGGAGTGGCTCAGGTGAGTAGCTCTGGCTCCAAATTTCATTAAGTTTGAATTCAGATATCACCCAGGCCTGTGGTTGCCTGAAAGCTTGCTGCAGCCTGGATATGAAATGAGACCCCCAAGATCCTGTGGTACTATGGACAGCTAATGGTCCCTTCAGGAGAGGGAGCTCTAGTGGAAGAAAGTGGGGCCATCAGCGCGTGGCCTTACAAGGGGCATTGGGACCCAGCCCTGCTTCTCCCCTCTCTTTTTCTTCCAGGCTGCTTTGTGCTCCCATCCCAATGTGCTGCCCCACTGCAGCCCCCAAACTGTACACCAACTGGCCATGCACAAGGACTCCAAAAGCACGAGCCAAGATGAACCTTTCCTTTACCTACATCAATGATCTCAGGCATTTTGTTACAGTAAGGGAACTCTGACTAACACAGGCTTGCCAAGGGCTGAAACGTTCACTCCCGAGGTGGCTCACTCATGTGGTCAGCAAGCTGAGGCAGCAGGATGGGGCCTCGGTCCTCACCACACAACAGTGGCTCCCCCCAACCTCCCTCAGCCAGTAATCTAAGACACAGCAAAGAGAGAGGCTGCAGTGCTGTTTACAATCTAGCCTCGGTTGCCACATTCTGGAGTTTCTACAATATCCCACTGGTTACACAGGTCCACCCACTTAATGTGGGGGCCATCTTAGAGCCTTCTTGTTCTTACTCTGAGTATTATGAGAAGAAAAGTTTTACATAAAAGTATGAAAAATCACTTTTCAGATAAATATACTTAAGAAAATATCAACAAATGGGGTTATAGTTATAGATTCCTTTTTTTTTTTTTTTTTCCTTTTTAAGACAGGATCTCACTATGCAGCTCAGGCTAGCCTTGAACTCACTTTGTAGCCCAGGCTGGTCTTGAATTCACCAGGATCCTCCTGCCTTAGCCTCTTGAGTGCTGGGAATACAGGCATGCGCCACCACACCTGGCCATAATCATTGATTCTAAAATCAGAAAAAAAAAATCCCAAGATCCCTTGGGGCTGGATTTTGGTCATGATCTAGGTTCAGGTGATCTTGATGGGAAATCTGGACTTGAGAGCCGCACAGCCGCTGAGATGTGTGCTGCCTCCCAAGGCAAAGGGGAGCTCTGTGGTCTGAATGTGTCCCCGCAAGTTCATCTTCTGCCAAATTAACGCTCAAAGCAACAATGTGGTGTGGGGGACCTTTAAAGGGCAGAGTGAGGGGGCCAGGAGAATAAGCGCCTGCCTGGCAGGCGCAAGGGCCTGAGTCCAATCCCCAATTCCACTAAATTGATCAATCAATCAATCAATCAATCAATCAATATAAATAAATAAATGGCAGAGTGCTCATGGATGGATCTGCAGTCATTACAGGGGAGAGGGAGTTATTATGTGGGAGTGCATTCCTGATAAAAGCAGTTCTCCCTTCTCCTCTTCACCTCTTCACCTCTTCTTCCTGCCCTCCTTGGTCCTCTCTTGCATTTCTGCCACCTGTGGCGCGCTGACACAGCAAGAAGGCCGCTGATGGATGTCAGCAGCTCGACCCTGAGCTTCGTAGCCGCAGGAGCGCTTTTCTCTGTAAATGACCCTGTCTGAGGCAATGCTCTGTTAGCAACAGCAATGGACTAAGTGTCCAGAGTGGAGTGCGATTATTCTGTGGCAGAGGTGGCCGAGGTTCCAGTGCTCGGCTCACTCACGCGGTGGGAGCCAAGAGGCAAGGCTCAGAGGAGCTGTCACAACTACCAGGCGTGAGGGCTTTCATGTCAAGAATGGGCCCCGTAGGCACCGAAGACCAAATGAGCCCAAGTACTTTTGCAGCCCAAAATGTCAGTGGTTATCCTCACAGAAAGGTGGAGAATTAACAGACCCCTGAGGAGTTCTTCCTGGATTCCAAGGAAGTCTTAGTGGAGTCCCAGTCATTATTCCATTTCTCCTTCTCCTTCTCCTTCTCCTTCTCCTTCTCCTTCTCCTTCTCCTTCTCCTTCTCCTTCTCCTTCTCCTTCTCCTTCTCCTTCTCCTTC
>NW_004524577.1:39000985-39006221 GCF_000260255.1 Octodon degus
TTAGTACAGTCTACAGGGCCTATAGGATCTCACCACACAGACTGGACTCGCAGTGGTCCTCCTGTTTTCAGCCTCCAAAGTGCTAGAATTGCAGGCGTGTGCCGTGATGACCACTCTTCAGACCTTCTAAGAACTTCATTAGCACCTAATTCCTTGTATTGTCCGGTTCTCATAAGAGAAAGTGGGACTTGTCATTCACACCCAAATCCTACTGTAGAGCCCTCTCGTGTAATACCTAAAATGAGAAACCAGACAGCTGGAAACAGGCCTAACACTTCCAACTTGATCCTTGGACACTCACTGTTACTGGGAACCAGCCTGGAACATAGAGATGGGCTGGTCTTCTGCTGCTGCATATAAACAATCCTGCAAAACATCAGCATCAGCCAAGGTCACTTTGTTGATCTTGATGAATCAAGACATAAATAAGACCACTCTGTATCATGTCCAAACACAGACAAATTGGGATCTTGTCCAAACCACAAAAATTACTAGACATCTGTCCACTACGGGATAACCTGAAAGATTCTGCTTATGTCCCAAGAACAGCTACAGCCTTCCTTCTAGATTAGACTTGTTTAGACACCCAAGCAGAGACTTTTATTCCCTTTTCCTGACAGCATCTAGTTCAGACAAAAGCCCTGTGTTTTTTACACCTCCCCAAATCACCTGCCACAGGCCCAGATCCTGCTAAGCCTTTTCCACTTCCCTCTTCCTTAAGACAGTTTCCTAAGGCTTTCCATGGCGTACGCTTTCCAACTCTGAGACAAGCGATAACCCAGCAGCCGAGCTCCTGCTGATCTTTGGCTGAGAGGCGCTGATAGACACAATTTGGTTTTAAAATATCATGATTTTCTAAAGTTGCAAACTATTTATACTGGTTTCTTTATGTAAATAAATAAGTTACTGTAGAATTATTCCATTGCCTCGCTTGTGCATTTTTATAAAAGACCACCACAATGGCAGAAAAGCCATCAGAGCTGTTTTTTGCCCCAAAAGCATAGTAGTGAGAAGTATTAAAATGACAAAACTAAAAGGCAGCAGGGATAATAAGCACATAGGGCATGAAAAGAACCGCAGATACCCAACCGCCCAGTGAATTAGATCTAGTACAATTTCTTAAGTGTTCACAGGCACTTCTCATAGCCAACCGTATACAATATTGACAGCCGTCTACCTATACTGTGAAGTAAGTGTTTTAATTTCCATTCAGTAAGTGAGCAAAACGGAGGTTTCTAAAGTTTACTTAGCTACGTGGCTGAAATCTCCCATCTACAAAATAGTACTGCTGGTGCCCAAACTCGAGTTGCCAAAGACTGTAGGTTTGTACAACAGAAGCAGAAATCCTGTGGATATTTCTGCATAAGACCAAGTGACCTTTTGTTCTGAGGGTGAGGCCGTTAATATTAGTGGTGCTCATGAGAATGGAGTGACATCTCTTCAGCAATACTGAGTGGAGGGAGAACTACTTTAAGGATGTTTTGAGAAATCCTCTCTTCTTAAGGACTCATCATATAGTTAATGATTTCTTTCCTGTCTCCTAGAAAATAGATGAAATTGACAAAATGAGAATATAAGCAAAATTGCACAAAAACCCATGTGTATCTCTTTCCTAAAGCATAAATGCTGCAGGGCTGGGGAGATAGCTCGGTGGTCTAAGCACCTGCCTGGCAAGCTCAAGGACCCAGGTTCGATCCCCAAGACTGCATGCTATGCCTGCCCCATGCCGTGCCAGCCATTGAAACTGGTCATAGTGGCGCATGCCTGTAATTCCAGTGCTGGGGAGGCTGAGACAGGAGGATCCCTATGAGTCTGAGCTATGTATCAAGTCCCTGTACCAAATAAATAAAGAAGCAAAAGATTTTTTAAAAAATAATAAATAAATGTCACATGGAAGACAGATGTCTCATTTGCTTTTCAGTGATAAAATTAAAGAAATGAGAGGAGCTTCTTAGCTGGAATGAATTCCTTTTAATTCATGCAACCTCAGTATATAATTAAATGTTATTACCACTAATCACTTCTGCATTAGAATAAGTTTTTATAAGCCCAGGTACTCCTTCCAACCAGCCACCTACTTGTTCTGTGAGGGACTGGAACCACCCTCTCATCAGCTTGAGAGAACAAAGCAAGTGTCGGTGTCGGCTCTGATGTGGGGAGAAGCGGGCTTTTGCAGCCAGAGCAAGGAAACAGCATGGTTAGTACTTGCACACTGCTGAGTTCTGCATGGCAAACCCTGAGACAGAAGCATAACGACTCCTTCACCTGAGACAAAAGAACTTGTTCAATGAACTGCAGGGGCTCGGAGCGACCGGAGAAGACAGGAGAATGTATGAATTTGCAGTGCATTTATTACTTTGGTTGTCAGTGACAGGACTTGCTCCGCTTTAGGCTGAACATCTCATTGGGATGGAATCAGGCAAAGGATCAGAACAAGTAAGACGGCTAAGAAGGCAGGGTGGCAAAATGGAGCTGAGCGACTGAACCAGTATCTAGACAGAACTTGGTAACCACTGACTAAAAATTGGCTGAATGAAAGAAAGAATGAACTAGAAACTAATTTTGCTAAGACTCACTCTTCTGGCTTCAGTTGTCTTAGAGATTCATATTTTCTTCAGAAAAAAGGCACACAGCCACTGATTACTAACAAGGCTTACCAGGGGATGTGGCTTCCGCTGCTAGAAAGGACTAGTGTTAACCTCTCTCAGTTGCAGGCAGAAATATCCCAAGGAAAGACTGGGCCGGTGGGGTCATGTGTTCTGCCTCTGCTCCAAATTACTGTGGCCAGCATGGTAAGGTCCTGGAAGAATATCGAAGTGCTCAAAATAGCCATGTGAAGTTGGGAGAAAGAAGGGAGCAGGCATGTGAGGTGGGGAAGGAAGAATCTATTAGCTAAGAGCCATGTCATGAGTCTACAGAGGGATGTCATTAGAGATGGCCCTTCAGAAACATTTCTGTGTCTTAGTTAGCTCACTAGAGCTGCCATATCCAAGTATCATGTACTCAGCTTAACAGAACGTGGAGACTTGAAGTCCAAGGTGGCGTGTCACCAGAGTTGACCTCTGAGGCCTCTCTCATTGGTATCCTCTTGTCTTTAGCATAGTTTTGCCTTGTGCCTGTGTCTTAATCTCTTCGTGTAAGGACACAAGTCATATCGGATTAGGATGATCTCATGTTAACTTAAAAACCACTTACAAGACCCTAAGCAGAATAGTCACACTTTCAGGCACTGGAAGTTAGGACTTCATCATAGAATTTGGGACAGGTTGAAGGAGCACCGTTCAATCAATAGCAATTTTCTAGAACATCATGGAGGATTTTCATTAGATAGAATCTTGGTTTATTTCTGACCTATGTTCTAGAAAAATTAGGCAGCTTCGTTTTAGATTATTGCCACCGGGTTTGCCCCACTGGTTTTCCCCATTCATCCTGGGTCTTCTAAGATTTATTTGCTAATGTGTAACCCATTTGGAAGAGGTACATAGGACATCATGCTGTGACTTTCTGTGAGGTCCTATTTTATAGCTGTGTTTTATGTCAGTAACTTGTATTTCTGTTTTTCTTTCTTCCTCTTCTATAATTTGTGTCACCATAATGTATAACATAGGTTTCTGCGTATTCTGTACACATCCTTTGTAGAATAAAGGGGAGTAGTGATGTTTGATAGATAAGTAAACTCCATTTATCCACCATATTTGTATAAGCAGGACATTACTGAGAAAAAAACAGGAAGATTAGATGCTAATAACAACTGTCCTTTGCAAAAAATCACCTCAAATCTTTTTTGGAAAGAAGAAAAGCCTACAAAAGGCTTTAAAACTGAGAAAATGCAAGATGTGTCACAAAAGATTTTTAAAATATCCAGCAGTAGCTACGCAAATCAATGCTTAAAGCGGCACAAACTGGTAAAAATAAGCAGCCCTAAATTGATTTTTCCATAAATTTGCCTGGAGGCAGACAAAGTGTAGGAGGAGTTGGGTTGCTGCCAGCCACAAGCGTTGTTCTGAGCTCCACCAGCTTCCACTAATGGACAGTGACGCCGTGCTGGCCCCACGCCAGCCGCCCGGCGCACCCAGATGTGCTCCCAGCCCTGGCTGGAGCAGGCATCACGTCAGAAACGCGCCACCACACGGACTGCTGATTCGAGCCACACATCTCCAGAGAAAACTGACTTCCTGTGACACCAGCAGACGGCACCTGGCTTCTGCCTAGGGGGCCGCTTGGTAGAGTAGGGCAGCTCCACCAGCACCAAAGAGGGCGCCCCGGGGCCCCAGCCGAGCCTCCAGATCACGAAGACCCCCAAACTGCAAAGAGCCCGAGTGGATATCAGCCCCCACCACCTGAAGCCACAGTTCTATCTCACTTAGTCAATGTGGCGGGCACTCATGATCCTTTGAAGATACACTGAGGATATAGTCACCTTTTCTGAATTCTGTGCTTCACAGGGTGTCCTGAAATATATTCAGTAGGTTGTCCTGGCATGGATTCCAAAGAGGTATTTTAAAGGGAATCCAGCGGGTTTCCAAAGAGCTTCTAAATGTGGCAAAGCTAGCATGCTCCAAGCCACTGCAAGCAAGTGTGTTCGGACATCTGTTCAAGTTTGAGAGAGAATGGGGGGGAGAGACAGAGACAAGACAGAGACAAGACAGAGAGGAGAAGGAGAAGGAGAAGAAGGAAAGAAAGAGAAAGGGTACAACATGAATTCTTCTTGACTTAACAAAATGGAGCACTGTATCTCCAAGTCCAGGACTCGAATGTAAATAATAAACTATACTTCCAATGTGCTTATGAAACAGGAAAAGAAAAAAAAGAAAATCGGAGGAAATCTGAATTTTAGTTAATAATATATCAATATTGATTCATTAATTATCACAAATATACCATATTAAGGTAAAACATTAATAATGGGAAAATTGAGTGTGGTATAGAGAAAAAAATTTCTGTATTGTCTCAATATTTCTTTAAATTTGCAACTCTTACAAAATAAAAGTTTACTCAATGCATACACATGATACACACACACACACACACACACACACACACATTTCCAATACATTTGCTTTAAAACAATCTAGGAGGTCAGGAGAGACATTTATGGGCCTATTGAAAAAGAAAATAAAATGTTCCAAGTCTAATAATTATTGGAACTGCATGATGGGTACATAGATACATTATATCTTCGCCTCTAATTTCTGCAATAAAAAATTCAAAACTATGCCTTCAATAAACTGAGTAC
>NW_004524577.1:39006946-39008285 GCF_000260255.1 Octodon degus
TCTCCGCCAGCCATCTACTCCTTAGAACAGAGCAGAAACAGATGGTCGCCTTCAGCAGCACGCCCTTAGCTTCCTGTCTCTGAGAGTGCCCTCCAGGGCCCCCTTCCTCCTGCACCCCGTCTAAATGAAAGGGCCCAGCATCTGTTCAGGCTCCACAAAACCAGAAGCCATTCATCCTCGGCACCTCCACCCTCTCAATCTTCTGGAATCTAATAACTGGTCCAGTTCTGCAGATTCTACTCCTTACCTTCTTTCCAGTCCTTTCTTACCTCCAAACCGCCAGCCCCTGGACTGCAGCACTTCGGTAACCTATTCTGCCTACTCCTGCTTTTAGCCACTGCAGGCCGCCTTGTGGCCGCCAATACAAGTGTCTTCATCTGCTCACACTGCTGTGAGAAAATGCAAGTGCCTGCGTAACTTATGAATAGCCGAAACCTAATCTTACACTTCCGGAAGCTGGGACGTCCAGGGAGAAGGCGGCAGCAGCAGCAGAGTTGGTGACCTGTGCGGGCTGCTGTCTGCTTCTAAGACGCTCCTGTGTCCCCCGGAGAGTTTGAGTGCTGTGTCCTCGCATGCTGAAAGAGGGAAACCAGGAGCCAGCTCTCTAGTGACTTTTCTATTTGGAGATTAATTTCATTCCTGGTGGTGAAGGCCTCATGGCTGGCTTACCTACAAAGCCCTGTTTCTTAATATCATTTAGGAGTTTAAGTTTCACTGCATGAATTTTGAAATTCACCAATCACAGACACGCCTAGCTGGCCACCTCACAAAAGGCTGCTAAGGGCTTTCTTACACGTGCACCTCGCCCGATTTCTGGAAACTCCTTCCACACTGTCCCACATCCTTCAGAATGAAGGCTTTTCACCTCAGTTGGGAATGCAGGGTCAGTAATCGCCAGGCTTCTGTCTACCTCTCCTTCACTTCGGGGTCCATTCCCGCACCAGGTCTAGCTGCTTGTCGGACCTGGAGAGTACCAAGCTGTGTGGCACTTCTCTGCCGTGGCTCTGCAGTCCCTCATTTTAGGC
Organism: Octodon degus; assembly: GCF_000260255.1. Classification (NCBI taxonomy): domain Eukaryota; kingdom Metazoa; phylum Chordata; class Mammalia; order Rodentia; family Octodontidae; genus Octodon; species Octodon degus. Next base: position 39,007,972 of record NW_004524577.1, read on the forward strand.
TTTTTCCCCCTTCGCCATGCTCTAATTGAACGCACCCCTATCCTTCCAGAGTGAATCTGCGCATCCTTCCTTAAAGAAAACTGCTGCAGTTAGCTGGCTAATCGGGGGTTCTCCATTCCACTTTCTACTCATGGAATTGGGTGCTTTCCTTGAAGACTGCAATGTGCCAGAGGATGAAAGTTCTTTAGTTTTCAAAGTGGCACTGAAGGTGTGTACAGTAACTCTCCCCACCAAGTGTGACCTGCCACCACGCCTTTGCAGTCCAGCCCCATCTCGTATCCACGGGAGCCACTGATTGAATCTATACTTTCTTT
>NW_004524577.1:39012320-39016720 GCF_000260255.1 Octodon degus
CGGGCCTGCGCTCTATGTCTATTGAATCTATACTTCAGTGCAGAAAGATTCAATGGAAATTTGAATTCGTAGAGCACTAAGGGTAACACCATCCCACTGCTGCCCTGCAACCATTGCACTTAGTATGCCTGGCACATATTAGGCACATTATAAGTGCTTATTGCATAAACAAAGGCATCAATGAAGCTCTAGTTCATTCTATTGCTAAATGTTGTGCCTGTATTTATTTAAGGCATAGTTTGCAAACAATCTAAGACCCAGAACACCAGAATTTCATAGCAGACAAACATGAGCTGGCTCAGGGAGCCAAGCTGGCGATTTTCCAGCTGATGACCAATTGCTCTTGCAGCCCTTGCTAAAGGCATCCTCGGGAAAAGGCCCAGGCTGTTTTCACTGCTTGTGGCCACCAGCCACCAGTTCCTGCTCCTTTGCTGAAACACAGCAGGGTAGGAAGGCCTCCATAAAGGAAGTCTGCTGCAAACAGGCTGTTGCTTCACCCATGTTTGGATTTCTGTCCGGGGAAGGACACTTCCTCTTGCATTTGTGAGAACCAAGTAACACATTCTAGGTGGTGACAATGGTGACAGAAAACCTAGCATCAGACACGTGGAAATGCAGCGGCATCCCAGGCGCAATGAACACTTACCTTGGCACAAGAACGTGGGTGGCTTCTTGTGGCTGCCTCACGTTCTGCTGGGATTGCAGGGCGAGGGAGGGAGCCTTTTTCACTTCCATTTCGTCTGTTAGGACGCCCTGTAGTTGGTCCGGCTGAGGCCTTGGTAACCAGGGAATTCTTCAGGAGAGCATGAAATATACAAAGACATCAGGCCTCTCCCCACCCACCACCAGGATCTGGACAGGCAAGGCACACCCGCAAGCAGTCTCTGTCCTTCCACTTCCGTTAGAGTTCTCATCAGTGGGGCACTTGGCTTATTTTAAAGAAGAAAATCAGACCCTAGAAGACCATAAGAAAAGCATTTTAAAAAAGGAGAAGGGGAAGGAAAGGAGAAAGAGAACAAGATTAAAGCCACTTCTCTTGGAGAGAGAATTAGAAATTTAGGTTTTGTTTCCAATACCATTCCTATTCCCAACACCATCAGCTCAATAAAATTAGGAGAAAAGATCTTCCCGAGGCTTCAGCATGCATAATGGATCTATTCTCTCCTGTTTCTTAATTTGGTGTTTTCTTTCTCAAAATACAAAAATCCAGTAAATGTTCTTTAAATGGAAAGAAAAAAAAAAAAGCATTAATGATGCCAAGAAACAGTTTCCCAGCCCACAGGCCAAACCACAAGCATGAAAATGTGATTACATTTTTAATAATGTAATGTGCTGAAGAATAGCAAATAAAAAAAAGAATTGTAATTTATTCTAACTCTCTATGAAAAACATTCCAAGATTACTTGGAAAAGACAGATGAAGAATAATAGTTGCTAATCAATGATGGAATTCAGGACCCAGTGCTGATAAAACCAGGAGCAGGATTTTAGTGCTTCATAAGCCCTAAACCTAGATATGGTTTCAGTACTCGGAGTCCCTCGAAATTCACTCACCAGTGAGGATCTGAGCCACTCTCGTTCACACAATGGGGCCAAGGAACTGAGACTATGAACAGAGAAAGCAAAGGTGGCATAAGGTAGAGACCTTACTGCTGCAATCAACGCTCACCATCTGCTTCAACTGGGGAGTGCAGCAGGCTGACTTAAACTTATAAACACAGTCTTTGTAACTCTGAACCTGGGGCAAGTAACTGGAAAACCAACACCCCCCAAAAAAAGAAAAAAGAAACTAGAGAACCCATAAAAACTCAGGCAACCTCTCTTCTGGGAAACTTTTTCTAATCTGTTCCCACCTCATCAGAGGAAAGCAACCTTAGACTCTTCATCTCACCCAAAGTGTGATTTGTTTTCAAAACATCTGGGAGTGTTTCTCCTATTACATTTAAAAAAACAATGAGATACAATACACAGTATGTCTATGACTTCCCTCTTAGCCCAGCCACTTTAAAGCAAGAATGTCATTTCTTCCCAGGTGTCAATTATTGTAGCTAGAAGGTATATGAACTAATTTACCTGATTGCTTTCTTTTTTTAATATCTGATGTATTCCAGTCAGTCTTGTTCTTCTACCCTGGGATTATACAAATCTTACATTTTAGTGATAGCAAAGACAATACATTATTCCACAATACATATCAGTTAGGAACTTTATACACTGAGAGGTTATACCAGTTTTTCCTAAACCTTAATACTCATACAAATCACTTGGGAATCTTGTGAGAACGGTGATTCTCCTTCAGCTTGTCTGGGGAGAGACCTAACAGACAGCCCTTCCAAGAAGGGCCTGGTAAAATTAACGTTAATGCTCTTGGTTCACAAAAGTGGTTTAAACCAGAGGGAATTGAATTTTGTTTCTGCACCCTTAATCTAGAATTTTTTTCCTGGATCTTTGTCCAAGACTTCCAGAGAGCAAATAAACAATGCATGAGTGGAAAGGGAGGCATCTAAAAATTTAAATAATGACACCTGTTCGTGCTTACAGGCAATGGCAGAGAATAGAGGCAGATGCTGGCCAAGCCTATCTCCCTGTGCGCTGAGTCCTGAGGCAAACACAGGCAACATGCGAGTCAGAGAAAATAGCAAAGTCTTCTGTTTCTCTTCTTTCCTCTGCTTATCTCCAAGAATTTGTTTCTCCAAAATTTCTATCTGAAGTAAAGAAAACAATTTATGCACAGCCAGTAGACACAGTGTACTCAACTGTCCTACTAGTACTTCATTCTTTGAGAATAATTTACTTAAGTTGACCATAAATAACCTTTTCAAAACTGTGCACTAACTCCCCATGATGAATACAATCATTATATACCATAAATATGTATTAATAAAAATTAGAATTAAAAAAGAAAATAATTTATATAAATTAACCATAATAACTTTTTCAAAGGATAGATGATTTATCTGTATGAATTCAACCACCAGATTTTGGTGGGGGAGGAGGGTAATCAATAAATCTATATATGACCCAAGCATTGTTATAAATAGTATAGGTGCTTTTCATATACATTTATTTCTGTATTTCATGTTAAATGCAAATTAGTTAAATGCAAATTTACCTCAAAATGCCATTAAAGTTTTTAATTGTTAAAATGTATTGTGGCAAAAAGCAAACACTGGTTACTGAAATAAAATGATCACTATGTGAAGGTATGCAGAACTCTGGATACTGGAGAACGGTCCTTGTATTTGGACATAGTTGGTCTCTGTGTTCCATTTTTTTTTTTTTTTTTTTTTTTTTTGTCTCTGCATTCTAGAGTATCAGGACACTATCTGCAAATCTTACGTTGGGCTTCGCCTATTGAGTTGGGCTGAACACTTCACCCTTTTATGAGTCCTCGAAGAGAACGTGGACACTGGCATTTGCATTCATAAGTTTGGAAGCTGAAAGGAAGTTGATACCTGCTTAACTTTGGCCCTCTGGGCCCACGCTGTAGAAGGAGTTGCAGATGCTTTGTTCGTTCATGAACTGGCTTCTGCATGTGTACCATTTGGACAGGTACTGTTCTTAGCATGTGAGAGACAAAAATGCCCATATTTACAAAGTTTATAATCTTTAGTATGACTTGGTAGGTAAGAAAAAATGCCAACCTAACTCTTCCTAAGTGACTTGTCAGGTATCACCACCCCAGCTTTGCAGGAAGATGACATTTCTAGGATCACAAATGTTTACAGACACCTGAAGGATTCTGTTAGCTGGTTGCTAAATCTTAGCACACTGTCACTTGCTGTTGTCTTTCTCATTTCTTTCTCTGGAGATAGCAAATATACCGTGGAAACCTGGAATTACCGCCCATCTCAGTCCCGCCCATCTCAGTCTCCCCCATACCCTGCAGAATGACTTCTGACTCCATCAGAACTATATTAATTTCAAAGACAAAACTGTTCTTCTTTGGAGGAATTTCTAGTTCTCAGAAACTTCAAACAGACCTTGTAAGATGTCCAAAACCATCGTAGGAGGAGGTTGATCAGACTCGTGCAGAGGGTGCAGTGAATTACTACCCTGCACACTTGGCCATGGAGACTCTTGCTACAGTGCTAAGAGGAGGGTAGATGCCACAAGTAGCTGGCTCTTGGGGTGGGGAGCAGGCTGGAAGGCTCAGCTGCGTGGGTACGCACACACGAGCCACTTGCTAAAGGAGTATCAGCAGCACCAGCCATCCGGAATACCCGAGAAGATAACAAAAAAGGCATAATTTATCTTCTTTGCCAGTTCAGTGTTTCCCCCCCAATTTGAAACTGTTTTCATTGCACATCTTGAAATCTCTGCTCCATTCTGAAGAATGCAGCTGTGGCTACCTCTGATCTCTCTCTCTCTCTCTCTCTCTCTCTCTCTCTCTCTCTCTCT
>NW_004524577.1:39016820-39028364 GCF_000260255.1 Octodon degus
CACACACACACACACACACACACACTTTATTTGACAAATACTGATTGGGACAGGCATGGGACCGACTATGAAGAAACAAAGTGGGCACCTAGAGGCAGAGGGTACAGCACCTTCCCTCAGAAGACGTGTTCTGTCTAGCTGCTCCTTCCTCTGCTCGACTGCTGGTACAGCTCTAGATTCTGCTCTTGGGTTGCCCTTACTGCCTATGTTGACAGACTCTCTGCAGCATGAAGTTCTCAAGAGTCTCACGAGGACTCCTGCTGGCACCCTGAATATCTCTACGGGATGACTCCTTTAAGCAGATCAGGTCCAAGAACGTGTCCCTTTCCTGGGACATATGTGTCACCATGCTGGAGCTGGTAGACACTACTCCCATTGCACTTCAGTTCCTCTTGCCTCCTCAGCTGGTTGCCTTCTCGTACGACGTGCATGGGGGACTCTACAGGACCTTCGCTCAACAGGCCTGCTGGAGGGTTGAGCCTGGCCTCACTGACTTAGCCTCTGGGTCCAGCCTTAGATTTGGGAGGCAGTTCTCTGAGTTCTCTCATATTTCAGCATTTTGGAAGCAGCACCACTGGCTGACCTAGCTCTAGACTGTCTTCCAAAAGTGTGTGTACACCAAACTAGTTTGAAATAAAGATAACATCTCTCTCCATAGCAAAGGGCAAACCTATTAATTGACCAATCTAATAAACAAAATATCCTTTTTGGACAAAGTTGAGTAGGCTAACTGGCAGCTCATTACAAAGGTTCCGGTTCTCCCACCTTGGCATCCCTCTGCTGTGCTGCCAGCCACCTGCATGCACTACAGCACCCCCTCGGCCTTCCTGTCACGCTGTGAACTCTGGGAGGCGAGGAGGATTGGGGGAACAAGAGACTCATGCTGCCTGCTACAGTGAAAGAGATAAAGTCACTGTCTCGGACCCACGAATTCCATGTCTTTCACTGGTATGCACACAACTGGGGCCAGGTACTTGTCACCTTGCAGGAAGGGCAAAGTCCCACTGCTTTCATGGCTCGTGACACCTGGGGAGCTAGCAGCTACGCTTCCACTGCTGTGGTGGCAGCAGCAGAATAGGCCCATCAACATCTCCCAACCCCAGTACCCAGGCCTATCCAACCCCAGTACCCAACCCCAGTACCCAAGCCTATCCAACCCCAGTACCCAACCCCAGTACCCAAGCCTATCCAACCCCAGTACCCAACCCCAGTACCCAAGCCTATCCAATGCAGACACAGCTTTTGGTCATAAAGTTGCTTTCTTTGAGGTTGCAAGAAGCTCCTGAGTGGCCCATTTGGTTTTGGGGCTATAAGACAAGTAGACGCACCCAACATGTTGGAAGTGAGGTATAAGAACAGTAGTACTGATTTAGCAAGAAACTGGGGTATAGCTGCTCTTGGTAGAGACATTACACAATGCTCCCTGCACCGTTACCACTCCCAACTCTCTCTCTCTCTCTCTCTCTCTCTCTCTCTCTCTCTCACTGTCCAGCATCTGTCAATCTATGAAGGGCAGAGGAGCCAGTGAGCCTGCAGCAAAAGAAGGCACAACCCACACTTCCTTCCATGCAATTCTGTGTTTTCCTTGTCACCTACAGAGTACTCTTTTCACAGGATCACAGTCTTTGCTGAACTTTGAGAAATGAAAACAATGCCAAGATATTTGAAAAGCTCTACAGGGCACCCTCAAATCAGGGGGTACAGAGTCTGTAAGGTGGTCTGCTCTGTGGGCGCCTAGGGTCGCCCAGACATAGCCCCAGCCAGCCTTGCAATCTTCTTGTCACGACCTCTTCTTTGCAGGATGTATAGAACATGGAGACTCAGAGGACAGGCCTGGGTGCCTCTAAGCCTACCCCCTGGAGATCCGGAAGTCACTGGATGGAGTCCTGGGGAAAGGGTGTGGCCTGGAGTGAGGTTGTTCTCAGGATGACCCAGCCTGACACTTCAGCCACCAACACTCCCAGTAGCTGAGGACACTAGAGCCTTATCTGGAAAGGACATCTGATTTTTTTTTTTTTTTTTTTGTACCAGGAATTGAACTCAGGACCTTGTACTTACCAGGCAGGTGCTTATGCCACTGAGCTATCTCCCTAGCCTCCATTATGGCAGTATTATCCATTTCTGAAATAGACATGGAGGTGGACTTGCCTACTGGGAAACACATAACAAAGTCACTTCGATAAAACCCGAACAGCAAGGAAAAAGAATAGGAGGAAGAGAGCCAGAAACCATGGGCCACCCTCAAAGCCTGGAGCAGAAGAGGTGGATTTTTCAGAGCCCCTCGCAGGTGCTACAGAAACTTAGTAACCAGTCTTGTGTTTTTATTGTCTGCCTTTTGAAAAAAGTTCCTTTATCACAACACATTTTCAAAATGAACTCTACTAATGACTCAGAAGGAAAAACAAAGGACTAACTTCTGGTTCTTTTTGGTCTCAAAATGAGTGAGGGATGGCAGGTCCTCTGGCCAGGTAGGAAAGTGGGGAGTTCAACGTAGGCCCTTCTAGCCCAGCCATGGTGTTTCAGGCATTCCGGCCCTGTGGACTTCTGTCTTGTCAAAATCATGCCTGGCCTGCAGGGATTTAAAGCATTCATTACTATTTCTACTGCTGAGATTTCTGAGGCAGTGGATATACAAGTCTTATACTTAATAAGGATGGTCTTGTATGATTACGCTAATAATTGAGACTTAGGATTATAATATGCACACCTTTGCCAATACTCTCCATCCAACAATCCAACAAGTATTTTGTTTTTTGTTTTTGTTTTGAAACAAATATTTCAATATGCAGTTCAGGCTGGACTTACACTCACTATGTAGCCCAGTTTGACCTTGAACTCCCAACCGTCTTCCTGTCTCGGCCTCCAGAGTGCTGGGATTACATACACCACCACGCCTGGCCAACACAAGTAAGTTTTGAGATGTTAGCAAAAACATAAACCATGTTTCTCTATCAGTAAGAAAGAAAGATGTTCTGGAATTTGTAGATTAACCAGTATAAACTTAGTTTTTGCTACTTTAAAATTGCAAAATTTAAAGCTCAGTAACTTACAGTTCTATCTATAACAAAAATTTAACATTTTGTAAGTTCAATTAGTAGAGTTCTAGGGCACTGAAATAAAACATTCATTACTCTAAATATGATTATTTTTATGAATAAGAGGCTTGTTAATACACTATTCATAAATGCAATATATAAGTTTAGACTGTATGTCTTTCAAATTTAGAGAGCACTTTTAATTTCATTCTAATTAGTAATAATCGTGCCTTGGATAAACTTCACTGGCTATGATACTGCCTACGGGCAAGGTTTTTCATTTTAACTTTGAGTTTCATCCCCTCACATTATGACAATGTTTGCAAGTCTTCTGTTTAAGTGAAAAGGTAAGTCCTGGGAAATGGTTTCACTTTCTAGGGGCCAGGCTCTAAACTGCTCAAGGCTCCTTCCTCAGGAGAAAAAGCCAACCTGGCGCTTACCGAAGAGCCCGTAGGCACTTCCTCCCTCCCGGAGCTTGTCATTGGTCTCTGGAGCCCTAACTCTGCGGGACAGGACAGGGCCCACCACCTTCCACCCGCACAGCTGGGGCAGGAGATCGGAACTCGGTCAGCCCTGGGGCCAGTGCACGTGACCTGCCAATCACAGACACCCAGGACACATGCGCAGAAAAGTAGTTCCCAACTTGCACCGGACCATCAGAAAATGCTCTCTTCAGTTCTTCCCAGGCAAGGTCGAGCAGGTCTTTGATAAGATGGCCTGAGGGATGGGGGCTACCAAACAGGGCCACGGTTAGCCTCAAGGCCACTGTGCCTACCTTTTCTTAGTGGCCACCTCTCACCCTACAGCGCCGTGATTTTTTCCTACCTTTAATAATGTAAAATTGTGCTACCTTTTTCATTTGTTTTGTCCAGTTCTTTAGAATTTCTAAAGGGAGCCTACAGCACCCCAGAGGGCCTGAAACTTGATTCGATGATAATTTACAAGGAAGTTCAATAAATAAGATGAGCTGGAAAAGGTACTCTGACTGGAGAAAGGGTGTACTTGTGTGTAAGGGGGGGAGAAAGGCTTACAATTTGACACACACCCCATCAGCTTCTCAGGACCTCCAAAGAACCCCTAAAACCAGTGAGTATGGAAAACCCTTCACCTAAATACTGCCTGCTCTGCCCAGGGGTATTGTCAAGGTACAGATAAGATTATAGCCCGGAAGCACTGCAGAAAGGATTCCAAGTACCAACACATACTTCTCTTGTTTGCAATACTTTGTACCTATCCGGACAAGAAACAAACAGTAAAATGAGTGTCTCCCAGCAAGAATAGCTCAGCAGAAGCACAGTATAGAGAAGTATGGCTTCCCTGTACCCTTCGCAAACAAGGTAGAGCCTCAGAAATGTTTGTTGACTCTAAAAGAACATGGCCTGCCATTCCAGCACATGTAGCTCCTTGTGTGTCCAGGCCCCAGGGAGTTCTTGGTAACTGAGATCTCCTTTTGAAAAGTTCCAAAAGACCCTCAGGAAAGTGCTAAAAGCTTAGTAGCAGGTACTGTTTGTAGGAGTGTTTCCACCAGGCAGACAGAGTTCAAGGTTTTAAGTGTTTGGGGAAGTGACCGAATGTCTGGAATTCCATTCAAGCCTTCCCCAAGCCCCCTGCCCCGCCCGGGCTGTGCAGCACAGGCTTCTTGGGTTTTCACCAGTTCCATTCACAACCCGGGGCAGGATTTCTATAATGAAGATAAAGAACTCACTTGAGGACATTTGTTAAATTATACAAATTTCAGGCCTAATCCCACACTTTGGGCGGCTGAAGCCGGAAGGACTGCAAGTTCAAGCTCAGCCTGGGCAATTCAGCAGTGTAAGAGAGACACTGTCTCCAAAAACATTTTTTAAAGGGTGGGGCTGGGGATGTAGCTCAGTGCAAAGGTCCTGGGTTCAACTCTAGTACTGCCAAAAAATGCAAATTCCCAAGTTCCACCCTCAGATTTGGTCTGGGGTGGAGACCAACAATTAGTCCTTTTAAAAAAAAAAAAAGAAAAAAGGAAAAAACTAGCAAAAATGATTCTAATATCAGAAAGAGCTGCTCTGTGTTTGAGAAGAGTATTTCTTTGAGGCTTGGTTACACAGAAGGAATTTGTGTTTTGTTTTCACAGAAGGCTTGACAAATCTTCTCATCCCTCCTTGGCGCAGAGCAGGCCTGTCTGAGGTTGGAGGCTGCAGCTTCCGGTGTGCGGCTCCACCCCTTTCTCAGTGGCTCGGCTGGGAGCCCAGGGAGGCCACAGCCCTGAGTGGGCGTGTGCAGCATCCCGCGCCCCGCCGTTACTCAGGAGAGGGTGTTGCTTGACCGCATCCAGCCCACCGGGCTGCGGGACTCGGGCCTGGTTTCTGTCCCCTGCTGGTGCCCACAGCTCACTGTGGGCAGTCACACCCTCCCGACTCCTTCAGAGGATGCCAGTTAACTGCTAGACGTCCTTTGTTTGCCAGAGCTCTGCTTGGCCTCTCTGCCAAGGACATGTTTTGGCTGGATCCACTGGTCTGGCCGCTGCATATCTCTGGAAAGCTATTTTAAGAGAAATACGGTGGAGGAGGCAGAAGGGAAGCCGGAGCTCTTGCCTGGCTGAACACCAGACCTGCAGAGGAAGGAGGCCCTAGGGGCCAGGTGGTGGTTGGATCTGCGACCAGTATCCTCCCAAGACTGCCAGGCACTCCTCAGCCTTTTCAGAAATCACACAGCCAGCAACAGCAAGGACTTGCCAGCTTTCTTGAATTCCTGTTTAATTCTTTTCTGTGCAGCTGAAAAAAAGGGGGTGTGGCAATGTCCAACGTAATCTGTTTTGCCTCTGGGCTTCACCATGCCTTCACTGACATTGAATATGTCCTAGTTCATTTTCTACTGCTGTAACGGAATACCACAACCTGAGTAGTTTATAAAGGTTTAGTCACCTTGTTGCTCAAGAGTCTCCTGTTCTAGCTCAAGTGGCTGGGTCTCTGTGGGTCTCCTGTGGGGGTCGGGGTGCTCTGCTGAGCGCTGATATGGGAGGGAGTCAGAGAGCAAAGGAGGTGCATACAAGAGGCTGAGCCAGACTGACGTCAGCATGTGTGCTGCTGCATGAGGACCAGATTTCATAGGCCATTAACCCAAATTAATCCATGAATGAATTAATTTGTTTTCGAGAGCCGTGTCTTTATAATCTAATTCTTTCTTTAAAAAGGCCCACCTTGTCCAACCTCTAACTACCAGTTGGGATCATATTTGAGTTTTGGTAGAGACATTCAAACCATAACAGAATGGCAGTGCATGCAGCTGTACCAAATCAGACCACAAATTCTTGGTCCTATTTGATGTTTCTAACTTCAAAGCTATTCAGGAAAGTCTTGCAAATCATTTTAGGTACAGTTCAAGTTCCTCTTCTCCAAGATTCCCCCTGTTGGCTCCTAGAGGCGCCCTCAGCCGACAGCGACTGTTTGCACTAGGTGATTTGGCCAGGAGTTGACATGTGGTGACATCTTTCCAGTCTCTTCCAGAGAGGTGCAAAAGCCTTTCTCAGCTTCACATGTGCCACTGGAATAGTTTATACACCGGAGATGCTCAGTAAATATTATGCGAATAATAGCTTTGCGTTCAGGAAGAGAGTCTCAATCATGTGGTTATTAGAACATCCAGCCTGGATTTCCTGGCAGAAAGACAAATGGCAAAAGGAATTGCCAGCCACTTTTCTTCGGAGTCTTTGTAAGCATTTACTATGTGAAATGTCCCCTGAAATGATAGTCCCGTTTAATAGTATGAGTTTTGACTTCGTGATAGCTGATCATTCTTAAAGTCATCCTGGATTTGGTTTACTTCCAAAAAGCAGGATCCTGAACATAGAGCTATGAAACATTCTTCACAGAAGTTCTCTCAGTGCTAGATAAAAGAGGGGCTTCTTAGCACCGCAAAGGAGTTCCAGCTGTTAGTTTTGGCTGAGGACAGGAGCTGAGCCGTCTCCAAGTGGGGATGGCAGGATGAGATAAACAGGGCTGCATGATGTCACCAAAATGGCCTTATTTTCATCAGAAGCTAAATTCAAATACTGTCAAGAAGGAGTGTGGGCTTTGTTTTGCTTTGAATTCACTGTTCTGTGAATTAATTTGCTTTCTGACATTAATTTTGCCTCAGTAGGTGACAGAATTTTCCAACAGACCGCAAGCTCAGAGGCGAGAGGCTTGGAGTCAGGGGCTCAGTGCTGCGCACACGGCAGCTAATTCACAGGCCAAGCCCTGCTGCCTGCGCGCCGTGTTGGCCGGCCTGTCTTTCCCAAGTCTGAGGGCCTGACTTCAAAGGCAGGGAGCGAGGACTTGGCCCTTCGCTCTCAGTGGACACAGTGGATCCAGAACCAGAGCAGCAAGGTGGCAGTCAGCTCCCTAAGGAGCAGCCCCAGGAAGAGCGCCACAGCACCCCCTCCCAGCCCTTCTCATACACAGAGGCACAGGTCTAGGACACAGCTCTCCAAACCCCAGAGCCATCCCTGCACACAGCCTGCAACTTTGCAGAGCAACCTGGACTCCATGGAGTCTCCCACATAGAAGGGCCTGGGGCTCATGGAGTCCAGTGGAGCTGAGGTCATACTGATAGAGGGAAAAATGATCTCCCAGCCTGAAAGGTACCTGGGACGAATTCGTGATCTCTAAAACTGAAGAATGAATTTTAGGAACAAACGGAGGTTATGAGCAGAACATATTTATTGGGGAAAGAAAGCTCCTGTCTAAGAGAAGGACAGGAGGGGGACCTGAGCAGGTGGTCCCCGGGAAGTTGTCTCTTCCAGGGACTTTTATAGAGGAAAACCATGAGGCTGTAAGGTGCAAAACCTGGGAACTTGCTTAGGTGGGTGTGAGGTGGGACAAAACTATGGTCAATCAAAGAGATTACAAGCACCATTGCTCAGGTAAAATTGGTAAAGTCCAGGACCAAATGGGGAAGTGAGTCATGTAGCAAGCGGGCACAAATGTAGAACAGGACTTTGTCCAGCAGCTAGCCGGTAGTAGTCGGATTGATGATTCTTCTGGGCTTCCTAAGGGCAATGACCAATCCCGAATGCTTATCGTTAAGGAGGTGAGCATTTGTTCGATCTCTGGTCTCTAGGTCTGGCCCAGGGCAGGAGCGTCCATCCCTCTTTCAGTTGTAAGGTATCTTGGCTTCCATGTTATCTCCTTTGAGGGCCTGGCCCTGTCTGACAGCCTGTAATATTTCTATCTAATTTAGCTATCAACAACAATATCATTCATAAGCAGAGGTGACTCCTGCTGCAGACATTAAAAGCTGCCTTTCTTGGGTAGACCTTGGATAAATGAGGTGAGTTCTAGAACCAGACCGTCTAGGTTCCATTCCAGCAGCTGCCATTCCCAGGACTCTGCTTCCTGGTGCCTCTGGATCTTCCTTTGCACTCTTAGAAAATGTGAATGTCAATCTCAGCCTATCCAGCTGCACCCACAGAGGTCTGTAACCCAAACTCCTTGGAAATCTGAGACAGGAGCATCTCAAGTTCAAGGCCAGCCTGACTAATTTAGTGAGATCTTGTCTCAAAATTAAAAAACCAAAAAGTTTAAGAGCTGGAGTTGTAGCTCTGTGGGAGATCACTTGCTCAGCATGCATGAGGACTGGGGTTTAATGTCAGTATTGCAAGAAAGAAAGAGAAGGAAGGAGGGCGGGGAAAAGAGGGAGGAAGGAAAACAAGGGAGAGGGAGGGAGGGAGGAGGGAGGAGTAGTGAGAGAAGGAGAGGAGGGTGGAAGGAAAAAGGGAAGGAGGGAGGAAAGAGGAGGGAGGAGTGAGAGAAGGAGAGGAGGGTGGAAGGAAGGAGAGACGGAAGAAAGGGAGGGAAGAAAAGAGTGAAGAAAGGAGAAACAATAAAACAACAAAAGAAAGAAACAAGAGTTAAAATAAAAAAATAGCATAGAAAGAAATGGTGAAAAAGCAAGCATGCACAGAGCCTTTAAACAGCCTTGCTGACCCCGAAAACTGCCAATTGTGTCCTGAAGCCGGGCTCTAGGAGTGTCTCAGAGGGAGGAGACAGGGAGACTGCCCAGAGGCTCTGTCCCTGCCTGCCCGCGGTGGCAGGATTTGACTTGCGCTTTTACCTTCCTTGGAGCTGCTGTCTGGAGAAGCCATGGGAAGCAGGGTCCAGGCCACCAGCCGTGACTGCTAGAGCAAGGCAGTGAGGGTGAAAAGGGAGGACTGAGAGAGGCTCCAGGGTGAGAGGTGGAAGTCACTCGTGGAGCTCTGACAGGAAATAATGGAGCTCAGGGTGACTTTCAGGTTGACTGCCGGGGAGAAGAGGGGCACTGCTCACTTAAAAGGGGACCCGGGAAGGGAGGTAACAACAGCAGCCGCTCACCTACTTTGCTTGGATCGGGGTCATCACAAGAGATTTCTCAGGCCTCTCCTTCTGATTCAGGATGATTGCCTTTCACTCGCTTTCCTGCTGAGTGGCTTAGTTAACCGTTAACTACAAGAAAGAAAACACAATGCACAAGCTCAATTTTCCAAATGATTACCCCACAGTGAAGGATAAAGCAACACACTTGTCAAGCGGAAGACACATGGGCACGCTCTCCGCTCTTGGTCTGCGCAATTCATCCTCGGACCCGGGCCAGGGCCTAATAAATCCTTGCTTTACTTTTATGGCTAGGTAGTGGGGCTCAGTAGGACCTTGCTGGAATAACAGCTGCCTTGTCTCTGAGCCCACACTGTAGCTGTGGGTGCCAGCTACCTGCACTATGGGCCCAGGAACTCAGGGACATGTGCACATAGGCCGACAAATCCCTGCCAGTCATCTGCTGGGCCTTTAGGTAGGGTCCTCATAAGTCCTCTAGTGTGACCTTCACAAAAGGCAGGACTGTATGTGACAGAGGGCTACAGCCCTCAGGGAGCATGGCTTAGCCAGCACTCAGTGTGTTTGGTGGCTCCAACCCAGGGTTAAGTACACAGCCTGGGAAAGGGACTGTGAGCTGGATGTTGGCCTCCACTGTTCCCCTCAAGCGCTCCCTCTTATTTGGAGCAACTGAGCCACGTGCGAGGCAGCCCTGGGGCTCAGATAACAGCCACTAACCCCTTTGAGTGGAAATCATAGGCTGACCTAGAACCAAGAGCCTATTTTTGGAGATCACAAAATCTTTTCTAACAAAGAACAATGTAGAGTGTTGAATCCTCACTATGTGCACTTGGGGACTGTGTGCAAGTGTTTATTAAATAAATGATAAACAAATGAAAGGATCTGTCATAATAGTATAGGAGACTCGAATGTAACAGACATGGATAATGAGGCTTTCAAGAACTCCAGTAGAAGAAGTTCTACTTCCCCAAAGTTCCAGAGTTCTAAAGTTTAATCTCGTTGGGTCATGTAATCACCCAGGAGCCAACGGCTGTAGTCAAGAAGGAACTAGTCCAGATGGTTTTCCAGGCTTGTCAGAACTGCTTGTGGTAGGCAGACTTAAGATGGCGGCCACTGCTGCTTATCTCCTGGTCATCACGGCTTGTGTGTTCTCTTTTTCTTGAGTGTGGGCTCAACTTTTTATGAACAGAATGTAGTAAAAGTGATTGTGTGTCACTTTCAAAGTTAAATTACGAAAAGGCTTGACTTCTGTTTTGTCCACTGTCTCCGCTGCTGAGGCATCTTTCTGAAGAAACTCCCTACCATGTTGACAACCACGCTACGCACAGGTCCACGTGGCAAGAAGGTGAGCGCTCTGTTTAAGACCCAGCAAGGACCAAGGCTTGGCTGGCCAACAGCAATGTGAGTGACTAGTTCTACCCCCACTTGAGCCTTGAGAGGACAATGGCCCTGGCTGACACCTTGTCTTCAGTCTCCTGAGAGATCTTGTGGGGGGAAAATTGCACAGGTAAGCCTCACTCACAGAATTCTAATCTACAAAAACTGTGAGAGAAAATTTGTTATTTTAAGCCACTAAGTACTAAAGTAGTTTGTTGTATGTAATAAGATGTGAGAAAAAAAAAAAAAAGCCACAGCGAATGTTTAAATTTTGGGTAAATCTTATTATAGTAAATGACACATTGCTGTTAATCCCTCCTCAGTACCCTTCCCTCCAATTTGAACACAGGGAGCCCACCATTCTTGCCACGCAAGTCCTCTGAAAGTCCTGTTTTATGGCTTTAGTTGTGCTGTTTTGGTTGCCTCCATGTCCTGCATCGATTAAAAGTGTTTACCTTTCACAGTCACGTTGGTTTTAGGGAAGAGCCAGAAGTCATGCAGTGCCAGATCCAGTGAATACGGTAGATGACAACATACTGTAATGTTTTTATTGGATAAAAATTGCCATAAAGGGTTGACCCACGAGGTTTGATCAAAGTGTTCAATTAAATACTTAAAATTTAAATTCAATATTTTAAAATTCAATTTTAAATAGCTTTAATTTAAATATTTATTACAGTAAAAGGTATATTGTCATCATTCTCCCTCAGAGTGTTCCTGATTGCCTTGATAGATTTCCTTTTTTTTTTTTTTTCCTATGGGGGACTGAACTCAGGACCTTGAGTTTGCCAGGCAGGTGCTTATGCCACTGC
>NW_004524577.1:39029840-39030689 GCF_000260255.1 Octodon degus
TATGCAGCTACTACATAGTGTGGTATATGTTTAATATTATATAGTATCCAGTTGATTGGCAGAGTTTCAGGGTAGTCTGATCTAGGGAGACGTTGAGGGCAACCTTAAGAGATTCAGCTAATGCACGTTCTCAGATTAATAGCTGTTCAGTAGGCTACTGGCTACTGTAATCTTTCCATAAACATTGAGACAACATTTACTGAAAATATGTCTTTATAATTAACTGGGCACCTTTTGGAAGCTGTGCTTTCTCATAGCTGAAGAAAGAGCTCCTGTCTTGTGTCTGTGCCCCACACCTAGTGTGGAAGGCTGAGGGCATGGCGAAGGCCTGATGGGATCTCCAAAGGGCCTTCGCTGAGGGTTCTACCTGAGCTCCGTGTTGCAAAGAGCCTTATTTGTCTTCCTTTGTATATTTCTCACCCAAAACTTCAAAAGCTAAGAAAAAATAAAAATGTTTTACTAATTTGCACTGACCTGCATTTTCCTAGACAATCAGAATCTCCAGCTCCAAATCACCCACCCCATCCATCCTTCCTTCCTTCCTGCCTTCCTTCCTTCCTTCCTTCCTTCCTTCCTTCCTTCCTTCCTTCCTTCCTTCCTTCTTTCCTTCCTCCCTTCCTTCCTTCTTTCCTTCCTCCCTCCCTTTTTTCTTCCTCCCTTGCTTCTGGATGCATCACCTAAGTGCCTGAAGGCGGCTGTCACAGAGCACCATTCCCTCCAGGCCCCAGCCAGTCCTTCTCTCTTGATTTGCAGACACTGCCTTAGTATGAACTGGACCAGGGCAGCCTGCCTGGCTTTAAGCCCCGCCACGTCTCCGAGCCAGCCTGGCCTCTGACTCACACTCCAGCA
>NW_004524577.1:39030885-39050202 GCF_000260255.1 Octodon degus
TTCAGCTCCGCACGCGGCCTGGGAGGCTCAGTAAGAGCAAGGTCCAAGGGCAACAGCTGAGCTCACCCTGATACTGACCTCCCTTCCTGCAACGACGTCGGTGCAGAGAACGATGTGTGCTCTCGGGGTGAGTCCTGCCAACCCTGCTGGCCAAGAAATGTGTCTGAAAACTTGGCACGGGCAGTCAGACATCAGACAGAGAGAACCCAGCTCTCACGTCAGGAGACAGTCACGGCTGAGTGGGGTGGCACCGTGCATTCTGGGAGGCTAATGCAGGAAGATCACAAGTTCAAGCCCTGCCTGGAAAATGAGGGAGAGCCTGTCTCTAACGAAAAAAAAGAAAAAGGCAAAGAGCTGTAGCTCAGTGTAGAGGTCAAGGGCTCAATTCCCAGTATGTGTGTCGGGGGTGGGATTAGAATCAACCTCACAACATGTGCTTTGTTTTGCTTTTGTATTTAGTACAGGGTCTACAGGGTCTCACTACACAGATCAGACTCGTAGTGATCCTCCTGTTTTCAGCCTCCCAAACACTGGGATTACAGGCGTGGGCCACCACGTGCAGTATTAGTCACTGTCTCCGCACACCCCAGGGGCAGGACCGGCATAGAATGTATATATATGTATTTTTAAATTTGATACAGGGTCTTGTTACACAGTTTGGACTCGTAGTGATCCTCCTGTCTCAGCCTCCCCAGTGCTGGGATTACATGTGTGCGCCACCACACCCAGTTTCAGTGGCATGACATGTGGTACTGGGGATCAAACCTTGGTCCTTGCATTTGCTGGGCAGGCACTTAGACTACCTAGCTATCTCCCCAGCTGACATATGAAACATAGTATTGTTTCATTGGATTCAAAACAACACTGTATCATTATTAATAAGAGAAATTTCAAAACATGATTAGCATTGATCATAGGGTGTGATGAATTGTATTAATCAGCTTTGCGTTACTGGAACAAGATCCCTGAGGTATTCACCTTAAAAAAAAAAAAAAAAAAGATTTCACCTGGCTGCTGGGTTCAGAGGTGCCAGTCCTCCATCAGTTGGGCAGTTGTAGGAACAGAGTCCTGACAGGGAGCACATGGGATCAAAATGAAACTACAGACACATGCTAAAAGACAAGCTGGGACTGGTGGGACCGGCCCTCTCTGATAGCGAGGCAGCAACGACCCAGCCAGGTCTGCCTCTGGGTAAAAAGGGGTAAAGGGGGGACAAGCGAACAATGGGGCCAAATTGCAAGGTCTCAGTGTTTTGCTGGGAACGCTGAAAGTGAAGCATTCTCAGTGCTGTCTGCGCTGTGGCCGACAGGAGGAGCGACAAGGCGGGCACGGGCTGCGCTGGCCCTCTCGTCCCCGCGGTACGTTTCCACCGCTTACCTCTGACTCATCCGCAGCACTGCCGCTCTCTACAAGGTGTTCTGGACGTGTGGCCAGGGCGACACGTGGAGTACAGAAGACGCTATACAGCAGCTCGTGGTCTTGTAGCAGCTAGGAAGCAGAAGGAGAAAGAGGAGGGGCTGGAGCTCGCCGCCTGCCTTAAGGGAAACCCCTTAGAGGCTTCACCTCCTCCCAGCAGACCCTGTTCTCTAAAGCTTCTACCCCTCCCAAAGGCATTAGAGACCGAGGGCAGGTCTGCAAGCATGGGCCTTGGGGGGTGGGAGTGGGCATTCAGAACCCAAACTAGACTGCAATCTAATGAGGAATGTAACACATCTCAATGAACTCTCACTTTAAAGTATTTCAGCTTGCAATGAAGAACCAAACCCTAAAAGCACTTAAAGCACTGTGTTAAATTTCCAGGTCACTGACCCTCTCAGAACCTGTTTCCTCATTTGCAAAATGGGGATAACATAGCCATCTCCTAGCTGCGTTGTTATTAGTATTTGATGAAGTAACGATACCGGGGACAGAGGAAGCACCTGGCTGGGTTTCTAGCCGTTGTGCGTATGGTGTGCACAGATCATGCACCAAGATTTCTTATATTAATGCAGACATTCAAGACGTTTCCACAGCCCCTCTAGACAGTGTCCCAAGCATCTATGAAAAAGCTGGTTGCTATTTAAAAAAAAAACTAGCCTCAAATCTTGATTAAGAGTACGATTTCTAAATTTTTCTATTATGCATATAGCATGAAGTTCTCTCAAATAAATAGCACCTGTTTGTATAGACAGAGTCCTAGCTTCTTCCGCAACCCAGGACAGCTCCTCTCAAATTTTTCTGACAACCTGCTCCCTCGTTCCAGAATCCACCCAAGCTGCATTTGCAATTCAGACGAGGTTATTACCAGGCAGTTGGAGGGGTCAAAGTCTCACAGCCAATTTTCTATTTAAAAAAAAAAAAAAAATCCCAAGTAATTTAAATGGGAGGAAGGTACCCAGTAAAAGTCAGGATGAATAATTTAGCACAGTAGCTGCCTACAGTCTCTGAGGCAACACATTCAAGGCATTTTATTAGAGAGTTGACCAAGCGGCTCTTGTCTCCAGAGCACCCTGGCTTTGGCCCACCCATCTCATGGAGGACAAGAAGCAGCACAAGTGAGCAGGCAGGTGGATCTGTCATTAACCCTTCTCTGATACCTGAGCTGCCCCGCAGACGTTCTTCAACCACACTGGTTTTGTTTGTTTGTTTTTTCTGAATGTGATGTTATTTTACTCAATATCTTTCCAAGGGTCCCTACTGGGGAGCATCATGACTGGCCTTGGTGGTCCCCAGATAAGAGGGCTGTGTCCCCTCCCTGGCACTGTAGATTCCTCCCAGGGGTAGACCCATCTGCTAGGGTAGGGTGAAGCTGTTACTGTTTAGGAAATCTGCACTCAAATCTCGATTGAGTGCAATGTTTGAAGTTGCCGTGCTATTACGTCATAAGAGCAGAGTTCTCACTGAGAAGTACCCTCTGCTTCCTGGCAGGACTAGCTAGCTGGGAAGTGGAGGCACAAGGTGCAGACAGCGAACTCTGGGGAGAGACGCGGGTATGAAGGCAACACTACCCACACGCAAGACGGGGTGGAGGTCCATACCAGAATGACGTTCTCTGCATGTGACAGCTGGAAATCAATGACCGGGTCAGAGTATCTGTGTCTCAGGGTCCCTGGGGTCAGCCCCACAAAATCAGCCATCTAATACCAGAGGAGGAGAGTTGGGTGGAATAATGTGATGAACAATGAAATCTAAATGAGAGGTTTGGGAAGTGCTGTGGGCTGCACTTGCTCACTGCAACCACTTGAAGCGCGTGCTATGGCCAAGGGCTTTATTACGGCTGAATTTCCTGCCCCCAAGTCACAATGGGAGTGTATTTGGAGGTGTGATCTAGAAAGCTATGATTAAGGTGAGGGCTGAACGAAGGGTCTGCCCCCAATTTGAGTGGACAGCAGAGACGCACACTCAGAGGGGACCGTGGGCTGTCAGCTTCATGAAATTCATTGAGGACACCCCCTCTGTGGTATTTTTCTATGGCAGCTTAATATGCCAAGTAAATTTTTTTTTATCATTTATTTATTTAGTACAGGGTCTTGTTATGCAGCGCAGATTGTGGTACTCCTCCTATCTCAGTCTCCCTAGCACTGGGATTACAGGCGTGTGCCACCACGCCTGGTTTTGGTGGCCAGCATGGCATGAGGTACCAGGGATCGAACCTGGGTCCTTGCACTTGCCAAGCAGGCACTTGAACCTCTGAGCTATCTATCCAGCTTTCACCAAGCAAATTCTAACTCTTCCTTTTCAGCCTGCTTTGTCTTCCACCCCAACACCACTGTTGCTAGGTCAGGTATTTCTGTTCTTACAGACCCATTCTCTGTTTTGCCTTCTACCTGGAAAGCTGGATGGGCTACAGCAATGATCTCTTCTACCCTCTGCCTTCTGGTTGGGTTTAGCCAGTGCAAGGAGCACCCTCTGGCCCCTTGAAAACAGAGAGGAGGAGCACGTGATTTCCCTGTGCTGTCCCCTCAGGCTGACTATGCCTTCAGTTGAAGAGTATATCTTCCCTCAAAGCAGCCTTCTCCATGGGAATCTGGTTCTTGTAGCCCTTGCTTGTCCCAAGGCCTCAGGCCAGGGGGTGGTGACAGATCTTTGCACTATCTCCTGTGCTTTCTTTCTTTCTTTTTTTTCTTGCAGTACGGGGGATTGAACTCAGGACCATGCACTTGCCAGGCAAGCATTTATTCTACTGAGCTATCTCCCCAGCCCTTTAAAGGTTTGTTTCCAAAACTTCCACTTTTTTTTTTTTTTTTTTTTTTTTTTTTTTTTTTTTTTTTTTTTTTTTTTGTACAGGGTCTACAAGGTGTCGCTATGTAGATCAAACTCATAGTGATCCTCCTGTTTACAGCTTCCCAAGTGCTGGGATTACAGGCGGGCTGGGGCCGGCATGGAAGGCCCAGAGATGGAGCCCTTGGCCCCTGTATCTGCCTAAGCAGGAGCTTTAATCTGCCAAGCTATTTGGCCAGCCCTCCTGTGCTTGCTGTACCTACACGTTGCCCATAATCACTCAGCCAACAAACCCTGACCAATTTGTCACAGTCAGCCTTACAACCTCTCTTTCCTAATAAACCTCGCTGTGGAACGGATGGAAAAAATGAAGGACACAACCTTCTGTCCTCTACCTAGAAGAACAATAACATACAAGAGGGTCCAAACAGGGAAAGCATTGTGTCCTAACATAGAAAGTGCATGTCAAATGAGAGGTTTTTAAAATGTGCCCTCTTTAATCGTAGCTCACTTCTTTAATACAGTCATGTGTATGTCCTTTGGGGGTCACCACTCATCTTCACCTTCGAATTATATGTTGGAACCTTTAAGGCTGCTCACCAGCGTCAGCTTATTAACTGAAGTACATCTGGGCCCGATGAGTTCGACTGCTCTAGGTTCTCATCCGCATCACAGCCAGGATGTGTCTTGGGTTTTGAGGGTTTTTTCAGAGCTCAGGAAGCTCTGAGCTTTTTCTGCCTTCCTAGCATTGCTTTGAGAATAAAATAAATAATGTAGAACACTTGGGAGGCAGTAGCCACGAGAGACATGGGCACTTCTCTGTGATTATTGAGTGTAAAATTGGTGAGAGAAGAGGTTGAGGTTACTGGCAAGAGAATGAGAATTCTAAACGTTCAAACTTTTCGTTGTTTCCCCAAGACCACTGCATTCCACTTCTTCTAAGTTTTTTCAGAGCTTAGTTAAAAGGTATTTTCAACTAAGAATCTTACTTTCCAGATATTGAATTCATTATACTTGTTCTTTGCTTGTAGAAGTGTCATTGCTAGGGTTTGTTTCTAGTTATCCCCTCAAAGCCTCATGCAGTCATGGGGCAGACTTTTAGGCTTTGTGATTAATTCATGATCCAGTGTTGGGATTATGGATGTGAAGGCTGCTGGGATTATGGGTGTAAATGCTTCTGGGATTATGGATACGAGTGCTGTACCCAGCCTGGGGCAGCTAGCCTGAATGCAACCTAAGGGAGCCAGACTTGCCCTCTGTAGCCGTTGTTGCCGCTGCTCCTCCCTTTTGCTCTTGCTGTTTTGCTATTTTCCACCACCATGAACTGCTGCCCTCTGCCACGTGCCGCTCTGCCTTGGAGCCAGCTGAGTATGGACTGAAACCTCCACAAACTGTGAGCTAAATACACCTTTCCTCTTTTAATTTTGGGTGACAACTATTTTGTCCCAGCAGTGAGAGAAGAGTAACAGAGATAGTTATTAAGACTTCATCTCTTTTAGTAACCATGGAGCCATGCCTTTTCACTCATTGATTACTCTATCACACATATCTCACTCACTCCACCACTGGGGGACGGGGTTCCAGGCTGGTGTACCTAGCTGTAAAATCTTCTATGCAGGGTGTTTAGTCTCTTGGGGAAACAACGAAAAGTTTGAACGTTTAGGATTCTCATTCTCTTGCCAGTAACCTCAAACTCTTCTCTCACCAATTTTACACTCAGTAATTGCAGAGAAGTGCCCATGTCTCTCGTGGCTACTGCTGCCCAAGTGTTCTACCTTATTTATTTTATTCTCAAAGCAATGCTAGGAAAGCAGACCTAAAGGGCCCATCTGTTTATTTGTTTATTTCTAATGTACTTAGTACAGAGTCTACAGGGTCTCGCTACACAGATCGAACTCGTTGCTGTCCTCCTGTTTTCAGCCTCCCAAGTGCTGGGACTACACGTGTGTGCCACCACGCCCAGTCTCAGTCCCCTCTCAGTGCACCCCAGGGGCAGGGCTGACACGACACTTCGGATTTGAACCCCAGTCCCTGTGCCTGCCTAAGCAGGCGCTTTATTTTGCTGAGCTACCTGGCCAGTCCACAATGGTCCCATTTGGGTGGATAAGGAGACAAGCTTGGGAAGGTGATCTAGTGTGACACGCCTCTTAAAGGCTAAAGGCTGGGAGGACTCAGTAATTCCGAGGGCCGTGCCTGGGCACCGGACTTTGGCCCCGTTCACCTGGATCTAGAAGTTTGGCCCAGAACGCTGCTCCCTGAGATCCTCTACTCTCTCAGAGTCGGACCCCACTCCTTCCAGCATGTCCAGCCTGGCCAACTTGACTCAAATGCAGGACTTGGCTACCAACAGATTAATGGATGAGTATGTGAACAAATGTTTGCCAGAATTTCACTTGGTAATACAGCGATCTTTTGTCTTTTAAACTAGAATTCCTTTTTCTTGAAGATTGAAACCATATTTTCTGTTTCTTTGGCACTCTCAAGGGCCTTTCCCCCCAGTCTCACTTTTCAGCTCTATATAGGACACCCTCACAATGCCACTAATGACCCAGAGAACAAAAGAAAACTGGAAATTCCAGGAATTTCATACCTCCCTGCTGGTTAAGGACACATTTTTCTAGAGAATAACAAAAAGCCCATCTTGCCTTGCTATTTCCTCGAGGAACAGATAGGGGCTCTAAGAACCGCTCGCCGCCGAGAGATTGATTTGCGCTTGGTGCTCCGTTCTCTGCTCTGTAATGCTTTATTGGATCTTAACAAAAGAATTTCTTTGGGCAGGAATTCATCCCTTAGAGGCTCCGTGTGTGCTGGGGCGAAGGGAAAGACGAGGCCTTCCCTTAAACTAGAATTCACGGAGTCAGAGCACTGCATCTGCACTCTGCCTCACCACTGAGTTTTTTAGTTGAGCTGCGTGGGTAAGTTTTCACAGTCTAGGCCTCAGTGTTTCTATCTCAAAATAAAGACAGCTCTTCTATGTCTAAGGAGCTCAGGTGAGAAAAGCCGAAGCTGCCACTCAGATAAAGTCGGTCAGCTTGATGGGATCTGAAGAGCTCTAGGGAGGCTCTCTCCCTGTTTCCCACTTGTTTGTCCCAAGACAGGAAAAGAGCTCCATAATCTCTTGTATCTGAGTTTAGGGAAATGTAGGTTACTACTAGTGCCTTCTCCAGGAAGGTGTGATGGTTATTTTGTCTTTAAGATGCGCATTTCCTCCTTCGTTTTAATACGTCTGAAATGAGGATGCGTTTTTACAATCCATGTGGATAGTCAGTAGCACACTGCTTATTCCCCCCAGATAATCAAGTTGTTATTAAATTGATAAAGATTATATTAAAAGCTTGTTAAATATAGATACCTGGGTCCCCAAAGGAAAGTGCCAAGTAAAGGGGTCTGGAACGTAATCAGAAACTCATTTAAAATAAGCCCCTGGCTGACTCTGAGGGGGTGGGCTTGCTTTCAGGCCCACAAGTCAGGATTTTCCTGGCTGCTGGAGAGGAGGCATCGATGGGCATTAGTAGTGTGAGTTTGCAGGATCCGCCTTATGGAGGAGAGTCAGGTTTGCAGCAGGAAACCTCCAATTCGGAACTAGACACTGGGGAGAGAGCAGCACACCATTAAGGATTGTGTCACTGGTCCTGTTTCTGGAACCCAGTCATGCTGTATCGTATTTTCTGAAATGCTGTTATTTTGACATTTAAGCTTTCCCTGCCAAGTGCCTTTCACTTTCATCCAGAACTTCAGTAAGTTTCTGTCCATCCTATGAGTGGATCCTGAAACTTGACTAGCGCCAGATTGCTCATGTGCAAATGGTAGTTAAGGAGAAATCATTACATGGTGACCTGAAGCTACTCTTCTCTATAAAGGTGTTACATGTCATAACCAAAGCAAGCTGCATAGCTGGTAATCTGCTCCACAGACACTACTAAATATCTACTAGTCAGCAATAATAGCAATTCATCAATTCATATTGCCCTGATGCAAGATTCTCGCAGGAGCATTCCCAGGATTCAAGGGTGTGGTTCTGTCACTGGTACGTCCAGAACTGGGCAACCAGAATCCTTCAGCATTCACAGCTGGACACAAGATCAGATGGATCCATCATTCTAAAGGTGCTGACTATAATTCTAGCGGGATACCTATTCACACAAGATGTGGTATTTTTACACAATGAAGGACTACTCAACTATAAAGAAAGATAAACTTAAGGCTTTTGTAGGTAAATGGACACAACTAGAGACCACACTCATAAGTGAAATAAATCGAACCCATATGTGCAAACATCCTATTATCTCGCTAGTATAAGAAACAGAAAGAGTAAATAAAATCTGAAAGGTATGATAGATACTGTGAAAGGGAAAGAAACTGCTCAACAGGAAGGAAAACTGGGATGAGAGGAGAAAAGAAAGATAAGGGAAAAAATATATCGGTATATACACAGGATAGCTTGGATAATTGTACTGCTAATTTCTACTATTCTATTAAAAGGAATAATTAGTACTAATTTCTTTTTTCTTTTTCTTTTTTATTTACTTATTTATTTATTTTGGCAGAACCGGGGATTGAACTCAGATCCTTGTGTTTGCCAGTCAAGCGCTTACCCTACTGAGCCATCTCCCCGGCCCCTCTTTCTTCTTTTTAATTTTTTGACCAATTTTGCATGCTTATAGCTGGTAATCTGAACAACTAATTTGAAGACAACAGCATACAATGTAATGACCATTGTAGAATTCCTATCATTTTGGTTAGTGAAAATCTGTATCATTTCTTTTTTTTTTTTATTGTGTTTTAAAAAGATGGAATACCCATCTCTAACAAAACTAAACAAAAAAGGGGGATACAAATGAAAAACCATTTTGTGTCTGTATATAAAAAATAGTTAGGATAGATATACAGCTACTTTCTCTTAATTCAATGAGAAGAAGGATTTGTACTAATAGTGTTTGGACAGAATATCAGGTCTGCATCTTGTACTATGAATAACCACTACAAAGACAACAATATGCAATGTATTAGTTATTGAAACTGTCCTACTAATCGATTTTGAAACTATCTCATTGCTATTTGTTTCTCAATAAAGTTATTTTAAATAAGAAAAAAAAAGAATTTTAAAGAGTAGAGGATTTGTTAATTACATTATTTTTAACTGAGCCACTTATATCAAATATCTTTATTCACCAAAGAGACCCCATTTCTAAATTTCCTTATTAGTCCACACTCCACTAATGTCACCAATAGAAAATGTTCACATTACCTCTGCCACCTGGTAGGCATACCTATGAATAATAGTCCAGTGCTGTGCCTCAGGATGGTACATTCTTGATAGGAATCTAGAAACAATTGGCTTAGAGTCTGAGTCTAGCTGGCGCGCACAGTGTAGCCCGCTGGAAGCTTCCGGGAGCGCTTGCTCTTACAGAAGGAAGGAGGGCGTGGCTCTGCAGTCACAAAGCTAGCGGAGTGCTTTAAATCTGTCACCGTTTTGGTCTTGGACTGTGGAGCAGGACTACAATCGTGGACAGCACAGTGCCTCGTAGATCCCCCCAGAAATGTGTTGTGTGCCTGCTAGGCACATAGGAATGAGACAAAATCCTACGTCGACTTCTACCGTGTCTCAGGCAGGGCTCACACTGCCCGACCAACATAGATTCAACTGGTTTCAGGCTTCTTCCCAAAACTTTCCCAATGAAGTCACAGAGCCCTATCACCCACTCCATCCACACCTTTTTCCCCACGCAAGCCAGGGCAGTGTTGGGCGCCGGCGCCCTACATGCTTGCACTCCCCCACGGGGGATTTCCAGAGCTACGCTTAACCTCTGCTGGCGCATTCTATTTGGCTAAGAGCTGTTACAACCAGGCACTTGCCCATTGGCCGGTTTAAGACACGCAGCCTTATTTGATTGGTCCTGGGGAGTATAAAAGAGGATGTTACGGAAGGTCCGGGGTAGTTCGGCGGAGGAGTTCGGGAAGTAGTTTGGAGAAGTAGTTCTGTTGAGTAGTAGTTCGGGGGAGAAGTTCGGGGGAGAGAAGAATAAAGAGAAGCTTAAGCACCATCTGACTCGCGTGTGATTTCAACGAGCGCCCGACAGGGCAGAATGACCATGCTCCATAGAACAGTTCCACTTGAGGGATTTGGACAGGTTTCTTAAGCTATCTGATTCTCACATTCCTCATCTGTAAAATGGGAATAATTTTCCTCCTTCTTAGGGTGGTTGTTAGGAAGATTGTTTGTATTCAACTAGTTTTATTTTACTGTCTCTTTTTAAAATCTATGATTTTTCCTTATTTTTGAACTCAGGATAAAATCTATGTTATATAAGTACTGCTCTATCACACAATAGCTAGCAATTACTAATCACCCATTCTCTGCCACGAACCTGACCCTAAACCTTCTGAAGCCGAGAAGCTCGGTTCTGAGGCTCCTGACTGAGGAAACTTCACGAATTGTCTTACCTGCCCCTGGGGGATGAGGCTGGGCTTTCTGTTTTGCTTCCAGCGGGCGCTGTTTTCCACTTCTACTCCCACAATCGACAAAAGAATTGCCAATTGTAGCCCTAAGCTTTTTCTATCCTATTTGTGTCCATCCCTGTAAGAGCCTCATGCCTCGCCTCCAGAACCCAAGACAGCTGACAGAATACTAGAGCTGCCTCCTATCTTAACAGAACAATTGAGCTTAACGGTCTTAGCACCTGGCCTGCAGGAGACGCACCTCACGTGCTAATAAAACTTCATTTGCTCCAGTGGAGTTTTCAGTGGCCACTTCCCTGAGAAAGATCCCCACTATATTTGCATTTCATGTGGTCCTTGCTTAAAAAAAAAATATGGATTCTTAAAAGAGGACTTTGCCCTATTCTTTTTCTGATTGAGTAAAGTAATCTTAGTACAGATTTTAAGCAATGACAACCTGCTTTCCTCAAAGGGTTGTCATTAATCCAGGGCAGCCAGCTGTGGGCACCTTTAGATCAAATTTAAGTCCCTTGAGGTGGTGATTTCCCTAACTTATCACTGGCCTGAGATCTCCCAGTTAGGACACACAACCAGTCGTACATGGTCCCTGCCTACCTTTGAAGGCATCTGAGTAATCCCTTTCTCTCCAGGGCTCTGGCTATTAGAGCCATTGTCACATTGCAGGCAGCTTATCAGTGATCCAGTTTCAGGGCAAGGCAGGGAGGCAAGCCACGAACAGGTGACAGGATGAAAGATTCAGTGTGGGGGTGGGGTGAGATGGGGAAGAGAGAAGGTCCATCCTCTGTCTAGGTAAGATGCCCTGCAGTGCGGAACGTGGTGCCCCTGAGAGATGCTGGGGGCAAAGTTCACTGACAGAGAAAGGCCATTATTGATTGCTTCCCATCACTGTTCCCAGAGTCAGTGTTTCTCCTGGTAAAAGCAGAACCAGAGTCAGGCTTTTGTCACAGCTCCCCAGACAGTGCAGAGCGGAGAAGACTCTCTGGCTACGAAAGCAGAAACACCACTTCTCCCAGCCTTGAATGCAAATAGACATGCTTTGGTTTTTCTTGTGCTCAAGTTAAATATAAACATGCATTTGCCAACATGTACAATCTCAGCCCCCTAAAGGGAAAACCAGGAAAGTCTCTGCTCTGGCGTCTCTCCTCTGCCAAGCTCATAACCTGAGGGTCTTCATTAGGCATTATTTGCAACCAATGCTAACAGTAGCAATAAGTAATGCATAGCAGGATAAGGCCAACCAGGGGCCTGGTGTACAGGAGCCGCTCAGTGATGAGCACCACTGGCCGTCAGAGTTTCCGTGACTCCGTGCCTCATGGGGTGAGCCTGGGCTCAGCATTGCAACCCCCAGTTAGGCTTCTTTCCACATCACAGTCTCTTCCTTGTACTGCTCCTCCATCCCCTTCCTTAACCAAGTAAAGCCTACCTTAGTGGGCTTCCCGCATTCCAAAATAAGCCAGGAGACAGAAAGATGGTGGCAAGCTCTGCTCGCCAGCGGGTCTGTGTTCATCCAGAGTCCTGTAGGCATGGGACCCTGTGAGAAGGAAGCGAGGGAGCAGGAGGTGAGGGTGTGACAAACTGGCCGAGCACCTGGGTATGCATGATCTGTCAATTATGGAGACCCGGGAAAGGCCCAGAAAAACAGTTCCCAAAGCCCTGCACTGGGGACAACACAGAGAACACTATCTTCAGTTCTTCCCACAAGAACCCAAGCAGGCTTTGATGAGACAGCCTAGACCTGATGTCAACCTGAGGAGCGCGAGATACTAAAGATGGCCACTATGTTCCCTCTTGCACAGTGGCCTCCTCTCACCCTGCAGAGCGTACCTCTGAACCTACTTTTTATAGGTTCGCACTGGCTCTGCAGAGCGTGTTTCTTTTCCTCCCGTTAATAAATGTAAAACCTTGCTATCTTTTGCACTTGTCTCTGACCAGGTCTTTGTTCATGACAGAAAGAATCTAGGAAAAAACCTCTATCAGGAGACTCCTGTAACTGTCCTACTAACCCTACTAACAATGAGTCTGTTTTGAAACTGTCAAAAAAGAAAGAAAGAAAGAAAGAAAGAAAGAAAGAAAGAAAGAAAGAAAGAAACTGTCTCATTGCTATTTATTTCTCAATAAAATTAATAATAATAATAATATCTCAATAAAATTAATAATAATAATAATAATAATAATAATAATAATAAAGGAGACCCCAGAACCTGGTAACAAGAAGATTAGGGTACACCAAGAATGACAAGACACTCTTGTGCGTCCGGGAAGCGACACAGCTCAGGCAGATAGGTGGTCTAACTGCAGCCACGCGACACAGACAGCAGCGATGAGTCCCTTCCCGTCCCTCCAGATGTAGACAAGGTTGGACCAGATGCCATCGAAGAAGCTCCGTCCTGCGCTTGCCTTGCAGAGTAAGGAGGAGCTGAACTGGAGCAGACTGAGGCTGGCAGGAAGCCGTGTTGAGCAATTGCTGCCACCTAGGTAGAGAAAACTTCCACATTTTCTGTAACTCCAAGTCATAACTGTCACTAGGGGACAGAAGGAAGTGGCTACCAGTCCTAATAATTAGAGTGGAAAGGGTGACTACGATTTGGTAAAATGAAAGTTGTGAGAGCAAGAGAGAGGCTCAACGCCTCAGCCCCCAAGGGAGCCCACCTTGGGCTGGGAAAACAGCACGCTTCTTAGGGACAGAGGAAAACAGTGGCAGCTTGAGCACGGCAGCCAAGTGGTAGGAAGGGGCAGGAGCGGGACAGCTCCTGCAGGGGCCAACAGAGGAATGGGCGTTACCAGCCTTTAACACTCAGTCCTGCCCCGCTCTGATCCACTTGGAGGTGCTCTGAGTGAAGACAGTGGCACAGCCACTGATCGGCCACGCCTTAGGAGCACAGACTGGAATTCTGGGGAGCACTGGCGCACCCTGCAGATCTGCCTGTAGACAGTGAGGAGTAAACTCCTCATCCTTTATGCCTTCCCTCTCTCCCTTTATATTGTGTCCAAGGTGTAAACCTATTGATGGTACCACCACATCCAGGGTGGGGTTTATATTATCCATACCCAGAATTCTTCCACATGCCACGCTGCCGTGGAGCCAGCTAATTACGAAAACTTCTATAAACTGTGAGCCAAAATATACCCTTCCTCCCTTAACTTTTGGGGTCAGATATTTTGTTCCAGCAATGAAAAAGTAACTAAGACATATAACAAGGGTTGTTTCATAGAGTATCCTGAACTAGTGTTAGGTCAGTAATTTGACTCAATGTTCACGTATCTCTCTCACTGTCTATTGAGCATTCCTTTCCCCCCTCTTCCCTTTCTTTAGTTTCCTTCTCTCATCCTCTCAAATTTCCCCTGCCCCCTTTTCTGGTGCATAAGTATTATCATTGAAACTTATTTTTTCCTTTCTTTGTCTTTTAGAATGTACGTGCAGGTCATCTGTGTATGTACAACTGTGTATGAGTGTCAATTATTGTTTTTGTTAAATATAGTGCCTTACATTATAAAGATCAGAGTGGAATTAATGAAATTAAGACT
Source organism: Octodon degus (assembly GCF_000260255.1). Lineage (NCBI taxonomy): Eukaryota > Metazoa > Chordata > Mammalia > Rodentia > Octodontidae > Octodon > Octodon degus. The sequence continues at coordinate 39,045,070 of NW_004524577.1, forward strand.
ATAAAAATATCAGGGATCAATAAATCAAGGTTGATTCTTTGAAAGGACAAATAAGGTTAATAAACCTTCATCCTAGCTCACCAAAACAAAGACCGATATCAATACAATTAGAAATGAAAAAGGTAAAAGAAACCAGACATCAATGAATTATTAGAGAGTCATGAGAAACTATTTTGAAAATTATATTCTAATAAATTGGAATATCTGGAAAAAATACATAAATTCCTAGACACGTGACTTACCAAAATTGAACAGAGAAGGTATAAAAACCTGAACAGACCAGTAGCAAGCAATGAAATCTATGTCTTAATCAAAATTCTACCAACTAAGAAAAATCAAGAATTCCATTGGTTCACCACAGAATTTCACCAGAACTTTAGAGAACTATTGCAAACACTCCTCGATTTTTTCCATGCAATTAATTTAAAGGAAAGAAATGCTTCCAAATTATTTATGTGAAGCCAGCATGACCCTCAAAACCAGGGTAGGACTCAACAACAACAAAAGAAAACTATAGACCAACATCCTTGATGAACAGAGATACAAAAGTCCTCAGTGAGATACTTGCAAATAGAATTCAACCAATCATTAAAAAATATATATACCATGACTAAGCAGCTCATCCCAGGGATACAAGAATGACTCAACATACATAATCAACAAATACATGGGGTCAGCGAGATGGCTCAGTGGAATAAGTGCTTCCCTGGCAAGCGCAAGGGCCTGAGTTCAATCCCTGGTTCCGAAAAAAAAAAAAAAAAATGCAGCACACTAGAAAAAGAGAATCAAGGATAAAATTCATATGATCTTCTCCCAGATGCATATAAAGCCTTTGACAAAATTCAACATCCCTTCATGATAAAATCCATGTGAGAACAGGCATACAATGACTTTCCCTACAACTGAGAAAAGCTGCATATGACAAACTCACAACCAACATCATCAGAGTGAGGGAAGACTGAAGGCTTTCCCTAAAATCAGGAATAAGAGAAATGTACCCACACTCGCCTCTCTTCTTTAGCACAGCACTTAAAACGTTAGCCAGAGCAATCAGGCCGAAGAAATAAATAAAGGGAAATAAAAGGAAGAGAACAGTTAAAGTTATCACTATTTGAAGATGATACTGATCTTTACATTCAAGACCCACAAAGTTCCAGTTGAGGACTCAAAGTTGATGAACAATTTTGGCAAAGTTGTCAGCTACCAAATCAACACACAACAGTCAGTAGTGTTCTTGTACACCAGGAATGAACCCACTGAGAAAGAAATGGAGGAAATAACACCATTCATTATAGCTGCAAAAAAATATAATGCCAAGGAATCAACCTAACCAAGGAGTTTAAAACCTCTATAATGAGAACCACAGAATTCTGAAGAAAGAAACTAAGGAGAATGTCCGAGGTGTTGTTGAGGCATGTACTGGAGTCGTTGAGGCAGGAGGAGTGCTGTGAGTTCACGGCCAGGCTTCACTACATAGCAAGACTCTGTCACCAAAAATCCCCAAAACAAAACAAACAACCCAAAATAAATAAATAAACAAATTTTTAGAGTGGGATGACATTCCCTCTTCCTAGATGACAAAATTATTACTAACATGGCCACATTACCAAAAGTAATCTATAAGTTTAATACAATCTCTATTGAAATGCCAACAGCAACCTTCATGGAACTAGAAAAAAGTAACCCTAAAAGTTATATAGAAGCAGAAGAGACTTGGAACAGCCAAAGAAATTCTGACCAAAAAGTGTAAAATAAAGGGCATCATAATTTCAGACTTTAGGTTACACTCCAAACCTAGATTAACAAAAACACCATAGGGCAGGACCCAACATAGACACAGAGACCAATAGAACAAAGCAGAAGACACAGAAGCAACCCCACCTGCCTTCAGCCACCTGGGCTGAGGAGATAGCTCAGTGGCATAAGCACTCGCCTGCCAAACATAAGGCCCTGAGTTTGATCCCCAATACAAAAAAAAAGAAAAAAAAAAAGTTGGCCTTCAGCCATCTGATTTTTTACAAAGGAGCCAAAAGCATACATTAGAGAAGACATGGCCTCTTTAACACATCGTGCTAGGAAAACTGGTTATTCATGCTCAGAGGATTGAAACCAGAAGTGTATCTCTTATACTGTATGAAAATCAAATCAAGATGGATTAAAATATGCAAGTAAGAACAATGAATCTGCTTTGGTAAAACTCTGTAAGTCCTCATGGCACAGGCAAGGACTTCCTGAACAGAACTCCAATAGCATATAAATAATATCAAGAATCAACAAATTGTGCTGTGCTGACGTAAAACACTTCTGCACAGCAAAGGAAATAACCAACAGAATGAAGGGACCACCAGGTGGGCAAAAAAAAATTATCTGCTAATCTTGTGATACAGGACTAATAGCAAGAATACATAAAGAACTAAAAGAATTATGTCCTCCTTAAAAGAAAATCCAAAAGTGGACACTCATCAAAAGAAGAACAAATGACCTATAAATATATGGGGAAAAGTTCGTCATCTTTAGCCATTAGAGAAACGCAAGTCAAAACAACTCTGAGATTCCATCTTGCCCCCAGTTTCTATTATCAAAAAACAAACAAAATGTTAGCAATGATATAGAGGAAAAGGAGGTTTTCTGCATTGTTTTTGGGAATGGCAACTAGCACAGCCACTATGAAAATCAGTGCAGAGATTCCTCAGAACAACTAAAAACAGAAATCCCATCTGACCTAGTCACCTTCCTCCCGGGTGTATTCCCAAGGGTTAAAGACACTGAGTATAGTGACACATGCATACCAAAGTGCACATAATTTAGGTGCACTAACAAAAATATTAAGAATAAAGGATAGAATTTTTTAAAGTTATGTATGGACGGAGTGTGTGGTTATATAACAATGTGAATTAATTTCTCTCCTCAAAATGGTTAAAAATGGTAAATTTATGTATATATTGCCACAATTTAAAGATAAAATACTTTTCAAAGGGAAAAAAAAAAACATTTGGCAACTCAAATGTGAGAATTGATTCAGTAATTGTTTTAATGTGTGAAGTGAAAAATTGTTTTGTAGACTTTTTTTGTGTATGAAGAAAGAACAGACCAAAGGAGGCAGAGATAGTAATCTCTTGGTGGTAGCTGGGCCCACCATTCCAGGCCAGGAAAGAGCAGGAGTGAGTACACACAGTTTCCTAGTTTGAACTCTTCCTCATTTCTCTTAAGTTATTCCTGGAAGGGGAGAACTCTAGGAAGTCTTTCCAGATACCAGTAATAAATAGGAACATGGACTCTAGAATATTACCAGAGAGGACCTGGAAAACAATATACAGTAGAAACAGGAAACTACAGGGTAATGTAAGGGACAAAAGTCCAGGGGTTTGGGCTGGAGAATCTCAGCCATGCTCAGGGTGCAGGGAAGTAGTGAACGCTCTTTCTGACCCTGGGAAGGATCACCTCATGAATAGTGCTTCCTACCTGGACAAGCTGGCACCAGCAGGCTTAGGGCTACCCAGAGGATGTTCAGAGGTTAGCAGAGCCCAGGGAGAACTGAGGTACTTAAAAATGTATCTCTCCTGTGGAAGTGGGTCATCAAGAAAGAGCAACAGGCTGACAGTGACAGACTTCCTGAAACCTGGAAAGTAAGAAAAGGTCATGCGGCAAGTGCCAACAGGAAGAAGATAAAACAAAAACAACAACACGGGAGTTGGATAAACTAAATTTATGGGACTCTTAATCTATTTTGTTCCTAATTAGAGTAGAGCACAACCAAGAAACCAACTACTACAGTTGCAAATTCATCCAAAGTATATTTCTCTGGTTTCCTAAAGAAATGATCCATGTTAAGAAAATGTGCACATCTGATTAAGGACAATGTCTCCACTGCTAAAAGCAGACAGTAACCGACTAGGTTCCTAAGTAGCTTCCATCTGTGTAGCACCTCTGCTAAGGCTAACAAAAAAGTAGGTAACTGCTTCACCGCTTCGTGGCCCTGATTACTGCAAAGCTATAACTTAGAATACTTCCACACCTCAAAAATCACGCTGTTCTGCTGGTAGAGGAACAACTTGCTAACTAATAAACATTTCTAGCAAATTAGCATGGCCCAACAAATGGCGCATCAGAGTAACGTTATGCAAATACTTCCTCTGCTTATGCGCCTAATGTTATGGTTTTTATGCTCCCCTAAAGCCTTATGTGCTCATCGGTAGGACATTTGGGGGGTGGCTGGATCACGGTGGCATGATAGCTGTCACTGGATTGATTGGTCACCAATGAGTTTATAGCTAAATGTGATGTTGGGAGGTGAAGCCTGATTGGATGAAATGGCTCCCTGGAGGTGTGACCTGGAAGGGACAGTGCCCCCACCCCTGATCTTTCTTTGCTTCCTGGCTGCCACACTGAGGAGCTCTCTTCTGTGACGCCCCTCTGCCACACTGCCCTGCCTTGGAAGCAGCCATCTCTGGATCCAAATCTCTATAAACTGCGAACTAAAATACACTTTTATTCCTTTTATTTATGGATGTTGCAGGTATCTTGCTCCAGCAAGGGAAAGTAGCTAAGATGCCTAGTAACGACCAAAAACATGCTCTAGAGAGAAGTATCCAAATTGCCAATCTTGGCTAAGAGGCAAGCTTCACTGGTCAATCACATCTTGTCTATGCAACAGAGGATACCCAGCCCAGCCAGCCGTGAGGCAGGTTCAGGTTTCACTGAAGTCCATAATCACTTGCTCAAGCTTTTGCTAGCACTCCCAAACATGGTTTATTCCTATGTAAGGCTAGGGTAATGTGTTCAACATTTCCAAGATTTGGTAAACCCACAGTGCTGCATAAATACTAGATTAAGGCTCTCAACAGAGGTAATGGAAAGGGGAATGATATCGTCCAGGGTTCTATCCTAAACAATATCATACTACTATGGTGTGATAATGTGAAAGATTAACTTGTAATTTTTGCCCTATACTTTTCTCAGTTTCAAGCAAATGCAGAAACCACTGGTATTCAAGCGCTTTTGTAGGGTGGGCAAACAGAATGGACTTGAAGCTTTTTCACTCTTTTATGAAAGTTAAGGGCTGGGGAGATGGCTCAGTAGAATAAGGGCCTGAGTTCAATCTTTCTTCTTGAGAAAGAAAGAAAGAAAGAAAGA
>NW_004524577.1:39050597-39057234 GCF_000260255.1 Octodon degus
AAGAGGAGTGGTTTGAGGAGGAATGACTGAGAATTGTGAGAAGTAGGTGAGTACTGTGAGCTGAGCTAGGTGGGTGGTCTGCATTTACCTCTGCCATATGCAGAGAGGATATGCAGAGAAAGTAATTTCCATGATGCTATTGAGATGGTATCTGATGTTTCGAGGGTCTGGTGCTTCAGTTCTGATGTAATCTTTTAAGCCTCAGGAAGTCATAGCCTCTATCTCAAGGCTGGTTCCCAGCTGGCAGTGAGGAGCATTGGATCTTTGTCCTGTTTGAACCCTGTTCACATTAGAGAGCAGCAGGTGTAGGTTACCAGGGAAACATGCACGCCACCTTCAAAGACTATCACCAGCACCGCAGCTAGACCAATATACATTGCTTAAGGCCAACTGAAAGGATAAAGAGAAGTCCCAGCTGGCTCTGTACATATCAATACAAGGAAATAGGGTCAGGCTCAGCCAAAATGGAGACAATGGCTCTTCTTTCAAGGAGAGCTGCTGAGGTGGTCCTCCACAAGAAGGCCAAAAGGGAAGAACAAATTATAAACAGTTATGTGATACACCTGGGTTATACTGTTCACAATAGCAGCTACTAGCCATGTGTGATTTCTAAATTTTATATTTATTAAAATAAAGTTCAATTAAAAACTGAGCTCCTCCATGGTACTACCCACATTTCAGGCTCTCAGTCTCTTCCAATGGCTGGTAGGTACCATACTGGCTGGGTCAGCTACAGAACACTGCTATTGTTGCAGAAATTTCTAACGAATGAGGCAGGACCTCAGCATGTGTGGTAACAAGGGCGGCTGGCTCCTTCTGGCCTCGCTCCAGGCTCCTACAATCCAGACTGGGATTTAGCAGCTGAACTCACCAGTATGAGGTGCACAGGAAGCAAGAAAAGTCTAGTGGCTCATTGGAAAATAGTGTGGACCTATACCCCACAAATAGTGGCCTCCCAATGCCCGAGGGGTCAATAAGGCCCAAGGATCTGAGCACAACTAGGAGGACGGAAAGGAGGCACCAACAGCTGAATTTGAATTCTCCCACCCCACCCTCCGCATAGGAGGGTGGACATTTAAATCATTTAGAGGAAATAGAAATGTAATTGCTTTTGCACACTTAAATATAAACAACTTAGATTAAAATCAGGTACATTCATATGTAGAAACACACAGGCATGCACATAATTTCTAGTCATTCTTCCTTCCTCCGCTGTTTGTTTCAACACCAATTTCACAACATTGAAGGGGAATTTAAACAGCACAGGCTGTTCTCATATTCTAATAAGTGTCCGGATACAAGCAAGTTGCAATCCATTAGTAAAACTCAGTGTCCAGCCAGGGCAACTAAGTGAGACCCTGTCTCAAAAACAAAATTAAAAAGGGCTGGCGATGTACCTCAGTGGTAGAACACTTGCCGAGCATCCACAATGCCCTGGCTTCAAATCCCCAGTACTGAAAAAATAAAAATGAAAAAGATCACTCCAGTTAGAAAATGGGCAAGAAATATGAAGAGACATTTCACTGCAGATGTACTGAGATTTAAAAGCCATCCAATATAAGTACGTGAATAGATGTTTAATATCTTTCACCATAGAAAAAGGCAAATTCAAACCACATTCTCAAACATTCTTGGGAAGATGACAATACAAATTGGGATGACATCATGTGCTGGAGAGAATTCAGAGGAGCCGAAGCACCCAGTCATTGAAGATAGGAATGTATAGTGGTACTACTCTGGAAAAGCTTGGTGGTTTCTTAAAATAAATAAATAAATGTGGCAAATAGCACATGACCCAGCAATTGTACTCCTGGGCATTTATTCCAGAGAGATGGAAGACTGCTCATGTACATGAAATTCCTAAGTGTTTTATTAGTAAGAGCTGAAGACTATAATACAAAAAATGTCCTTTAGCAGCTGGACGCATAAATGAATTGTGGCACAGACAGACCATGGAATACTATTCAGAAAGGAGCAGACTATTGGTACACACAACAAATTGGCTGAGAACCCAGGAGCTGAGCTGCTGGGGCATCCCAGGGAAGTCGGACGGCCTTCCAGGCAAGATCATTTCAAATGTTGATACTGACGACATGATGTTCATGCCAAAAGGAAATGAAAGGTGTTCAGCGGACAGCTGGGCTGAAGCTATCAAGCCAAGTCCAAAAGTGACTTTAGAGAACAAGCGAAAGAAGCTGATTTGAGTTGTTTTATTCTATTATTGTTGTTGTTGTTCTTGTTCTTGTTATTATTGTTAATGTCTGAGACAGAGGTTCACATGGTTGGAATTTCCCAACAATAACAATGGAAGAAGAGCCTAAGATTTATCAGCTTTACATACATGGCAACAAAAAGCAAAAAAGAGAAGAATGAGATTTAAAAGCCATCACCCAATATCAAGTAACAAAGTCAGGTTTTATGATATACAGTGAACAAAAAAGGATTACCTCAAAAAGATGCATATTGAAAAAAGATTTTAAATTTTTTTTAAAAAAGATAAAATTTAAGGCTGTTGAGATAGCTCAGTGGAATAAGTGCTTGTCTGGCAAGCACAAGGTCCCAAGTTCGATCCCTGGTACCGGGAAGAAAAAAAGAAGATACATATTGCATGTAACCTTCTCGATCAGATTGTCTTGGTGCATTTTAGATATGCGTAATGATCTCATTCATCATCGAGGCTCTATACTTGTAAGGGAACTTGATTTTTTTCCATCCCCTTCCCCTCCTTTCAAACCCTTCTCCTCTCCCCATTTACAAAAGTTTTATTTCTATTTTTTCCTTCTTTTATCACTCTTTTTTTACTTTCCCCTCCTTTCCTTTCCCCCTACCCCTCCATCATTCCCTTCTACATTTGAACATTTTTCTTACTGTTTCTTCTGTAGGACTTTTATAATGACCGAATTTTCAAAATGGAGCATATGTATGTTACATGGTCATTGCTAGAGATTAGCAATGGGGTGGGGAGGTGAAGGTGAGGAAAGTGCCCATGGAGGGCAGGGGGACCCTGTGGTGCTGGAGCTGTCAGTATCTGACTGTGGTGGTAGATACACTAGTCTATATACCTGATAAAGTCACTAGAACTTAATGCATATGTACACACACACACACACACACACACACACATACACACACACATGATATCTTAGTTACTCTTCTCATTGCTGAGACAAATATCCAAGATCCAAAGGTTCAAAGTTAAAGGAGGAAAGGTTTATTTCAGCTCATGATTTGTAGAGGTTTCAGTTCATAATTGACCGGCTCCAAGGCAGGGGAGCCTGGCAAGAAGGGCACAATAGAGGAGAAACAGCTCATGGCAGGCCCAAGACAACAAGAGCGGATGAGTGGCCAGCCACTTCCTGTATCTTATACTACATCCCAGGTGCCTTCCTGTAGGGTGGCACTCACATCCTTATTCCTAGCATTGCGCCATGAATCATTCCCAACATTACACATTCTAGATCCAGCCACTGTGGAAACAGCCTTGCATACAAGTGAATGAGGCTTTGGGGGTCATCTAGACACAAGCCACATGTAATGCATGAGAACAAATAACATGGCAAATGTGAAAAATGTGGAAGGATTTCATCAATGTCCTGGTTATAATATTGGGCCATAGTTTTGACACTGGCAAAAAAACTGGGTAAAAAGAAGTACACAGGCTTTCTCTGTGTTATTTCTTAAAATTGCGTGTAAAAATCCAGGCATCACGGCTCACCCTTGTAATCCTAGCACTCAGGAGGCTGAGACAAGAGGATCTGAGGCCAACCTGGGCTGCACGGCAAGCTTAAGTCAGTTTGGACCACATAGCAAGAACCTGTCTCCAAAAAGAGAAAAGCAAAGCATGTGCAAATACAAATTATCTAAATTAAAATCTCTAACTTAAAAAATGTCTCGATCAAGAAAGAGAGTTGATTTTGTATTGCAAAACACCAGAGGGTGGGGGGTGGGCAGAGTAAGCAAATGACTCTGACCTGAGCCAGAGGACCCGGTGTCATGTTTCATCAGGTCCAAAAGCTTGGCAAATCTTTGAAAATTTTTAGAAAAATGCCTTCTAATAATGTGAAAACTGACCATGTTTCTGATATATGGATCAACAACAAACAAGGATCACATAGAAATCATCTCAGAACCATCTATACAAGAATGCCATCTATAATCCAATCTTTCTTAAACTTTTTCATTGAAATGTTCCCTAATAGTCCTTAAGAAAAGATTATAACCTATTACCCATAGATATAAATTACGCAGCTGTGGTGTGCAATCAGAGGCAGCCTCCAACACCTGAAAAATCTACATAAATGCTGCAGTATATGAATTGCAGAATTCATCTATATTCATTGCAATATAAAAGTATTTTTTAATGGTAAATTTTATGTGGTTTTTTTTTACTATAATTCAAAAGGAGAGGAGGGGGAGGAAGAGGAAGTGATGGAGGAAGATGAGATAACTTAAAGTGAGAGAATAAAAACAAATATTATTTTCAGAAAAGATATTTAAAATTCTGTGAAAAAGTTAATGATTTGAGGGCTGGCCAAACAGCTCAGCGAATTAAAGCACCTGCAAGCAGCACAGAGGCCTGGGGTTCAATTCCTTCCTGCCATGCCGGCCCCACCCCCGGGGCATGCTGAAATGGCAATTGAGACTGGTCATGGTGGCACCCGCCTGTAATCCCAGCTCTTGGGAGGCTGTAAACAGGCAGATCACTAGGAGTCTGATCTAGTAGTGAGACCCTGAACACCTTGGAGATCCTTCAAAAAAAAAAAAAAAAAAAAAAAGTTAATGATTTGAACAAACTGAACTCCAGGAAAAAGACTACTCTTCCATTCATGTGTCCACACCACATTGCACCCTCCTGGGAGAAGCATAGCTATGCACTATTTTCTAAGACCTTAAAATTTAATCTTTCTTTAAAATATAAAAAGTCGATAGTATATACATACATACATACATACGTACATACATATAAAAAAGTCTGAGCCAGGCATGGTGGGACACACCTATAATCCCAGCATTCTGAAGCTGAGGCAGGATGATCACAAATTCAAACCCAACCTGGGCAACTTAGGAACTTAGTGAAAACCTGTCTCAAAATAAAAAGGACTGGGCTCAATGTGAAGGCCCTGGTTAATCCCCAGTACTGGGTTTCAACTCTTAGCTTTGAGTCTTTATTCTTGCTCTCTCCTACCTGGAACAATTCTGCTAGCCTTTCTCCCTATAAATTTCTCTCTACTTAACAATTAAGCTCCTTAAGTCCATCTAAAATTTCCATCAGAATATATTGCTTCGAGTACAAATGGCAAAGTAGATATATAAAAAATGTTAAACATCATTGGTCATTTGAGAAATGCAAATTAAAACAACACTGAGATTCCATCTCACCCCAGAAAGAATGACTGTCATCAAGAAATGAACCAATAACAAATGCTGGAGGGGCTGTGATTGGGAGTGCAGACTGGTGCAACTGTTGTAGGCAGCCGAGTTAGATAGAAATATTATAGGCAGTTAGACAGGGTCAGGCCCTCAAGGAGACAAGATAGAAGACAAGGTGACTTTGCAACTTGGAAGAGACAGACACTCCCATGTGGGCCACCCCTCAAGACCAAGACAAAAAGAGGAAACACAGCTACATACTTCCCTAGGGATGGGCATTAGGGATTAATATCCTAAATAGTATCAAATGAACTTGAATGAGCCCAAATGAGTCACTAGCCCAACCCCCAACAGGAAGAGACCCTGTTCCCTATTCCTGCCGCCTTGCTACGTGACTCCCTTTCCCATTTGATACTGGATTTAATCAATTTTACCTGAGCAATGGTGCTTATAATCTCATTGATTGACCATAGTTTTGTCCCACCTCATGCCCAACTAAGCGAGTTCCCATGTCTTCTCCACTACCTTAGACCCACCTCACCACATGGTTTTCCTCTATAAAAGTCCCTGCAAGAGACAACTTCCTGGGAAACTACCTGCTCAGGCCCTCCTCCTGTCCCTCTCTTGGATAGGAGCTTTCTTTCTCTCAATAAATATATTCTGCTCATAACCTCCGTTTGTTCCTAAAATTGGGGATGTGTCTTGATGGACAACAGAAATTTTACATAGCTCATCCCTTTGTGATTTACTTACCTGCACTTGGTCTAGAGACTTCCATGATCATCAGTCCCAGCTATTCTCAAACAGTCAAGTTCACACTGCCTAAAAAAAATCACTGTAGAAAAGGCAGGAGAGGGGCCCAGCCATTCCTAATAAAAATTCTTTCATTATTGTGTTTGCTGTCCCATAAAAATCTGTTAGGATGACAGAGTAGGCATTGTTTATCTCAAGGACAGATACGAAAACTGAGACATAACAAGCACAATGTGGCCTTCTACCACCACAGAAAAATCAGCGGCGATGGGAGGCCTTAGAATCCAGATCATCAGACACCTATGGAACATTCTGGAACGTTCTCCTGAAGCTATTGCTATCATGGTCCTGGAACTAGGAGTGAGAGGGAGCATCAGTCCTTCACTTACGAATGCTCTAATTGCTAAGTTGAAAGTGCTTCCACTAATAAGTTTCCTATTGTCCTGAAGTGGGCATCGGTCAATCAAATTAAACAGACAAAATCCCACTCTAAGTGAAGGCCTTTTCTCCCCTT
>NW_004524577.1:39058424-39059525 GCF_000260255.1 Octodon degus
AGGAGCCCGGGCCATCTGCCTCTGGGCCTGTTCTGGACTCCTGGGTCTTCTCTTCCAACAGTCAAAATGGCAAAGCAAAGCACCTGCTCATTTGTTTTAAGTATTTGGCAAATATATCTTAAAACTGTAATGCCTAACTGAGTGTGATTCAAAGCAATAAATACGATGTTAAAATGTGGTTAGGAGAGGGTTTGGGAAAGAGTGAGGAATAAGGGATTAGAAATTCTATAGTTCAGAGCAGAGCCAGATGTTAAAGGTTTAGTTATAATTACAGCAAATGAAATGTCTATGAAAGAAATGTCTATGAAGGGACAGGAAGACAGGGTCTCCTTACCCCACTCACTATTGTCTGTAATTGACATTACTAAAAGACAAATTAGGCAACGAACAAAATTCCTCATTTTAAGAGAACTGAGAGGAGGGGAGGCCAAGGCCATCTTTATATTCAGAAATTAAGTAAAAGAACTCAAAGAACATGGCATAAAGTTGTATTCACTCTGGATTAAGTCTTGTTAGTGACACAGAAGGCACAGAGCCACATCATAAAAGAGGAATAAAAAAGCAGATGCAGATTTTTTCTGTTTTCTTTTGTGGTCTTTTCTTTCTCTATCCTTTTTCTTGCTCTTTTGACAATTCTCCTACCCCCTGTCCTTCCCATGAAGAGTTACACAGAATCTGTTCTTTCTCCAGCAACAAAAGCGCAGCAATATGTGCAGCCCCCATGAGACACATCCATGTCCTAATTCCTAGAACTTATGAATGTAACCGTGGCTGGAAAGGGGTCTTTGGGACATAATTAAGCATCTCAGGACAAAGAGATAATCTTGAACATAGCAACCTGAAGAAAGCAGGAAAGGATTGTCCGTTGTGGACGAGGAAGAAACAGAGAACCTGAGTAACAACTACAGAATAGACAAAGGAAAACAACATTTTTCATTTGCTCACCTTCAGTCTAAAAGAGGAGACCAGGCAGTCCTAGCCCAGGTCCACTGAATGTGTGGAGAGCTTCCTGCTACCCTGCGTCGGCGGGACCAGTCCCAGCCCAGGCGCAGCGTGGGCTGGACCCTCTCCCACCCCATCGGGCCGCCCCCCACCACTCCG
>NW_004524577.1:39066485-39086471 GCF_000260255.1 Octodon degus
CCAGTGGATGCAGTGTAAGCCGTGTGGATAAGATGCCACAGCGGAAGTCTCGCTGGAAGGAAAAGGCTCTTAGACATGGGATACGCCTTCATAACTTTTTCAAAAAGAAAACTTCATGGCGTGCTGAGGGCCAGGCGCAGGACCTCACATGCGCTGAGTGTGCGCTTTAACATTGAGTTATGCTTGCAGCCGTATCATTATAACCTTTTAAACAGAGTGTTTTCCTTCCCATTCTGTACCTGGTTACTTTTAAATTCATCAATTAATTTTAATGTATTTGGTTTTTATAGGGTCTCACTACACAGCTCGAACTTGTAGCGATTCTCCTGTCTTTCGGCCTCCCCAGCATTGCCACTAAAGGCGTGTGCCACCACACCCAGACTCTGTGGCTGGCTCAGCCTACCCTGGGGGCAGAGCTGGCATGGCATGTGGTGCTGGGGATCGAACTGCAGTCCCTGGGCTTGCCTAAGCTTGCCTAAGCAGGCACTCAGTCCGCTGAGCTATCTCACTGGTCTTATTTATCACTCAACAAGTATCAAAGGACTAGAGACAACTGTGACATCCTCCTGTCCTTATGGAATCAAGATCTAGAGAGGAAAGTAGACTGGGACAAAAAGAAAAGAAGTGAAAAGCCCAGTGTTAATTTTTTAACAAACTTTTTTTGGTACACATATATTTTTTAAACTTTTATTTAGTTATTTATTTGGTACAGGGTCTCACTATGCAGCTTGGACTCATAGTGATCCTCCTGTCTCAGCCTCCCCAGTGCTGGGACTACAGAGGGTGCCGCCATGCCTGGTCTCAACGGCCGGCACAGTCCTCCTGGGGCCTGGGGGCCAGTATAGCATGTAGTACCAGGGATTGAACCCCAGTCCTTGCACTTTCCAGGCAGGTGCTTAGGCCACTAAGCTATCTCCGTCACCCTACATTTAAATAAGTGTGTATTTTTAGAATAAAGACCAGAGATTGGGAGTGTGGCCTACTGGCTAGAGAGAAAAGGCTTCACCTTTATGATGTATAATGCTGCCAGTAGCCTGGCACTAAACGCAGTGATCATTTGTACCCCTCCTGGGAAGGCAGCCCAATCTGCTATGAATTCTCTCTTCCAAAGAAACTAACGCCTACTTTATGCTTCAATGAAGTGTCACTGAAGTAAGAGACTCTGGGAAGTGATGCCAGGTAAGATTTCAGCTTTCGAAGTTACTAGAAATGCACTGCTTCCAGAAGCACACAAGTGAGACCCCGCTAGACCCCGCTAGAGCCCTCATGGCAGGGATAGCATCCAAAGCACCTGGTGGACATTACTAGCCAGCAGCCAGGCGGAGACAGAATTCTCGTTGCATTTCTAACTGCATAAAAGGAGGCACCAACTAAGGAAGAGCAGTCTCGTGGACTCAGGAGGAAAGTGGTGATCACTGTGATCCACCTCGGGAACCAGGGAGAAAGCTCCCCTGCGGGGTTTCGCCACAGAGGGGCTCTGGCTTGCAGTAGGTGCAGAACCCATCAAGCGGGCACGTTTTCCGCTCTGGTAGAGCAGGAGGAGCGGAAGAGCAGCACCTTCCCTTACAAGAGCTGCAGGAGGAGGAAACCTCTTTGAAAAGATTGTGGCTGTTGGATCCTCTGAGGAGTCTGGCTTCTGGTGTTTAGCTTACAGGAAGATTCTCATGCCCATTTAACTCTTCCAACTGCAAATTCTTCACTATGAAATGCATCTTTAAGAAATATTTTTTACTAGGTTTATCAATTCTACAAAATATTGCATTGCAATGTTTCATCCGTGCACCTACATTTAAGTCATACCCATCCCCCTGCTACTCTGCCTTACACCCCTGGCCCCCCAAATGAAACTCTTAACATGACTTAGAGGATGCAGCCTACTGTAGGACCAAAAGCTGCGCTTTGTCACCATCATTCAGTTGCTCCTTGAATGAATATGGAGTTTTCCCCTCTAAGAGAAGAAAATGTATTGGTGGTGACAGACAAACGCAGCATTCTGAAGCATTCTACTGTGCTTCAGAATTTCCATACAACCTCTGGCATTTTCCACACAAGCTACTACAGCCCTCTTTGGCAAGGTCTCTTAGGCAAGGCACTGGACCACTAGGGTGACAGCCCTGAAGTTTCTGGCTGAGCAGGTGGCAGGGGTCACAGAGGGCAATGCCCCAGAACCAGCAGCTAGTGAAACAGAACAAATTACCAGGTGGAACGGAGAAAGAAGAAGAAAAGGGAAGCAACTTAGAGGCGAGGCCTGGGGTAAGGGGTCAGAAGGCAACAGCGGGGCAGGAAGCAGGGGGAGGGTGTGCGAGCGGGTGTGACGCGCGAAACTGCCTAGTCACTTTTTACTTTCTTTAAGTAACTTAAACCATCTATTAGGTACAAAAAGTTTGTCCACTCTTACATAAGATTTTGAACTGTCTCTCTCGGTTAGAGACAACAGAAGTTAATTTCTCTCTTCTGGAAGAAGTGTCAGTGGCGCAGGCCCAGAGTGGCTACCCACAGCGTTGGCTCCCAACCGATGCACAAAGCGCCCCCAGGGCACCCGAGTAAGTGTTAAATATTTGAGCAAATACTGACGCTTGACATTCGCGAGCCAGTGGGGAGCTCCCAGCTTGAGGAATTCAGAGCTCAACCTCGGCGCTCTCGCTGCTCTCTTTGGGGATATCACATGTTCACAAAGCTGGGCTTGATAGTTGCTCTTCTGACGAATGCAAGCAAATGCCAATATGGTTGCCCAGGGGCACCCCAAGGTTTGAGAAGTTCCGCAGCACCCAATGCGCACACACATCCCACGCATAAGAGATACGGTTGTTAAGAATGCAAATCAGTATTGTTCTACATTGATTCATATTAATTTCCAAATGCTTTCTAAGTCATCTTGGTAGGAATACATATTCAATTTTTTGGATACAACTACTTAAAAAGTAGAATTTTTATGCCTTGCTTTGTTCCAAAGGCAATGCGAAAAAATTACATTACAGATTGCACCGTGAAAATGAGAACTTCCGGGAACGTCTGCCCCTGGGGAGTGGCCTCAGAGATCCGGCTTTTCTGGATTTTGCTGCTTGGCTGCCCCGGGGGGACTCCCTGTTCCAGATTTATCCTTCTTCCACCGGAAGGGGAAGGACAAGGAGGGTAGCGACCCCGTTCTGTTCACAGACAGAACTTGTGAAGTGGACTCCTCGCCACCTCTGTTCACAGTGCACTGGCCACAAAGTCATCAGTGACAACACTGAGTGAAGAGGGAGGCAGAAATTCGGACCGTTCCCTAAATGCCCAGAAACTATTGGGGATTTTGTTACTCTTCACAGAATGGCAGACGGATACAGGGGAGCCATGATCATTTGCAGCCCTCCTACAGACCACGTAAATAGAGAACACTGATTCCTCCGCTTATGGTTTTATTTATTTATTTATTTATTTATTTATTTATTTTAATGTATTTAGTACAGGGTCTACGGGGTCCTCAAGGTCTTACTACACAGGTGAGACTCGTAGTGATCCTCCTGTTTTCAGCCTCCCAAACGCTGGGATTACAGGTTTGCACCACCACGCCCAGTCTCAGTCACCATCTCGGCGTGCCCAGCACGGCACACTGGGGATCGAGTCCTCGTCCCTGCGCTCTGCCTAAGCAGGCGCTGTAGTCTGCTGAGCTATCTGGCTGGCCCAGCTATCTGGTCGGCCCCCTCCACTCTTAATAAGTAGTTAGTGTTTGGAACAAGACTCCTACAAATTGCAAAGAGCACTGAAAGACTACAGGGCTGGGGAGAGCAGAGGGGCGGAAGCAGGGGGTGGGGGTGCAGCTGCCCCAGCCACGTCTGCAGGGAGCACGTGCGCAACAGCACGTGAGCCGTGGGACAGGCACCAACGACCACCGCATAGCAACAGGACGTCAAGGGCTTTGTTTTTGTTTTTTGCCTTTTAGAAGTTGTTAGCAATCCTCCGCCTGGAGAAGATAAAACCTTTAATTCACTTTTGGGACACAATCCTTTGTTCTGGGAGGAGGTACTCTTTGATCCAAGACTAGATTACATCTTTTTCTTCTTCTTGGCTGAGACTCAGTACTGCAATACTTTTGGTGTGCTAACCACTTGTGTATATGCACTTCTTATTTAAAAGCCAGTAATTCCCTTCTGTTAGATGATTCAAAATTATTGAGGCCTATTGCTTGCAGGATGAGGCCAAGGCAAGGGCCTCTCAGACACAAATGACTCACTTGGAGAGCAGAGATTGACTGGATCACGGCTTGACCCCAGGAGGTCCCTGTCAGCCTGCAGGGTTTTCTCACTGCTGCATGGAGTCGAGAGGAAAGGATTTCCTCAGCAGAAGCAGGCCTATACAGGAGAAGACCCAACAACCACAGTGCACTTCACTGCTCAGCGAGGTCTCCTTCCTCCGCCACTGTGACATGCCTTACGCCTGTTCCCAAGGCAGGCCAGGCTTCTTCCCGACGACGCACCCTCCCTCCTACCTAGGCTTACCCTAGCTTTGGGGCTGGCTTCACAAAGGGGCAATGAGCGCAAGCTATACCCCATGACCCATTCTGTCACTTATTTCTCAACATCATCACACAAAGCTACAAATGTAAACAGCAGCTGGTGAAGGATGTGGAGGTGGCTGAAGGTTATTACAAGGTAGAAGAAAAATCTTAAAATCTGGCACTAACTTTGGCCATTTCCAGAGTCCAATGGAGGGGCAAACAAAAAGTATGTAATACATCTGACAGTTCCTAATTCTGCTTCTTGTCTCAGAGAGGAAATGTTAGAGCTGCTTCCCTTTGCGAAAAACTCCCCCTCCATCCTCAGAGGTTGGCCTTCCCTCGGGTACTAGGACACGCTGGTCTGTGTTACTGTGTCCCACGTATTATGCTGCTGGGAAAGGCACACCCAACAGACTGAAGCCAGGAGGCTCCACGGCCTGTGAGCTCTGGTTTTGCTCCTGCAGCAGCCACCACCTCGTTATTCCTTCCCCTGCCCACCCCCATGAACCACACCCAGCAGTTCCGTCACAGCGGGCACCTAACTCCATTCTTTATTCAAGGTCACAGAGACCTGTGTGCTGACAACCAATAGACAGAGCACCTCTGTGGGCCTCAGTCCATCCCGCCCCCCATCCCCAAGGCACATTTGTGTCTTCTGAGGCAAGATTCAGGGGGGCCACCCCCTCTTGGCCCCAGTGAAGAAGGCAGGGAGTGGGTCCAGACACACAAATCCTGGTAATACAGTTTGACCTTCTTTTTACATTTTATCTACAGAATAAATGGTGCAGGCTTCGGGCACAAAGGTACACATATGTGCTGTCTCAGAACTGAAGTCTCAACCCCAAGGTGTTTATTTCCACAGGATGGATTTTTGATGTCCAGGTTTGGGCTTCTTCCAAGGCCTCCCATCTATGAGAGGTTGTACTTCATCTCCCTGTCCTGGAGGTTAATTATGGGAACACACACACACACACACACACATACACACACACACTTTGCAGTTTGAGAGAAGAGAAACATTCCACTCAAATACCACAAAAAGTATAACAATCCTCCCACTTCAGTTAAACAACAGGGTAACAATTTTCTGTTGTTCTTATTTCTGAGTCCAGAACCAAACACCATGGACTTTGGGTGCCTTGAAGGGGGCCAGCTGTCAGCCTTTCTGAACAACAAGGTCAAGTCCATGGATCTCACTCCAGTTATACAAAGGCCTAATTAAGAATTTCTTGCCTTGCATCAGGTCCCATCTTCAGCTTAGGTATCCTCCTGTATCAGTTCCCACAAACACTGGGTGGTCTACAGATGCAGGATTCCTCTTGACCCAGAGTAACTCCAACAGTTCAGGGAAATCCTCCCTCAAAATGATGACCCTGGCAACCCAGAAACAACCTCCTCTAGCCCTGAGGAACCACTGTGGGTTGGACAGCAGCTGGGAAAAGCTCTGCTTCGCATTGCTCAAGCCATGGTGGATTTAGCAACAGTGTCAGGCTCCGGCAGCAGCATGTCTGCAGCAGAAGTCATCTGAGAGACTGGAACTTCCAGCAAGGTGGGAAGATCTGGAACAGACCCCTGACTCTGAGTAAGCACTTCTCCGTCTCCAGGCCAAACACGGAAAGGGCTCCTCAAAGAAGGAAAGAAATGTAAATGTCCCTGAGCCAGACACGTGGATTCTCAAGGGACACATGTAGAGACAGACACAGAATTGTGTTACGCACATATCCAACTGGGCAAGTACAACATATGATTCTACATAAAATTTTATTATTCCTCAAAACAATATGCTAGGAAATAGGTACTACTTTGGTTCCCAATTTGAATGCAAGGAAACCAAGCTTTGGTGAAATACCTTGTCCAGTGTCACACAGCTAATAAGTGCAAAACAGCTCTGGGCTCAGGTTTGCTGGCCCCAAAGCCCTTGATCCTGGTTCCCCTGCTATACATAGCTGTAAACAGTGATAGAGGTCATTGTGCCAACCATCCTCCTCATGGCAAGCGTTGGAATATGCCAACCTGGAGCCCATCCTGCAGAAAGGACACAGGCCACATCTGGCTCCTGAAATGAGCCGCAAGTAGACATCCAATGGTCTCCTTCATTAAGTGTTTATCAAATAGCTACTGGTACAGCCTTACGAGTATGTTCAGTAGTTAGGAGAAAAGTCTTAACATCTGGGTGAGATGAATGATAGAACGGTGGAAGGCAGCCTACAGTGAAGAACTAAGCTGTACAGTTCTGGCTACGTAACATTATAGGAGCTCAGCAAGCAGGTGCATACATGCTGTACTAATTCAGAGAAGGTGTTATAAAGAAAGGACTTGAACCAGATTCCCAGGAATGGGAACCATTTGGACAAGAGAAGAGACTGAAACACACTTACAACTACCCCCAAACCAATTATTGTGACTCAATATCTTCCAAAGCTAGTGATAATGTTGTTATTTTTGGTAGCTGTGCTGCCAAGGTGAGCAGGTGATAACATCATATAGTTTTTATTTTTCTTCAAATCATAAAGATTCTATATTTTGAAGAAGTGACACAAACACAAAAGTTTAGAAGCATGTTATCGATGAAAGAATCTAATACTGCGCCATGACGTTTTGCAGCCGACGCTCATGGGATGTCTTAGAATTTCTAAGAGTGTTCTTGATTGGCCACAAATAGTTGGGTTAGGACACAGGCATCTGCCTCCATCTGAGAGGCTTTTAGAAATATAATAAAGGAGAAGAGATGAAAATACCCAGAAGCCTACACCATTTCCTTTTCTTTTTCTTTTCTTTTTTTTTTTTTTTTTTTCAAACAAGATGAAGGGAAAACTTTAAGCTGGAAGGCCAGATTTCCCCCAGGAACTACACAGGTCTCAGATCTGATCCACAGGAGGCAATTGCTGCTCCACCACAACAATGAACAGAACAGAGACTGAGTTCAATAAAACAGCCTCTACCCACGCAGAGGACTTTGATACACAGGAAGCCTCTGGAGGAAGGTGCCATCTGCTCAGGGGATTAAGCGAATGATCAGCCACTGGCTGGTGGCTGCAGCTTGGAGCCGCAGCGTGTTGCCAGGACAGGGGAGGAGAAAAAACCTTGGGGACAGGCGGGAGCAGAGTCAGGGAAGAGCTGAGCCCAGGGAAACCTTTGACGAGGGTGCTGAGGCTGCCAGCCCTCCATTCTCATTCACTCTGAAGTGAAACTCAGGTGTGGCCACGGGGACAGGGGCATCCCTTTTCACATTGTTTTTGGAATCTGTGACCCTAGAGCAATAGCAGTTCCAGCTCAATTCCTAAAATACTCATTCTTTTTTTGACAATTGCTTCTTAACCCTGCCTCCACCTCAAATTTCTTCCTTTTTTGAATCTTTCCCACACTGGGACCAGATTAATCTTCCTAAATAAAAGCTGGCATGCAGCTGTATTTATCCAGGATTTGTTCATGTTACTTCTTCACACGGATTGGACACAGAAGAGGACCAGGACACATGCCTGTCACAGAACCCAAAGGTGCAGCTCAGCTTGGCTAATCAGGCCCCTCAATCCACAGCGCTGGAGTGGCCCTCTGCCTCCTTGGGGCACCGCCAGCCTTCCCCCTGCCTTTCCAAGTCCCCTGCTCCCTCAGGACGGTGGCCGGTCCTCCGGCAGGCACACCTGCACTGCCCTTCCAGGGGAACCCTGCCCCAGGTTCATGCCACTGACAGCCGTCCTTGCTCATTAACAGTCTCCCCAAGGCAAACGCTAAAATTCCCAAGCTAGGTCCTGCTGCGATATGTGAAACTGATTTTTTAATTTAGCCAAGAAATAGACCACGGATCGCTTCCGTCCTGGCAGCAGGCCTCTGCGTGTGACTTCTGTGCCCGTGGAAGTTGTGCTTTATTCTTCTTAGCCTTGCCTCTGACAGAAGGGTGCTTAGTATGCTTTGGATGAATGCTTTTAGGAAAAAGGAATGAAGTGGCCAGTTTTTCTACCTGCAGTTTCAATTCACAGACAAATGTAGTTAGAAGCACTTGCAAGGAACCCTGGAAACGACCTCAATTGGCTTGAATTCTTACCATACTTTAAAAAATATATTTCCTAGTCCTTAGCTAACTAGAAGGTATGTGTTTCACTTATCCATGGAATGAATAAAATAACTTAAGGCTGGAACTGCCTGGCCCCTGGGAAGCTTAAAAGAATGAAAATAAAACCATAAAATTTTAAAAAGAAAGTTTCTAGCAAAACTGAGAGGGGCGGGGAATCTCCTTCAAATTCTAACAGCCTACATCTTTTGCAGTCCACACATTCCCTACTTTTTCAAAGTATCAAGACCTTCCTTTCAGGGTCGGGCGGAGCTCCATGGTAGGGAAGCCGCTGAACATCTGCAGGTGTCTGCATTTGACCCCGCCACTGCGAAACAGGAAAGCAAAGCAACACCCTTGAAGACAGTCCTTGAAATGCCAGAGCCCCACAAAACTAGACACAAACCACACATGCAAATCTGATCTTAAAGAGGCAAAATGACAAGGACTAATTAACACTTACGGCTGACCTTCGGAAAGCTGTGTCATGAAAGTTTTTATTTTATTGACCAGCTTTAAAATTCCCACTGTTTCTCTCTCCCTCCCTCCCTCTCTTCTCCTCCCTCTTCTTCTCTCTCTCCCCAAAAATTCTTAAAATGTTTCCGCCATGGTAACCCAGCCTGGGCTGCGTGGACTCATTAAATACGCCTGCCTGTGAACTAAAGAAAAAGCATCGCTGAGACAGCTACTCGGTACAGCTGGCGAATGAGAACTTGGGTGGTCAGGAAAATATGTTTCTTTCATTCAGTTCCTACGTGTACAAATTGCTGTTTGTTTTTCAAGAGAAAAGTTCTTTGAAAGGGAAGAAAATGCACTCTTCACAGGATTCCCTGGGCAGCCACGCCCTCCCAGGACCTGCCGCCAGGTCCCAGGGGAGCACGGGAGACTCTTTCCCAGATCTGATTAACGTCCCTTCCCGGCCAGCAGTGCCTTCAGTGGCTGAACAATGCTGGGCTCCTACTTTCTAGACTCTCACATCACCTTCCACTTGGCTGAGGACAGGAAGCTTGACTGAATCCAGAGTCTCGCCAACTCCAAGTGAACAGGAAACTACACAAGAGGAGGGAAAGAGGGAAACGTCCACTTATTAAAGTACATAACTGAATTGGCCCCTCGGTCTATGTTCGCTTTCTCTGCTATTTAACAACAAATTGTGATACACGTATTAGCTAAACTATGTCTGTTAGGAGTTACAGACAATACATGTGACATGGTTCTCGGCATAGGTATGTTTTCAGCCTAGGTAGAAAGAAAGATTAAAAAGCTTTGAATAACTGGCTTGTAAAGTCCAGGCATGGTGACACATACCTGTAATCCCAGCACCTCTTGAGGCTAAAGCAGAAGGACTACAAGTTCAAGTTCCATCTGTATTGTTGTGTGATATCCTGCCCTAAAATAAAATAAAAAAATTTTAAAGGGGATAGAACATAGTTCAGTGGTAGAGTGTCCCTGGATTTGATTGCCAGTGCCACGCAGGGCAATAATTAAGTTCTTATATGAGCTGAGAAGGGAAACAGGACATTTCACCTGTGTGTGGCTGTAAGTACAAGTGGGGTAAGAGAAGACATCACAAGAAAAGGACCAAAGTCCAAAGTCCCTCCTGATGCCAATCACTGTGGTCTCCCTGACATCACCCAGCACTGCACACAGTAGGTTTCTTAACTGAGAGTGCTTGGCTGCAAGACATACAAACCTCTCGGGCTCATAGGAGTGAAGAGGAATTTAGTCTAAGGGTCTGGGGCATCTTTCAGGAACAGAAAAGAAAGAGTAGCTGGCCCCATACAGACAGAAGGAAAGTGTCTGTGTTATGCTTTGGGTCTGAAATGTCCTCCAAAGGCCTCAGCGGGGGCTTGCAGAATGCGATTGGACCCCAGGATGCTGCACTTCTCAGCGGATCCAGCGCTTCGTGAGTCAGTAGCTAATGTGGGCTAGCGGGTAGGGCCCGGCTAGAAGAGGCGAGTCTCTGAGTCACTGTGTGTGGCCTAACATGGTGCATTTGTCCTTGGTTTCTGTTTCTCCCTCATTCCCTCTGAGTGTGTATGTGTGTGTGTGTGTGTGTGTGTGTGTGTGTGTACCCACAAGCACAAACACTCTTCCTGGCTGCCACAGAGTGTGGGGCAGCTGTCCTCACCACGCCCCTCTAGCATGCTGTCTCTGCCTGGGAGCCTAGTAGGTTCTAAGGATCACAACCATGGGCCAAAATAAATCCCATGACAGGGAAATGACTAAGACAATCTGTTGCCTTCTCTCCCTGGGATTGTGGGGTCACCTAATGCTGCTCTGGATTCACTCTGGGGTCTCGGAAGAGCAGGTCCAACTGGCTCCCTACGACGGCAGCACTTGCTTCTTGGTCTCTGTGACCCTGGCTGCCTCTTCCACGGCGTATAACTGGGCTCCTCATGGGCTGATCAGCTGTTCCCTTTGAGACAAGGTCCCTTGCAGGGCCATGGGGCCTCTGCAGCTGGACTGTGAAGGGGCAGAGTCTCCAGAAAGGTTCCAGGCACTGTTGGGGACAAGGAGGAAGGGACTGGCATGTCCAGCACGAAGACACTCGGATCTTAGCTTCTGTCCTTGGCTTTATAAAGAGAAAATTTGTTTAGAGAAAGGTTTAATTCTCCTCCCTTCTCCAGCAGAAGCCACCCTGGCATACAGAAATTAAAACTGGTTGTGAGGGACCACATTGCACTTGGCAGACTTGATTCCCGGGCTCTGGTGGAAGAGCTGTGAGGACGGAACTCACCTGACTTCCGGAAGTAGTGTGTACCATGCGGCCCAGTATCTCCCCCTGCTCTGGGAAAAGCTCTTCCCCAGAAGCAGAGAGCACAGACAGACTGGAGGGAGGGCTGGCGCAGACAGCCTGGGAGGGACAGGGCATCTGCGGGCTAGGGAGCAACCTGCTGTGCTCTCTTGTTTTGTGTCAAGTGTGGATCCGATCCGCTTCACCTCTTCAGTGTGGACTCACAGATCTTAGGCCTCTTAGGCCTACAACCACAGGCAACATTATAGCCACTTCCTCAGTCTCTATGCACACCACCAGAACAGTGAGGAGAGAAGAGGGGAGGAAATGACCATGCGGCACTTTGCCCCACTTCCTGCTGGCCTTTACGGAGTCTCAGCCCCTCCCCCCAGGTCCACATGCCTTCGAAAAGTCCAGTCTACAGCTTTTACTTTCCCGTTCCTCCATTGCTGCTAGTGCCCTGAGTCTCTTCTCCTGAGTTACTTTATTCTGCCTGATAATATAGAACTGAAAGAAAAAGAGAAGTCAAGGTTCACTAGAGGACCAGATTTAATATTAAAAAAATATGATTATATAAAGAATTTGCTAGAGAGGCTTACAGGGTCACATAAGGAAAAATTCCCAACAGCCATCTGAGCCTTAGAGGGCCAAAGGATCCACTCCCAGGTCAAAGGCCCAGAGTTTCCTGCTGAGTCTGATGCAGGTCCATGTTGGAAGGTCAAAGAATCTGCCCTCGAAGGCTGGAGGAGTCTGAATGGGAGGCCTGAAGACAAGTGTCTAAAGGCCATGGTAAAGGCCACAGCCCTTCCAGAAAAGGGAAGACTTCCTTCTTTCCCTTTTCATTCCACCCAGGCTGCAGGCATATTGGTTGGGATCACCTTCATCCAGGGTGGGTCTTCCCCCCTCCGTTCCAAGCCTACGAGTCAATCATTCATAGACACTCAGGCACCACTAATCTGGTAGAGGGTTCTCAGTTGAGTCAACCCGGCAGATTACAATTACAATCTCTGTCATACTAATCCTGGTTCTGCCATGAACTAGCGATACTGTTTTGGACAAACTGCTTACCCACTCTGGGCTTCAACTTATTCCCCCATTAAAAAAAAAAAAAAAAAAAAAAAAAAAAAAAAGCTTTCTCTGAAAAGCAAAACTCCCAGGCCAAGGATTCTGCTCAGTCTACCCAAGAGCTTTTGCTCCCTGGGGATCAGGCAGTCTGATGTTTATCCTAATAGCAGCTAAAACAGAAAAGGTGGGACAATGGGATATTTTAGCATAGATTCATGAAGCATCTCTATGACTTTCATCCTCGCACTCCTATAGCATTTGTTCATAACACAGGTTTCCTAATCCCTCGTTTCACAAGTGGGAGACACTTCCTAAAATAAAGTCAAGCCTTCATAGCTAGGAGTTAATGGAGTTGGATCCTTGAATTTCAAAGCTCAAGCTCAAAATCCAGTCCTATTTAGAACAGGGCAGATATTTGCTGCACACTACAGATAAAGCAAGCAAGGTTGACGTGGCACTCCAGAAAGGAGAGGAAGATGGTGGCAACAACTAAGCAAGACTTAAGTTCACACTACCACGCTGCTGCATAGGATGGTGTCAGGAAGATCACGTCAGGAGGAAGACACTTAGGAAGCTAAACATCACTAAGAGCCAAAACATTCTATACTCCCCGCCCCTTAGGACCGTTAAAGCAAAGCCTGTGGATCAATGCCTGGTGTATGCTGTGATGGGGGCAGCCACTGTTCAGATAGGTCTTGAGAGGTGAAACACTGCCCAAAAAGTTTATTCCCATCAGGCACTCTTCTGAAAGGGATCTCAACCCTTGCTCTTGAGGAATCCTAAGCCTGGGAGAGACGTAAGCTACAAAGACCTCATGTTCTTTGGTATCCCAGTTATTATGGTAACAGAACAGCACAGGACAATTGCTCCATGTGCTAATGGATCCATACCTACGCACATGTCTGCTACCCAAGCCAGTGTTGGGGAAACAGTAAGTTCTCCTTCCCTCCTCTGGAAGTCTTCAGATGGATCTAAGAATTAAACAGACATAAGAGAGATTAATAGGAAAAACAATCATATAAATTTTATTTATTTTTGCATATACACAGGCACTGTCACAAGAAACTCAAGGTCTTAAAAAATGGCCAAAACAAAAAACTTTTATACTTTTAAGGCAAATAAATGATAAATTTGTGGGAAAAAAAAATGACAAGACAAATGGGTCTAAGCTAAGGGCAATAAATTACAGGGCAGTCACTAGGAGATATGAGGGGAGTGAAACTAGAAGATAAGGGTGAGTTTAGTCATTCTGAGTATGTCTACTGTAGACCTGACTTCCAGGCACGAGTGACAAGGGTCTTCTCATCTCTGCACAGGGAGAACAACTTTCTTTTCTTCCTGGGAAGTCCTACAGCCTGCTTTGACCAAAAGGCTATTAGCATTTCCTGTGCGTGTGTTTCTCAAGGGCTTTCACCTCAGCACAACTGCTATGCTAAGCCGACATCCCTTAGGGGTGGTGTAGCCTCCATTCCTCCACTCAAACACCCACTGGGGCTGCTTGGACATCTCTTTCTTTGCTGCATGGCAGTTTTAGAGGAAGCTGGAATCTTCCTGTGATCCCTCAGGGCTCCAAAAGCATGTATCCCAGTGCAGCCAGGGCATCCCTCTCAGACCTCCCCCAAGGAGTCACACTGTCTCCTTCACCACGTTCTGTTTATTGAGTGCTCACCAGGTTGGAACTGGTGTCATGAGGTGCTGAGGAGAAGTAGTGTTAATAGTCTTATGACGGCCATTTTTAAAACACTATGCTACTCTGTGTTTAAAATTCTTCTGAATCTGCCCCTGGGCTCAGGAAGTATCAGGCTGAACTTGACTAATGTCTAAAACCTCAGCTGGTACCAGACTGGCCTCAGAAATAGAGTGTATATCTTGCTAGATATTTCATACTTGAACACATGCACGCCCAACCCCTCACCCCCAATAAATGGCAGCCCGAGTCATCTGAAACCCGACTAATTCTTATTTCCTAACATTCTTCCTTTCCTTTTCCATACCTGCTTCCCTAATTCCAGCTTTAAGTCACTTGTGGTTTGTTGTCAGTTGCAAAGAATGCTAATTATCCTTAATATCCATTTTCTCATTTCTCCATGGTAATAAGTCTCTATTTTTAGCTAGGCCTCCTATCTCATAAATAAAGACTTCATTTTCCAGCCCCCATTGCCAACAGAGGTGGTTCTAATACTAGGTTCTGACTAACCCATGCATGGTGGCTTTCAATCATGACTCCAGCATCCTTCAGAGGCCCTGCTACTGGGAAGTTCAGTTCATACCACTGAACCTGAATACAGGCACTGAGATTGCTTAGCCTACAGAGATTTCTAAGTGCATGTGGGATCTAAATCTTAGAAAATGGAGAGCTTCCTCTTTTTATTTCTTCCCAAGTCCCTTAGCACCAGTTACTATGCTGGGAGGAGCCAAGCAGCCACTTGCAGCAGCTGCCTGTCAGTGTTTCCAACCACAGCCTCACGAGGCACTGGGTGACAACCAGCGCTTGCCATCAGGGATGTGGGTGACCAAACCTGTGCATGGTTCCACACCCCAGCTGCGGAGGCCCCACAGCCATCAGGTTACAGAGCTGATGCAGTAGGGAGTAGAGAGTTGACCTCACCATGCCCTGCCTGCATTGCACATTTATGAGGAAAACACAATTGTAATTGTGTTCAGTCACTGAATTTGGGGGAGTTTTTCTTCAGCCAGTGATCACTGGACTAATATGAGCTAAGTTTGCTGCTCTGGACTATGTAAGCTGTTCCTTTACCTGTTACTCATAGCTGAACTGGATTTCGTTCCCTACAGCAGTCTCTCATCTGCTCTTCCTGGGTATGGTCTTGTGTAAGCTAATTTCTACCTCACACCGTCTTTAGAAAGCTGGGCTTTGTGCCATCTCCTAGAGGCTCTGTGTTCTGAGGCTTCTCCTGATTCTAAAGTTTAGACTCCATTTTTTACCATGCCACCCACAGGCCATCAATATCCAGCTCTACCTACCTGGTCTCCTCCATCTCTTCTGCTTCTTCCACTGGTGCTTCCCAAACTGCTGTATTGGTACCCTAGAGGTATGGGCAGAGGGTCAGAGATACTCAAAGCCTTAGTAAAACCAAACAACCTCTTTCTAGAGTAGGAATTTTACAAGTAATAGGAAAAAACGTTTTAAGATTTATTTTCCTTAATGACAATTTGAATATTTTTATAAATAAGTATAAGCACTATGTTCTAAAATAGAATTCAACCTTTATGTATGTGTTAAAGATAAAATATGAGGTCATTTCTTGCTCATGGGAGGCCAATTTACCCCAGGCTACAGATACAAAGGGGGGCCTCTTGTGCACTAGGTTCAAAGTACTCAGTAGTTCTATATGTGGGATAGAATTTGAGATGCGTACATTTATTACTTAAAAATGTGTTCACCTATGTGGTGATCAGCAGAGTCAAGAATAACTTAAATGGCAAGAAGAGAGGAGTTAGACAGTCAATTCCAGTGATTCTGGGGGCCTCTGACATGACAACTGGTGACTGGGAGATGGCCCTGGCCCTTCCTTCACGCCTTTCCTTTCTGTTGTCATGACATGGCTGCAGCAACTCCCGAAATCAAGTCCTGAGGCAGTTAAAAAATAAAAAAAGAATAAATTATTAATAGTCTCACATTGTATCTTTATTAGGCAAAGCACAAAGCTCCTCAGAGACCCTTAATGGCCAGGACACTCACATTGTCGGGTCCAGGCAAACAGGAGGCTCTCACCCTGAGTAAGTCGATCACTAGGGCTGGGCAGTCCTCTTCCCCATTTCAAACAACAATAGGACTTGTTAATGAAGAGGAAGGGGCCTAGATGCTGGGGAGCCACGGACCAGGGGCTGCAACTGCATCCTTCCTTCCTGCCAGCTTGGGTTTCTGGTTGATCCTGCAGTTGACACACAGTAGACAGCACTCTCCCAGCCAGGGCTGAAGGCACAGCCCTGCCCACCCAGACCACAGACCTCAGCCCTGACAGGGGCAAAAAGCAACACTCCATCCGGGTAACAAACACAAGTCCATTCACCCCAAGAGAAAAAAGGGAAGTTCTGTGACGGCAACTCTCAGGACGCAGCACCTGAAGGGTCAGAGAATGTGAAGAGCTCCACCCAGTCCAACAACCGCGCTTCAGTGAACCCCTAAGCAAGCAGGATGTCTTGCGATTTCTGTACTGCTGTCAGAACCACACAGCTTTTCCCATGCTCCAAATAGTCACCCAGACAGATGTGTTTAGGGCCATAGGAGCCCTTGAACCGGCAAAAGTACAGCCAAGCATCTAGAATTTAGACACGCTTTACTTTCCCCCAGGCACATTTTAGAAGCTTCTCAGCCCTAGGGCTCGCAGCCTCCTGGGGAAGCTACAGCTTTCCACTGCGCTGACTTCCTGCCCCCAGGACAGGGAGGGCCCTGGCCCCTCTCCAGGGTCACCCTGTGCCTGCCCACCTTTGGGGGTACAGAAAGTCACAAATGGGGTCAAAGAGTGAACGAGAGACGCGGAAACTTGAAAGACCGGGAGGCCTCCTCCCGCCCAGACCTCACAAATAAACGAGCAAGCAGAAAGATGTAAGAGGCCGCGGCCTGTGATGTGTGGAGGACCTTCGCGGCCCAGAGCGCAACTCGGAAGCATTTCTTAACCCTTGGCACAGAGGCGTGGGTGTTCAAATGTGATTCTGTAGCTGGGGAACTGGAAGTGTCACTCTGCCAACCACACTGGGTTTTCACCTTCTGGTATTCTAATCATTTTCACTTAAAATACTGGAAGTTTTAAAACAACACTCTTTGAGGCTAAAGTTTTTATCTTTTCCATAAGTTAAGTCTCCAGAAGAGACAAAATCTTCAAGTTCTTAATATCCTTTTTGTTAAGTAGTACTGAGAATTGAACTCAGGGTCTTCACACTGAACTACATGCCCGCCCTTTTACGTATTTTTTATTTTGAGTCAGGATCTTGCTAAGTCACTAAGTGGCCCAAACTGGGCCTGAACTTGCAATCCCTCTGCCTCAGCCTCCCAGAGGGCTGGGATTGCAGGTATGTGTCACCACACCTGGGTCTTAATAGTCTTAAGATTTTGACTCCTTTGTGATTATACTTGTAGGCAGTCAGCCCTTATATATTCTGATAAGCTCTTACGTGTGGTGACAAGTTAATCAGTATTTACTGGGTGCTAACTCTATAACTATATTCTGTCCAATGGAGGAAACAATGAAAGTCTATTAGAAAGATGATTAGCCATCCACTTCATTGTGTGGATTGTCATATCATGCTAATTAGTGCCGCATTTCTTAGCCCTACTTAAGATTGGTAACAAACATGAAGATCAGCGTACAGTATAGCATGGATACTGTACCTCTATCAAATGATGCTGTAGATCAGTATAGAGGTGGGTAACTGTTTGCTTCCTATGGCCACTGTGATAAAGTTCTTGTCACAACCCAGAATAGCTGCAAACCACAGATGTTTTTACACCTATAGTTCTGAAAGCTAGAAGCCCCAAATCAAGGTCATCCAGGCCATCCTCCCTCTAAGGACTCCAAGGTGGGGTTCTTGCTGGGCTCTTCTTCCAGGTTTCTGGAGTTGCCAGCCCTCCTTGGTGTCCTCCCTTGTCTTGTAGATTTGTCACACCAATGTCTGCCTCCATCATTACATGGTGTCCTTTCTCTCTGGGGCTCTATGTCCAAATTTCTCTCCTCCAAGGACAGCAGAGATTAGGTTATGGCCCACCCTAATCCAGAATGACTGTGTTTTAAATTGATGACATCCACAAAGACTTTATTTCCAACTATGACCACATTCATAGAGACAGATTTGAAACGGAGCCTCTCTTTTCGGGGTGATACAGCTCAATGCAGTACACTGTCTATGCTACATAAATACACAGTGAAATGCAACTAAAGTTTTAAAATATACCCACAAGGTCTTTGGCACTCCTTTCATAGAGTGCGATCTTGTCCCCTTACCCCTCAACGTGGGTGTGCTTATTATTCCTTCCACCATAAAGCACTGCAGAAGTGTCATTCAAGGTTAGGTCATAAAAAACCACATGAAGTAGACATTGTTTACTGAAACACACACTCCTAAGCCTTTGACTAACCACATAAGACTACCCTGAGGACATACTGTGAGGACACCCAAGCCACTGGATGAGGCCAGAAGCAGGAAGCCCAGGCAACGATCCCATGGGGCCTGGAATTGTTTGGTATGGTCCATAACTGAAGCAGACACCTCCGGATGTTGCCAGACCCACGGCATTCCAGTCCTCTCCACACAGTTTGGTTTTGCTGTTCATAGAACAGCACACAACCAGGCCCCTGCGCTGTCTCAGCTTCTCGCTCACAGAATTCATGGGCTAGAGGAAAATGGTTGGTATTTTATATCCCTAAGCTTTAAGTTGGTTTTATATGGTGACAGACAATGGACCAAGATTTATAAAACATCATAAAACAGTCACATTTTGTCACATTTTTTTAAAAATATGCATGTGGTGGATGCAAAAGAAAGGTCCAAAGGTTGGTCCCAAACAGTGAAAAGTGATTATCTGAGATGTAAGGTGGGGTTAACCCTTCTTTACAGCTTTTTGTATTTTCTGAATTCTTTACGTTGTTTTCATATTGTTTAATAACTCATTTTATTGTTTTTTAAAAATTCTTTTATCTATTTATTCATTTGATACAGGGTCTCACTATACAGCTTGGACTCAGTAATCCTCCTGTCTCAGCCTCCCTAGCACTGGGATTACAGGTGTGCACTACTACTCCCAGTTTCAGTGGCCGGCATGACATGTGATACTGGGATCGAACCCGGGTCCTTGCACTTGCCAGGCAGGTGCTTAGACTGCCGAGCTACCTCCCCAGCCCCAATAATTCATTTTCATATGGGAAAAAAGGTCCCACTGAAATATGGTGCTTGTGTTTTCACAAGCAACGAAGAACCCCTACGGGTGGCTGGCGCCCTTCTCTCCTGTATCTCTAGTCAACACAAATGCATTTGCAACTAAAGTTCAGGTGAGCTTGTGTAAGTGTATGGTTTGTCTAGTTGTCCCCCCAAAGCCTCATGCAGTCATAGGGAGGCTTCTGATCGATTATTGTGGACGTGGATGCTGAGCCTCCCCTGGGGCAGGTAGTTTGCATTACAGTGTGAGGAGGGAACAGAGGTTAGCTAGCTGCCTGAGCTGCTGCCACTCCCTTTGCTCTTGCTTTTTGCCACCGCTGCCCTTCCTGCCATGGAGCCAGCTGAGTGTGGACTGAAACCTCCACTGACTGTGAGCTAAATAAAACTTTCCTTCCCTAATTTTGGGTATTGGGTATTTTGTCCGAGCAAGAAGAAAAAAGTAACTGAGAAGATAAGGCCCCCAGAATCTAGAGGGCCAAATCTGGTCTCTTCAGGGTGGGGCCAGGAAGGAATGGTGATTGGGAAGGAGGCTCAGAAAAGTTGGGGGTGTTGCCCTTCTGCTGGTAGCCCAGAGCAAGACTGTCACGCGCAGCCTTGCCTGCAAGAATGACGCGACCACTGGTTGGTTTTCTGCGCAGCTCTTTATTGTTCTCTTGCATCCGTCTTCTCTCCATCTTCTCTCTCCCGAGGCCCCTGCTCTTAGCTTATAAGTCCCAGGGCTTCCAACCATGGGGTGCCACGTGTGTACTGCCCATTGGTCCAGGT
>NW_004524577.1:39094951-39095521 GCF_000260255.1 Octodon degus
AGGAGCACACCCATGTGTACTTCTGGGTCCACAGAGCATCTCTACAGCGACATGCAAGACTTGCAGCCACAGCGGCCTCCGGGAAAGCCAGAAGGATGGAAGGGAGCAGACTTGTTTTCCACGAGGTATGCTTTGAACTCTAAATTTTCTATCATGTACTGATATTATGCTAAGAAGCGCCTAAGCCAGAAGGATTCTGAAAGATAGTAATATTCAATACCAGGGATGATATAATGAGAATGATATGGAAATTCTTTAAACTTGCAAATTTGCTACAACTTGGTACAATTATATTTGACATGGCAAAGCCTTAAAACCAAACTCTCTTTTATCTGCAGCCCTGACTTTTTTCTGTAAGATGAACTCCTAGAAGCAGAATTACTTTGTGTGTGACAGAATAATGGCACCCCAACTAGTCCCCCCAATTCCTAATCCCAGAACCTGTGAACACATGGTCTTATAGAGCAAGGGGGGATTAGGCTGCCTGGACTTGAGGTTGCAGCAGTCAGGTGACTTTGAGATGAGGAAATTATCATGGATTATCCAAGTAGACCCAATATAATAACCAGG
>NW_004524577.1:39097178-39112714 GCF_000260255.1 Octodon degus
CCCGTGCGTTAAGCTTTTTTCCGTCACACCCACCCAACAGCATGTTTCCGGTATGGAGCCAGCTGACCATGGATTGAACCCTCTGAAGCCAGGAGCCACATCACTTTTCCTCCTTGATGCTATTTATGCCAGACATTTTGTCACAAGGATGAAAAGCTGGCACACAGTTATAAGGACTAAGTGAATCTCACCAATACATTTTTCTGCCTTCATTCTTGCAAAATATGTAAAAGAAACCCCAGAAACAAACACCAAAGAGTGCATCATCACTAAGAACAAATGCTCTGCAGTAAGATGACTTCAATCCAAACCCACCTCAACTTCCTGCCATGGGCCTGCAGCAGGTCCGCCAGCACCTTCATCATGAACAGGTCCAGTGTCAGAGTCTGTCATGGGAGCTGTTGCAGCACCCCAAGAGAGGACGGGGCCAATCCTCAGCGGGGAGCCTCATAAAATAACCTCAGTCCATGGTGGGAGTTGTTTCTACAACAGTTTCCTGCACCTGCCAAGTATTACATATCATTTATAGTCGTTTTCTCAGATGAGACAAATCCTCACTGTGAAACAATCCAAGTTGGATCTCAACCTTCCTCCTCTGCCCGCCCCCCAACATGGTCTGATAAAGAAATTTTAAATTCTAGAACATGCCGCCTTGTGTCTGGTTCTCTCAGTCTCTATCTGCTTCGTGTTAACAAGAAGGCAAAAGCCACACACGCTCTACTAAAAGGCCAGGAACTGAATATTTTCCCTCTCGAGCCCGTTAATTCTATACAATGAACCTCACCCCCAATGTGTTGTACAAGGAGCACCCTATTTCAACTGCTGACAATAAGATGGGACCCTAAAACGTTTTTGGAAAAAAGGTAAAAGGTAGCATTTATGATCATAAAAAGAGTAGAAAGAACAGTTTAACACACACACACACACAC
Source organism: Octodon degus (assembly GCF_000260255.1). Taxonomy (NCBI): domain Eukaryota; kingdom Metazoa; phylum Chordata; class Mammalia; order Rodentia; family Octodontidae; genus Octodon; species Octodon degus. The sequence continues at coordinate 39,098,108 of NW_004524577.1, forward strand.
AGGGACCCTAAAACGTTTTTGGAAAAAAGGTAAAAGGTAGCATTTATGATCATAAAAAGAGTAGAAAGAACAGTTTACAGTGAAATTTGGTTTACTAGTTGGACTCTTAATTTGATTCTTAATTTTAGGTTCATCTAAATATGAGTGTTTATAACTGATTCAATGTAAATATGTCACTTCTTTGAGATAGTTACTCAATTTCCAGGCTGGCTCCATCAGGAGCACAGGTTTAGGTATCGCCCCCTTTCCTAAGTGGCCTCAGACCCTGGAAGAATTGGCTTGACGTTTCACAGAGCACCGCCACAGAGGCAATCATCATTCCTTTACGATGGGCAGCTCTGGGGATCTAGCTCAGTGGTAGGACACTTGCCTAGCAAGTGGGAAGCCCTGGCTTCAGTCCTGGGCACCAAAAACAAAAAAATAAACCTCCCCTAAGATGGGCAGCTCTGGATTCCGTGGCCAAAAGGGAATGATAATCTACGGCTGTTTTTTGTTGTCCCTTATGGCACAGGGCATCTGCTTCAAAGTCCCAAGCTCATAATGACAACCACCCTCTTAAAACAAGTTTTGAGACTTCTGTGCTAGTTCAGGGTTGACTGATTTCAAACCTTCGGCAAGTCTGTGGGTTAGAAATGCGATCAGCAGAAAAGAGCAGGCGGTAAGCCATGACTTTGTCTCAGTTTCAGCTCAGCACATTTTCTAACTTGTTCATTTGCTACATCAAACAACTTTTTAGTCCCTGGGGAAAGAAAAAGCATCCAAGTCTATGACCTTTAAGTGACCTACGTATAAATCTCAATAGGAAGTGATTTTACTTTTATTCTTAAACAACATAGGCACAAATAAAGGAAGTAAGACCATTAATTTAGTCAGCAGCACAGATAAGGATCAAGCAGGAAATGATTTTTGTATGACGTCACTGAGGACCACGCCAGAGGAGAAACAGGAGGGGCGTGCTCTTTGTCTGATCTCCTGCAGCTTTTTCCCTGTTCTTGGACTAGAAGAATGGCATAGTCAGGAGTAAATTTAGTGATAAATTGCTTCAACATGGACTATATTGCTGTGTGACTACTTTAGACACTCCTCTGGTATTAAAAGAAAGAAGGAAAGAGAAAGAGATGAAGAGACAGGGAGTTGGAGAGAGGGAGGAAAACTCTTAATTATTTAGTAAGATAAAATTCAGCTTTAGAAGTTGGTGAATGGTACAGGAATTGCATGTGCTAGGTAGGCAGTCATATCCTGGTAGCGTTTTTATGATGGTAATTTCTACTTCTGAGACTATGTGGGGAATATTGAGCTGGAAATCACTTTGATCTCACTTGCACAGCTTTTAATTGCCAGGCACGAAAGTGTAAGAAAAAGGCAAACCGAGCTTCAGTCCTATCTTGTGTGGTGTTGGTCAAGCCATAGAGTCCTTTCCACCAGCAGTTAAGACCTCACTCAGAATTAAAGAAGAGGACGCATGGACTTGCCCCACAGAGCGGGGCCTCAGCTGTGGGCAGTAGCTTCCTCCTACGGCCATTTACAAGGTAACTATCTTTAAAGATTTTTAAAATTTGTGGTAAAATATTCACCCATAACTTTTACTATGCCATTTCAATCATTTTAAGCATAAATAATATTAAGTATGTTCACAGTGTTGTACAGCTGAATGACTTGCTGAACTCTTAAAACTTGAAATTGAAAATCTATACCCATTAAAGAACTCCCATTCTACCCTACAGATGTGGCAATCACCACTTAAATTTCTGTCCCTATGAGTCTGCCTATTCTAGATAACCCATATAAATGGAATTGTACAGTATCTATTCATCTTTTTGTAATTGACTTATACATATTTTATTTATTTATTTAGCAGAACCAGGGATTGAACTCAGGCCTTGCACTTGCCAGGCAAGCGCTTATTCTACTGAGCTATCTCCCTGGCCCCCTATATTTTAGATGATTAGTTTTTAGAGTACTCTTTAAAGCTTGATAAATTTTTGCACTCAGCCAAGTTTTGGGAATCACCATGTTGTATTACATGAATATCTATCCAGTTAAAAGCATGACGTTTTCCAAAATAAAAGTCACTGTAACAAGTTAGATCACATAAATTGTAATGGATGGATTTTATACAAGTGTAATCAGTTTTCAAATTACGTGCTGTGCTAGTCACATCCTTCTTCCTTTCTTCAAGGATCATTTGTTTTGGAGGATGTTTCAGAGGTTTCACTCTACAGTTAGCAGGTTCAAAGGCAGAAGGTGGAAGGGCCTGCCAAGGAGGAAAGCCGCACACATCAGGGTGGCCAGGAAGCGGCGGGGAGAAGGGAGGAGCCGGGAGGGGCCAGGTCCTTCAGGCCACGCCCCCAAGGACCGCCTCCCCCAACCAGATCCGGCCTCCCCAGAGCGAGTCAGCCATGCGGGCCCCACGACTGGCTCACCTTCCCCAAGTCTCACGTCTGAGTGCCTAAGACCTTTGGGGAACAGTCTTGCTCTAAGCCATAACATGTGCCGTGTATTGGCCCTTATGCCACCCCTCCTGCAGCTTTGCAAGTTCCTAGAGGCTGGGTGGTACCTTGCGTGTACTGGGTGTATGATTAAATACCAACAGGCAAATGAATAAATGAGTGGATTCAGGCCCTACTTAAGAACTGCTAGCAAGAAAAGATCTATCCCCAAGTGCTTCACTTGCCACCGGCGCTGTGCCATACTCAGAACTCATCATCTGAAGGCACCAGAGAGAAGGCAACATTATTTAAATGTTAACCTGAACAAAACACAGTTTGAAGAGAAAAGCAGATGAAAAACACTCTACAAGTCCTGTGAAAGACAAATCAAGTGAGGCAAACCAAGTCAGCCCATTCCTGTACTCCCAGCTACTCAGAAGGCTGAGGAGGGAGGATCATAACTTCAAGGCCAGCTGGACAGTTCAGCAGAATCCTGACTCAGAAATATATAAATAAATTAAAGGAGCCTGGGAATGTAGCTCAACACTCCCTAGATCCAGGCCCCAAACCCTGCTGGGTATAGTGGTGCATGCCTATAAGCCCAGAACTCAGGAGGCTGAGGCAGAAGGATCCATATGAGTTTGAGGCCAGCCTGGGCTACAAAGTAAGTTCAAGGCCAGCCTAAAACTGCATAGCAAAACCTTGACCCCAAAATGAAAATAAACAAAAAGCATAAACAACAACAAAAAAAAATCTCTATAACTCAAAAAAAAAAAAAAAAAAAAAAGGAAAGAAAGAAGACAGTTGCAATTGATGTGCTGAGCCATGGGCACTTCTATGTGCCCTCATATTAATTTAAATAAACATATTACGTTTATTCTGTTTTCACATTCTGGAGTGCTGCCTGACATTTATGTATTTGTTTGCTTGCCTGTTTGCTTTGCTATACAGGGATGAACTCAGAGCCTGTGAACCAAACTACACCCCCAATACTTTTCTATTCATTTATTCTGGACAAAGTCTCAGTATGTGGCTAAGTTGCCAGGCTGGGCTTGAATTTGGGATCCACCTGCCTCAGCCTCTGACAGTGCTGGGATGACAGGTGTGCACCACCCTGCCCTATGGGAACATAAACTTAGTTTTAGGAGTAAGAATGGCAGTGATTCAACAGAGGCCCACACACAGTGAGGGTAGAAATCTAAACTTTCATGAGTGCAAATGAAATTTTTGGTGCACACCAATCCAATTAACTGACTCCACAGAGACAATCAAACAAATACTCAAAGACATGTGACTGGTGAAACAGAGAGACAGCCCTCTCAAAGACGTTCACCTACGAATCCCCTGCAGCTGAGTACAGGTGAACTGCAGACAGCTCCGGTGGGAGGTGAGATTAAAGCTGCTAACCAGCGGGCCTTACCCTGAGCGTCTTCTACACTCCTCCCGAGGAGTCCAACATCGTGCCCCAGGTCGACAGGAAGGATGGAAGAAGAGCACATGTCAGAGTGATTCAACATCGGGAAGTCTGAGCAGCCTTTGCAGGAAGGGCCCAAGAGTTGTGGAGGAACAGGGGTGGCCTCGTGAAGCTAGAAAGGGCAAGACACTGGGTTCTCCCTTAAAATTTCCTAAGAGGAAGGTGGCCCTGTGCCACCCTCATCTTTAGCTACTAAATCTCTGATTTCTGACCTCCATAGCTCTAAGGTCATAAATTTGTGTTATGCTCAGTCACTGAGTTTATGGTAATTTGTTTTAAGCCACAATAGGCAATTTATACAACAACTGAAAATATTCACTGCTGTATCATTTATAAAAAAAAAATTGTAAATACTATGTTACTTTATTTCCCTGAAAATAAGAACCAGAAAATAATCAGTCTAAAAGTACAGGTCAAAAACGTGAGTCCCGAGCACGCTGCCTTTGCTGCCCTTAGTGTGTCCACCAAGCCAGGGAATAAGGAGGTATCATATCCTGCACGACCCTGGCCATAATATGGTGATGATCAGGGCTTATTCTTCAGCTAGGTCTTACTTCTGGGGAAATGTGCAACAGAAGGGGTACTGAGCTCACAATTTTGGGCTCTGGGAAGGGCCTCGTGGCTAATGGCATCCCAAGTACAGGAACCTGTGCAGAAGAAATCCCGTGGTGAGACAGAAAGTCAGAGAGAGATTCAGAAGCTCAGCTTACTCTTTTTATAATAAACAACTTTCCTAAGAACTAACCGGAGGGTCCAAGAACTATATTCATTCCTTCCAAGGGCAGCGTTCCCGGTGACTTCACCACTACTGCAGATGCTGAAGATCTCAGGCATCCACAGAGCCAGTGGATGGGGTCAGCCTTTCTCCTTTGTGCTAGTGCTTCCCAAGCCATTCAGAACAGAAGGCAGGGGCCCTACAATCCATCGGAGTAAGCCACACTGCTTGTAAGCACACACCACACGCACCCCAACAGTGAAGCCATTCTGCCTGAGCCAGTGGGATTTCATTCTTGTTATCAATCTATAAATATGCCAGGAAGAAGCCAACTGAACAAAGGAGGGAGAGAAGAGGACAAGAGAGTCATACGAGTTATAGGTGGCAAGATGGAGGGAAACAAGAGATCCTGGAAGCACAGGGAGGGACCCCTGACCAGGCAGGCTGGGGATGTTGGCCAGGGAAGTACACGCCCAAACCCAGCCCCTGTGGACCAACAGAGCTCAGTCAGACAAAGGGGACTTGCAGAGCCGAATCAGCAGAGGAAATGGCTTACAAAAGGGCAGTTGATGTGAGGTCCACTGTGGGTGTGTGGGTGGGGTGGCATGAGAAGGCAGGGGAACTCCGAAACGCGACACAGAGGGTTGATTTGGTGAAGTTCTCTGACATGTAGGTTCCCTATATTTATGACAAAACCTTCCTTTTGGGGAGGATTCAGAGATCTCCCATAGTCTAAGAGCCAGAAAAGGACACGGCAGCTCTGGAAACCCCTACCCTGTTGTCTCTCCTGGCCATGGCTGTTCCCCAAGGCCAGGCAGGCTGGGGCTGCTCTGGGATTATATACCCCCCATCCAAATCATTCATCTTTAACAAGTCATCGCTTCTAACACAGACACACAAGATATAATACATATAATGTGCTATTCAAAACGGATTACAGGGAACAACTCTATTAATTCACAGTTCACTGTAAGTCATGCCTTCCGGTAATGAAACACAGATAAATTTATATAGGAAGTGTTTTCTTCTTTGTAAACCCTCCCTGACTCTGTCTCTGGAAGGGCTCCCTCAGAAGGAACCTCTGAGCCCCACACTGAATGCGGAGCCTAGTTCTGCAGTGCTAGGCCCCATTTATACTCACTGAAAGGAAGCAAATGGAATTGTTCAGCAGAACCATCTGGGGAGCTTGGAAAACATGCCGAAGCCAGGGTCCCACCCTCTGGCTGCGGGTACAACCAGTTTGAACTGGTGTCCAGGCATCTTGATATTTTGTAAAGCTTTCCAGGTGATGCTAATGTAAAACCAGGCTCCAAATACACCACAGCTCAAAGTAGGAGACTGAGAAAACCCTTTATAGTTTTACCAGCTATTTGTTAGAAGACAACCGATGGTAAAACCTATAATAAATAGTACCAGGGCAAGGGAAGCCTCACCGAGGTCAAGCTGGTGTTAAAAGGCACAGGGCCCTGACAAGCCAGCGCAAGAGCTCAGTGGAGGCCCCGCACAAGAAGCAAAGAATCCAGTGTGTCTGAATCCTCAAGAGCTTGTGGATTAGGTTTACAAACAGCATGCACACCATCGTGATGAGGCGGTTGTCGTGATGAGGCCCTGAGGTTCTTGAGAAGAGGACTACTGAGGTCTATGTGACCCCTGCATGGCAGATCCCAGAACTGATCGGAGGTCATCTGTCCTCCACAGCAGCTAGACAGACTCAAGTACACTGAAAGAGGGGGGCTAGGATGGTCAAGCCACTGTGGAACCTGAGGCACGCTCCTGGCCATTTGGAATGTTCTGTGTCTGACCTCCAGTCTGGGCAGTGATGAGGTGGCACCAAGAACTTATAAATAATGTAACTCTGGGGGCGAATACAATCAGTACCTAACAGATCACAGCTAAGGAATATAAAGGACTCAAGTCAGGGTCAATGACTGCTAAGCTAGACAGAAAGATGTTACTAATCAAAGGGTGGTGGCTGCCAGCAAAGGAAGCGTAAGATATGCAGGAGGAAGGGGTTCCAGGGCTTGCCAAGGTCTGTAGTGGGGCAAAGATGCTTGGTCCAGGGACCCAGCTCCCGCTTTCCACACCACACCGTGGAGAGGACCAGCCACCACGTGTGATCACAAGGCCTTCTAACTGCTCTGTTTCTGCACTTCTTGTCCTCTCCCTCTGAGCAGCCAAAAGGCTCCCTCACCACATGAAGACCATGGTCTTTGTCAAGCTCTCCTGGGAGTCTGCCTCACTCCAAGAGAAAGCACCCGTCCTAAGAGCCTGCGTGGCCCTCTATGACCTGGACCCTTTTCCCCACTCACCTCTCGGCCTATTTCTTGCTCAGCCGTGCAGCAACACTGCTGCCCCATTCCCATCACATCCACCTTCCCCACTCCAGCCACACGAAGTGCGTTCCTGCCTCAGGACCTTTGTACTGCGCAAGGTGCTCTGCAAAACCTGATTTCCACCTGACTTGCTATTCAGTCCTTCAGATGTTTCCCTCAAGGCTGGGAGTCTGATTCTGACGGCCTCACTTAAACGAACAGATGCACCCATTCTTTTTTTTTTTTTTTTTTGGAACCGGGGATTGAACTGAGGCCCTTGCGCTTGCCAGCGAAGCACTTACTCTACTGAGCCATCTCCCCAGCCCAAGATGCACCCATTCTTCCCTACTGTTACTTCCTCCCTTCCTCCACAGCTCTTCCCCTCCCCTCCCCCCATCATCTTCTCAATACTGCCTCTTCTGCTAGCACATTTACTATGTCCACACACACTCACAGGACTAGAATGTAAACGGTCCCTGCTGCATTCCTAGTGCCTAGCACATCATAGCCATGTGTTATTAAACACATATTTAACAAGTGTTTGTGGAAGGAAGGAAGGAATCTGCCCATCGGTATCTGGGCTATCTCCTCTGTGCATCATCAAGACGGCAAGGCTACTTCAGCCAACTGCATGCTGGCATCAGGGCGGCTGCCTTTTCACAGCGACCCTTAGGTGAGGACGGCTTGGCTTCTCACGGATTTGTCCACAGGAGAGAAGGCGCTGGTCAGAAGTCTGGCCTCATCAGAATTTTCTACTGAAGGAGTAAAAGAATCAAGAGTAGCAAGCGATTGCTTTCACTTGGCCTTTAGAAGGTCAGACTCCAAAATCTTTGATGTAAGTCTTAACCTCTTTCAAGACTCCTCGGCTACCCATCCCCTTCGAAGCCAGATCTCCTCTTGATTCCGTGGAACCAGGGATTGAACTCAGGCCCTTGGCTTGCCAGGCAAGCACTTATTCTACTGAGCTATCTCCCCAGCCCCGCTCCTCTTGATTCCTGGAGTAGGCTATGAGCTTCTCTTCCAAACTCTACTAGCTGCCTCAGGAAGAACAAGCAGCAGCAACTTGGCACAGGTGGATTTGACAGTCAAAGCGACAGGACAGTCACTCGCAGGAACTCGGAAGTTGGTGACATTTGCTACCAGGTGAGGTCGCAAGGCACAAATTTGCATCCCGCATGCAGGCTGGTGCCTGGACAGAGCCCTGCGGAACAAAGCCGCACTGTGGCTGCTGGCTCCTCCTTTCGCCGCCTGGCCCGCCACTCTCCTGGAACCAGAACAGAGATCTGTCTTTGTGAGAGGCCACCCTCAGAGGAAGGCAACTGCCTGGGTCGGCGATGCCAGCGCGGAGGGCTCATGTTTCTTCGTCTTATTTTTCATAATGTTCAGTTTAGTATTATTCTCAAACCTCTTGAGATACAAAGGTCTTCTGTTTTAAAGACATTTCCACTGAATTTCTACTGCTTCAGGCCTGGGACATAGCGGGGTGTCCCAGGGAAAGTGTGAGGCAGGGGTGGGCCTTGTCCTCAGGGAGAGACCCTCCCAACCTACAGGTGGTCACGCCACATGTGGAGGCGGGTGGCCCTGGCACCAGGTGACAGGCATTCTAATCCTAGCTCTACTACTTTTGTCTACATGACCTCAGGCCTCAGTTTCTGTAGATAAAATAGCTGTCATGGAAGGAAAGGCACTGTGCCTACAACAGACATTCCATATACAAACAATAAGAAAAATAAATTGTTCTTAGCTCTCCACCTGTAAGTCATTAGTTGCTAAAAGCCATTACACAAGTGAAAGAGTGCAGCAAAGGGACAAGATGCTGGGAAGACGTATGAAAGCTTCCACAGGACACAAAGAAGGGCAAAAGAATAATTTGTGTCCCATAAAACAACTGATTATGGTTTGGCCATATCTGTCTTTAGAGTCCACTTTATTTATTTACTTATTTTTGTGGTACCGGGGATTGAACTCAGGACCCTGCGCTTGCCAGGCAAGCGCTTCTACTGAGCTATCTCCCTGGGCCCTAGAGCCCACTTTAAACATCTTCTGAATAGTTCACTCCCAATGTTCAGTATTGACAAAATAACACAAGGAAGACCAAAGTGGCCACAATCAGAGCCCGTTATTCCTGTGCCTTGTACCTTTCGCATCCAGGTCTCACAGGAGTCGCCATAGGGCTGAGCTCCACTCATCACTTGGCTCCTTTTAAATTCTGCTATTCCCAGCTGGGGAGATAGCTCAGTGGTCTAAGTGCCTGCCTGACAAGCACAAGAACCCAAGTTCAATCCCTGGTACTGCATGCCACGCCAGACCCGAAACTAGTGCATGAAATCCCAGCACTGGGGAGGTCGAGACAGGAGAATCACTAGGAGTCTGAATGGCGCAGTGAGACCCTGTAGCCAATACACAAATAAATAAATATTTAAAAAATTAAATTTTGCTACCCCCCCATTAATTTCAAACTTTATCTTTAGTACTTTATCTGTATTTGCTTTGTAAATAGTAAATACACCCATCCTGGAAATACAACAGAGCGCACAGCAAAAAGTTTGCCTCCAGCCACCTCCTCCACCTCAATTCTCAGCTTCGGAAGCAAACAATGCTTATAAGTTTTGGCACTTAATTTCTAAAATAACCTGCATATATGTAAGCAAGCATTTATTTTGTTTTACTCAAAGGGTAACTTAATAAAATATTGCTCTATCCTTTTCTTCTTTCATTTAGGGCTTCCTGAGAAATTCTGTATTAGCAACACTCACAATTTGACAGAAGAGAGGTTTAATCGGGCCGTGATGGCCAACATCTACAGCTTTTCATCTCTTACATAACTGAAATTTGTCATGAGGCGATCTGACAGCACAAAGAGCTAAAAGGTCAAATTTTCTTTCCATGGAATCTATGATAAGATCCACTCAAACGTAGCATTTGTTGACAAAGTCCTCTTCCTTTAGAATTAGAGGTTTTCTTCTCCTTGAAGGTAGTGTGGGTCACACAGCGCAGATCTACAGGCGTGACACTCTCACACTGTCAGTCTTCTAATGGATAACGCCTGAACACTCTGCTACTCCAGGTGGCTTAAAGAAGAAACTACAGAGGCAGAGCCAGGTGAGCTTCTTTTTAAAACTGATTAAAAACACATGTGACAGGGACTGGGGAGATGGCTCAGTGGGATAAGTGCTTCCCTGGCAAGCACAAGGGCCTGAGTTCAATCCCTGGTTCAAAAAAAAAAAAAAAGATGTGACACCAATGGACTCCCAGAAAAACTATTAGTTTTAAGGTGAACCTAGTTTGCTGAACCCTAAAACCCATTCCAATGGTTTAAAAGGTTCTCTCAAGGGAGCTGTTTTAATCAAAAACAAAGAGTTCATATTTTCCAAAATGATTTGGTGGAACACATCTAACCTGGCATACACTAATGTTTCGATTGAAAGCACGGTTGTGCCCAAGGCCACTCAGAGGCACTGAATTAAACTTCACGGTGAAGATTCAAAACATCTACATGCAGCATGAGGTCAAAGCTAAGATACTGACCTTGACTAGAACGTCTGTCTTTGTCTTAGGTTGCAGACCCATGGTTTTAAGATATGAAAAAAACGGAATAAAATCACTGTTAGCTTAGTGAATCAAAACAACTCTGAGCTGTCTTCAGATATTCCTACCACAGAACTTCCTAAACATACTGGCATTTAGCTCTCGAAAGCCAGGGGAGGCCTTACTTTTCGGGGCTGTCTCAGGAGAGCTGAGGCCTCTCCATCCTCTCAGGAGGAGAAGAGGCAGTGGTGGGGAACAGGGCTTCCAGGCAGAGCCCAGAAGGGGACTGTGCTGACGCATACGGCTTTCCTGTTGCTTGGGACACGATTCCCAACACGCACAACTTAACGGAGGAGGGGTTTAATTTAGCTCATATTCTAAAAGGGAATTCAGCTCATGGTAGGCCAGCTCCAAGGCAGGAACGCTCTGGTGTAAGTAAGGGCATGACAAAGACACTTAGTGCAGGATGGCTGGCAGGCAGGAAACGGGCAAGGGACCAGACAGAAACCCCAAGGCCACACCTCCACGACCCATCACGCACACCCCCAAGTGTGGTCCACCAATCCCTGGGAGGGCTCCAGAGCCACTCTAGGTGTCAGCCCATGCTGCCACCACAGCTGAGGCTCAGGGCGGCAGGAAGGTAGCACAGGGTTTTCCGGCAGCCTGGCTGGGCAGGCAGGACTACTCAGGACCAGGATCCAAGTAGGGAATCCTTCATTTTCCATTGCTGAGCTGTGTTACTGTTCTCACTAATTCAGACTTTCATCTCGCATAACCACAGATCTCTACTATATCCCTAGTCTTCTCATGCCCTGCATCCAGGGTTTATTTGCCACTTAATTCTCATAAATGGGATACTATCTCCCATCATAAGTGAGAAAAGCGGCTGAGAGAGCTTGAAGCAACTAGCCCACAGCCAGAGTTCAGGATCACGGCTATCCTGCATTAAGTCCCCTATGCTAGAATGTTTATCATTTTGCATGCTTGTTGGGCAGTATGGATTGCTAAATGGTTAAGGACCTTTAAATGACCATTAAACTAATACCCTCAACAACGCAATAAAATCTAAGTAGACCTATCCCATTTAACTGAGGAAACTGAGGCACAGAGACTGGCCATCCACAGTGGGGAAATGAGGCTGTGACCCAAATTGCTGGCACAGAACTGCCGCCTTTCTCACTAAAATGCTGGCTCCGTTTACAGAGCCCATCCACTCAGCCATTATTAAGTTCTGAGAGCCACTTCCTGGAGTGACCAAGAATGTAAACCACAGAGGAACCCAGAACTGATGTTTGTGACCACTTCAAACTTAGAGATCATTTCTGGGAAAACTGGCTGGACACACAGCCACGAAAGTCGCAGACGCTGAGTGTTCCGAAACTCTCTTGAAGGTAACTTCTCAGGACAACTGGCCTTATCCTTGGCACACCACTGGAACAAGTTCACTCTGTGAAGTTAGATTCAAGCTCCACATCTGCCACAGAAGCAATGGGATTAGGACATCCAGGGGTTAGGGCCAAGCGAGAAGAATCTGTGGTCACTGCAGCCAGGAGCCAATCCTAACTACTTTGCACCTCGGAAGCCTGGGACAGCACGGGGAGGCCTGGGCTCTCACTGCTGGGACTTGCTGGATTCTTGGCCCTGGAGCCCAAGCGCAGCAGCCTCCTCCCACAGCCTCCACCTCTTCTCAGGCTCACAGAACTGGCGGAAGGCCCCACCTGTGACCAAGTGCTACTCGTCACAACCTACGGCTGACCAGGGCCGTTTTTATGGTAACTGACATGTGCTCCTATCTGCACGAAAGTGAGAGCTGAACAATACCAGAAGGTTCCACTTAACAAGGCGCCCAGTCTCCTCCATTGGGCTGCAGCCCTCCCTTTCCACGAAGAGACATAAAGCAGGGTAGCTCAGACCCTTATCTTTCCCAGTAGAAATGGGTACAAAGAACATACTGGAAGAGGTTCATGTTCGGTGCCCAAAGGATGGTAGCAATCCCATCACCCTACACCCCAGCAGCCCTGGGGAGGTTTAGCCATTTCTAAAAAGCAGAGTGGCCTTCAGTGAAGTCCAGGTTTGAGTAGTTTGAGTCTCAGCACCATCATTTAGCTCGTGTAATCTCGGGCAAAAGACATGAAACCACTCCGATTTTTTTTTTTTAACTCATCTATTAACTGAAGTCTTCCTCAGGGGCTTGTTTCATAGAGCGCTAGGTAAATCTTGTACTGAGAGGAACCAATGATTTCTTTCTTCCCTGGCACACACCCTTTGAGAGAACTTCTCAAACTATGAAGTACTTGTGCATCTAGAGACAGGGGTCCAGCATGGTCCTGTGAACCAAGACTGCAGAGCTACTGTGGACACTGTAGGATGCTGGGAGAGTCAGGCCACAAGGGACTGGAGGACGGGAAGGAGATGCAGAGGGGAGGGGAAGGGAGAACGAAACAGATCTGCAGAGACCAGCAGCTGCTAGATAAAATCCTCACGAGGCGGGTAAGCGTAATTCCAGATGGGACTTTGGCTGCTTTCAGGACACTGCAAGTCCCTGTGTTAGTATTTTTGGCTTGGGAAGGTCTGAGCTGGCAACCAACAGAGACAGACAGACAGTATGCAAAATACTTCAGCTCCTATTCTGTGTTAAGTCCTGACACAGGATAGCTATTTTCTCCAAACATCTTACCATTACTATGTGCTTAAACAATGATATTACTAATGTAAGCAAATACTGGGTGAGACTACCTGAAAGGCTTATGGTTCTAAATTAAGGCAACCAGCTAGAGTTTTAAGAAGAATTTACATGGCAACTACAGACAAAAGCTTAATTCAGGGCATATATGCATCTATTTCTCTGTGTAAGTCTCACACTACATAAATTCATCCTGAATGGAGAAACAATCATTGTAACATTCCACTGAAGCTGAGAAATAAAGTAACTTTTGTTTATTTTTAAAAAGATAACCATGGCTAATCTGAATCAATAACATCTTGAGGGGAAAAATATTTTAACACTTCTAGTGTTTAAATAAAAATACCCTGTTTTACTTCTTCTGTTAACCAAACATAAAGCTGGACATGAAAAATTAAATAATGTATGTGGATTTAAAGGTATCAGACTCAGATATGGCATCAGATTTTGAGAAAATAAAGACAAACGGAGAAAAGGCTGATAGCAGTGAACTTAGTAAAGAATGACATATGAAAATCTATATACAAACTTCACACGCCTGACTTGACAGACAAAAACACTTTCCAAGTTCTGAATTAGGAGAACAGCAGAAAAACTTCAGGCAATTAAAAATCCACATTTGAGAATCGGAAGAACTGCTAAGAATAAACACAGCTCTCCCAGGGAAGCCTGAAAGCGCCAACTGCTGCCCTCACGTTAGCCAACACGCACCGGTTTGTCTCAGCCGTGAGTCTCCCTCCTGGGGGGAGCTGGACTCCGACAGAACCGCCTGAAGGATAAAGGCATGAGCCGCACGGCCACAGAACCAGTTCCACTGCACTGCAGCCACGGCACATAAGGAACTCTGTAACCACAACTGCAAACCACGCTGAAGTGGACGCCCCTCCCATCAACAGGTCCGTATCAGAGTTACAAATTCTAGAAATAAAGACAAATGATGGCTTGAAGGGCATGATAGTTTATTTTTTTAAAAACTGTACCACACTGATCTTGATGACCAGTATACACATGATAATGGCTTTTCTCTTGGATAGTAACATTGCAGTATTTTTTTATATACTGAAATGTTTCAACAGGACCAAGAACGTTAGAGAATAAAGATCTTAGATGAAAATGGACAATAATATTTCTGGTATTCTAGCCCAAAGAATTAATTTAAACCCCGTACGAATCAGGGGCATAATGTTAATCAGTTATGAAGACTCTATGTTCTCTTAGATGTGGGCAGCACTTCTTTGCTCTTGAATCTTTAGTTTTTATAATTTAAGCTACATCCACACTAGCTGAAGCACAGTCACACGAGACGCCTCAGATAACTTCCACGCAACCATTGCACAAGCTTAGTGATTTTACTTTAAAAAGAAAAAAAATCAAACATTATCAAAATAAAAAGGCAAATAAATGTGACTTTAAAATTAATTGGAAAAGCATACTGCTTGTTTGTCCAATACAGATTCAAACTTAAA
>NW_004524577.1:39113444-39120178 GCF_000260255.1 Octodon degus
TTTTTATCACGTATAACACTGAAATTTACAGACATCCCTGAAAAGTTTTTGATTACGTAAACGAGTGAATCACAGTGGAGTCTCAATCAGTTAACAGTGTAGATCCATTTAAAAACAAACAAACAAAAAAAAAAACAAAACTGAGTATTAAAAGAAAATCTTCAAGCAGAAAGAAAAGAAAATCTTCCTAAGAACTAAAATAGAGCGTGTGTTGTTGACTCTGCACTTGTATCCCCTGACGGGGCAGACTCCTCCTTTCCCTGTTGTAAGACGCGTCTGCTGCTCTTCGCACCTTGCCTTAGGACTCCCGTGTGCAGAGGCTACACTACTGGCGCATCTAGGAGGACAGGGCGCACCGTCTCTTCCCAGCACGCTTCACATCCGAGGACAAGTGAGCTTCGCTCTTCTCCCTTCACCAGCGTCTTACCAGGAGATGACGCCCGCTGTGCAAGCTGATGGAGACCGAGCCTCCTGCGACCCCCACCCCAGCAACAGCAGGCTATCTTCAGTGCGTCATCAAATGCACTGGCCTTTCACTCTTCTGACCAGAAAATGTGGGGCTTACTTAAGAGGGGGGCAGGAACAGAAAGGAAAACCCAAGAGTCTAAAGGCACAAAGTCGCATAGCTGCTCTAGTTGGAGTTTGTAAACAGAGAATAGGTTGAATTTAGGTAATCCCAATCTAGGAGAGTAAGAAGGCATCCACAGCAGGCTGTTATCCAGCCAGATTCTTTGAGACCCTTTGTGGGCTTTGAGGTCTACAAAGTATGCACTAAAATACCCATACTTCAAAAAGCAATAAGGCAAATAGTATAATCATTATTCCAAAAGTTACAATGGTAGTGTAGGCATACATAGTATAATTTAATTACAATGTGTGGTACTGTTTCTATTATATAACCATATTAACTGTTTCTCTTCTACATAATTATATATTCAGCTGGGCTTCAGTTGAACACAAAACCATCCTTGTACCACCACTGATAGTTGGCAATAGTTCTTTGATAGCAGTTTTTACTCTGCTGTAGAAATTATCCTTGAACTGAAAAGAGTCCACAATCCAATGTCCAGATATTAAACACTATCATATTTGTGAAGAGCTTCTTCCAACTTCTGTGTTACTTTTTGGAAAAATATTATTTGCTGTTGTAAGAAATGCTGCATCTGTGACTTAAAGTCTCTTACTCGAATTTGATGGAAATGGTGAATTTCAGCCAAAGTAGCAAAGGAAATCGTGTTGCAGCGGTCTTGGATGCCGTCAGCCTTCTGGGCCTCCATCTTCCCCTCTTCCACATGCCGCCTACTCTCCTTTACTTTGGTAAGAGCTCCTGCAGTTAAAAATAAGAATAATCAAAGTACATAGATGTATTTTAATAACATAGCCACATAGTATACAGAATCTTGGCGACTGTAAACATTTGCTTTAACTATTTTAAACTCGTAGAACTGGAGTTTTTCAAGTGGTATAATCACTCATTTTTTAAAATAAATCTGGTGGTGTTTTCATTGTTACAGTTACAATTTAATACTAGTACTTGCCATACTGGCCAAGTAGTTATGATATTTCTTGAGAGATGATATTAATACACTGCAAAGAATTCTACTTAAAAAGACAAATCAAGAAACTTATTAGCAGTTTTCACATACTTAATATGTGTGAGACCATTATATATGAAAACAATACCCCAGAAAATATACAAACCTGGGCCGGCCAAATAGCCCAGCGGATTAAAGCACCTGCAAGCAGGCACAGCGGCCAGGGATTTGATCCTCAGGCCCACCGTGCCGGCCCTGGCCCTGTGGCACGCTGAGAGAGCAACTGAGACCGTGCGTGGTGGCACATGTCTGCAATCCCAGCTCTTGGGAGGCTGCAGACAAGCAAACCACAGTCTGATCTAGTAGTGAGACCCTGTATACCCTGTAGAGCCTTCTCTAAGTTACAGGAAAATAAATAAATAAAAAATAAAATATACAAACCAACTTCCTTAAATGTAGGATGATCGTGTAACAATTCAGAACCAGGATCTGAACTGTCAGTACCAACGGAGGCCATGTTCTGGAGATGGGGCTTTGGTGGCTGAGGTGCTGGCCATGCTCGGGTATAAAATTAAAGGCTGCCCTCAGGAGGGCCGGCCCCGCGCAGGCCCGGTGCTCCCTGTGTACGCTCTGAGCTCAGGTACCCAGCACGGAGGGAATTACACACACA
Source organism: Octodon degus (assembly GCF_000260255.1). Classification (NCBI taxonomy): domain Eukaryota; kingdom Metazoa; phylum Chordata; class Mammalia; order Rodentia; family Octodontidae; genus Octodon; species Octodon degus. Next base: position 39,115,650 of record NW_004524577.1, read on the forward strand.
CACACACACACACACACACACACACACACACACACACACAGCTCCTCCTCTGTGAGGAACTCACCCTGGGAAACTTCAACAACTAAAATGCATCATATTTTAAGGACTACAGGGAAGTCTGCCACAAGGATGACTTCAAAAGCACACCCCTGGGGCCTGGCTTCTCCCCAAGGACTGTTCCCAGAGGGTGCTGCAGGAGTGACGTTGGGGGGCTGGTCAAATGGCAGGTGTCATTCAAGGAACACACGGCCATATGAACACCCAAAAGGCTGGGGGTGTTTGGCAGTAGGAAACTCACGAGCCCCTGGGAATGTAATGGTAAGCTTCGGATCACCTGAGTGCAGCCAGCTTAGGAATTCCGATATTCTGACTGCGTCCAGTATCCATTATACTGAGGCCTTCTGAAAGACAAGCTAAAACCTCTCAGAAGCTGCTAGCAGTCTGGGAAGAGCTGCTCCTAAGTGAAGACGGCTGCCTATTTAGGAAGTCAGGAAGCAAACAGATTGTGCTTTACAAATGTTCAGTTTTACCTACGGTAACATGTACAGAAGAAGCTGCCCTATATCTAAATGTCCTCAGATCTCTTGCAAAAATAATATAGAATGCACTACTTCTTTTTTTGTATTTTAGGGAAGGGTCTACAGAATGTTGAGGGTCTCATTACTAGATCGGACTCATAGTGATCCACCTGTTTACAGCTTCCCAAGAGCTGGGATTACAGGCGCGCGCCACCATGCTCAGCTTCAATTGCTGTATCAGCACACGCTGGGGGCGGGGCCGGCACGGCAGGCCCAGGAATGGAACCCCTGGCCCCTGCGTCTGCTTACAGGTGCTTTAATCCGCTGAGCTATTTGGCCAGCCCTAATGAACTACTCTTAAATAGAACCAGTATAGGCAAATTACTGTGCTTTTTTCATAGTTCAAAGACCTAAGAAACTACTTCTCTACACAGAGACCCTCTGTCAAAATCAACAACATGGGCAGATAGCTCAGTGGAATAAATGCTTGCCTGGTGAGGGCAAGGTCCTGAGTTCAATGCCCGGTACCATCAAAATCAACAACAAAATAAAACAAAGACCTGAGACATTTAAAACGACTGATAACAAATTTTATGTAGACAATCATACATTTGTGTAGGAATGTACACACCCACATATTTGCTGTCATGCATTTATTCTAAATGAGACCTTTATGTGGAACCGAACAGATCCTGGGGCAAGGGCACACACACCTGGCATACAGTACCTCCCCCCTAGTCCTGTGGATGCAAGTGCGCCCCACCAGGCAGAGGGCACCCACACAATCCACGGGGTTCCAGAAAGCCCCACCCTGAGGACTAGAAAAGAGGTCATGCTCAAAGCTCTCACTTTTAGCATTTCTTCTATGGCTGACAGCATCAATAAAGCACTGAAATCCGCCTATTCTGTATTTTACAAAAAAAAAGATTCTCCACATAAAAAAGAAAAACAAATTTCTTGTAACACATTATCTTTGTTGTATCTGTGTAAGTTTCACATTTCATATGGAAACTGAAGTTGCAAAGACCAAGAGACTCACAGGAAGTGGAACACAAGGAAAAAAATCTCAAAAATACAACTGAGAATATAAAAGTATGAAGCATGTTTTAAAAAATGCTTTTAACAGAGAACGAGAAGAAAATTAGAAGGGAAAGGCCTTAGGGACACGACATTTTGCTTATCTGACTTGGATCCCAGGTACCTGAGGAAGCCACAGGCAAAGTTCAAGCGCCAAGGACAGGCACACAGGGGCTACGCTGCCTGGACGCCGAGAGGCACAGCCCTGTGCCCCGCGCTGTAACATCCGGAACAGGCCTTGCTGCACGAGCGGGCTCTGACCGCCGAGGCTGCTGTCCAGCACCAAGACACCGAAACCCGCCAGGAGTGGCACAGTCGATGTCAACTAAACTGCAGCTCGCCAAACACCAACTTACATCACAGTATTTTTAGAGACTGTATTCTACTATAGGGTAATGCAGATATGACAACCAATTTAACAAATGAGGAACCCTGAGGTTTTCACAACTTATGTTTGTGGCCATTTTCATAAGTATGGAAGGCCCAAGGACATTTTGGCGTTTAGTACCTTTACGTTTTCTAAGTGTAAATACTAAAGAACAAAGGAAACATTTAAGATTAATTTTCTTCCTAGTAGAAATCTATTAGGTAGATAACTCAATACTGCTATTTTTAAAGCCCCAAAAGGTTGTGCTCTGGGGGAACAGCTTTAATTCCTTTAAAGAACATTTATGGAGGGCCTCATTGCTGACATAGCAGACCAACTGCACACGTATGCGAGGGCGGGCCCAGCCTCCAGGAGCACTGTGCACTGTCATCACAGGAGAACACAGGCTACGAAGGCCCGCCACACTGTGCGGAAGGTGGTGGGGCCGGGGTGGGGGGTTGGGCAAAGTGACAGCGGGCCCAGCAGCCTACAGACTGACCCCAAAGACAGCCACACATTGCGGGGGGTGGGGTGGGGTGGTGCACACTGGTGACTCTAGCACTCTGGGAAGCTGGAAAAGGTGCATTTCAAGTTCAAACCCAGTCTGGGCAGCTTAGCAGCTTAGTAAGACCCTGGCCCAAAATTTTAAAAAAAGGTACAAAGGCCCTGGGCTTAACCCTTGGTAATGCATGCAAGGAAAAAAGTCGGACTATATGCTAGACATCTTCTGTGGAGTGTCCCCAGCCCACACCAGACCTCACAGCAGGCACACTCCCATGTGTACCACAAGGAAGTCGCCTTGCCTCCTGGAGCCTGATGTCACCCAAGCAGCCCAGCAAGCACGGATGGGGTCTGAGTGCCCAGCTGACGTCAAGCAAATGCTGCAAACATGGGGGAAGGAACCAACACCTACACAGGCAGGAACATTGGTGGAAGGGTGCTGCAGCAGAGCCTGAGCCCAGGCCAGCTGCTGTGTCCTCCTCCTCTTGCCCCCTCCAGGGTGGCTGGCCAGGTCACTCCCCGCCTCTGGTCCTCCCCTTCCCTCTGGTCTCACAGTCCTTACAAGTTTCCTGCTTTTATAAACAAGTAATTCAGAAGGTACTGTGGATATGAGAAAGAAACTAGATTTGTAAATTTCCCTCTGGAATTTACTAATCTCATTCAATTAACTGCATTGTAAAGTCCTTTAATATTCATAAGATGCATACTTTTTTATCTTTTTAAATGACTAGGTGCCATAAAACAAAGTATTATGAAAGAAACACCTACTTCATTATTTTGAAAACCTAAGCCCAAACTTTAGACCAGAGGAAGAGTCCCCTTTTTTTTTCTCATCTTCTCTCCCTTTCCTTCCTTCCTCCCATGTATTTACTTATATCCTACTGGAATATGCCATACATTGTGAACTACCACCAAAAACAGAACTTATAATGCCTTTAGGAAATATGGGCTTTCTCTCTATTTTTGTGTAGCTAGACATCCTAGCAAAATTTTTATTTATTTTGTAAGCTTAGGAAGAACGTAACCATTTGGAGGAGTCAGTGCCTGAACCATAACTCAGGGGCTGAAATCACTTTCTGTGGTGACAAGGTGCACATGTCTGAAGGAACTGAGAACCTACATAGAACAGCACACTGGATTCTGCCCATTTATAAACTACTACGATAGTGAGTTGTACTTAATCATGGAAGGTTATTTCTCCACAAAACTGCACACATGATTTATAGCAAAAAAAATTTTAAAAAGGAGTATAACAGGGGGCTGGGGAGATAGCTCAGTAGAATAAGCACTTGCCTGGCAGGCGCAGGGTACTGAGTTCAATCCCCGGTACCACAAAAAAAGAAAAAAAAAAAGGAATATAACATCCCCTTTAACTGAAGTATAGCTGACCCGACTTTCTCAGATCTACCCTCAAAAGAGAGTAAGATGATTATATGCATTTGTTTTTACAAAAAAGCCATTTTTTAAAAAAACTGATTTTACAATTCTTAAATTACTTAGTTTTTCCTAAACATTCTAACAAACAGTAAGTGTATAACATGCTGTCCTTCCCATGGATGGCACTATGAGCGTGAATTTAATAGTTTGCTGATGGACAATAAACAGAAATAAAGGTGACATCTTTTAAACACCCGCGCTTTGCACGCCGGCAGAACCAGCGATGGGGCCCCCACACAGCTACTTCTCAGTCCTGGCTCTGCCCCCCCGCCCACTGCTAATCTCAGACTCGACGCCGCAGTCCTTTTCAGTAGACGTGACAGCAGCAGCACTGCTGAGAAGTGACATACGGCTGCTATCAGAGCTCAAACTTGGGCCCTGCTGCAGAGACGCAGCTGCGGACTGGTAAGCAGCGAGCTGGGACTGCTCTCCCACATTTGCACACTCCACGTGTGTTCATATTTAGGAACGGAAAGACCGCAGGAAAGGCGGGGGCTGCAACATTTTCAGGCAGGACTAGCAATGTAAGGAGCAAAAAAATAATGGGGCAAAATTGCTACTTCTAGAATAGCTTTTACAATTAACTCGTGGCTTCAGAACAACTGCCACGAGTGACACAGCCACATGCA
>NW_004524577.1:39120428-39138123 GCF_000260255.1 Octodon degus
TGGCTGGGGGCATTCTCTCAGCAATACTACATTTTTTACCAAACCCAAAAAGAGAGTGAAATAAAAGCTAGAAACGTTGTCCAGAATTTAAGCACTGAAAGGACCACACTTTTTTTATCATGAAGTCCATATAAAAACACGCAAAGGCTTCAGAAGCTCTGCTCCATGTGACTAACTCAGAAGGAACCAGCCTCCTGCAGCCCCCTCCTATTACAAACATCATCATTGCTAAACTGCATTCAAAACTGAAAAGGGAAGTACAGGAATAAGGAGGAGAAATTAAACAATGAAGCCAATGTCAAAGCTACACAGTGAGAGTAAAGGAAGACCCTGTGATGCTCACGGTTAGGGCAATATTTTAAAAGTAATAATAATACATAGGAATGCTAAGACAGGAAATGTTTCTCTCTAAAGGGATGTAAGAATATACTTATGACACTGGTTTCTGGGCTAACAGGCATTCCCTACTTGCATCTGGAATACTATGGGCAGCTAGAGACTTTGTTATCAAGTAAGGACTAACCGTACAGAGTAAATATTCTTTTTTAAAAAACAAGGTAGGAACATTTCTGGTTCAGAAGAAAATACTATTGCCAATAAGATAACCCTAAAGTACTGCAACCATCCCAAGTCACACAACGGGAAACAAATCCTTGACACGCACTTGAAGTACAGGAAAAGGTATTATTCAGAATGAAGCAATATACTCCAGCCCCAGTCCCAGGAGGACACCAGGCCGGCCCCTCTAGTGCACCAGATCCTTCCCGGGGACCTCTGTGAAGGAGGCAGAGGGACCAAGACAGGTCTCTCATGAAGTTTACATGCTGAGAAAAATGTTTCATTGGAACACTCAATTTAATTATTAAATTAGTTTGGGAAATTATTAGCCTTTCTCCACAGGACAGCAAATTTTTCAACCAAGACACAGATCATTCTGAGAGGAGGAGAGGGAGCCCCGAGTTCTCAGGAACTTCCAGCCTGGTAAGAATCCCTAGCGCTGATCCTCAGTCAGAAGGGCACATCTGGGCCCGGGGTATTTACCTTAAGTTGGAAGTGCTTCTGAAGAGTTTTGGTCCAACTTCTGGAATCTTACAAGCAAGACACTAAGTCATCTGTCCAGCACATCACAGCTAATTTGTGAGGAAGAACCCGCCAGTCCCACCTACCCTTAAACACTCTGGCCCTCTGCAGGGTCCACTCCGTGAGATGTCTACAGTGCTGCCTGGGGCCCTTCTGTGTCCACATACAGAGACATAAAGGAAATCCAAGGCCATCTTTTCACTTTGCTTCAGGACCTGTCCCTAACAAAGAAAGGTCTGTAGGTCCAATACAGATTCTGCCCATGCAAAATCCCTAACATGGTTCATTTTCAGTTACGCAACTTCCCAGGCTCGAGAACACCTAGCTCCTCTTCTCCATCACCAAACCCAGCTCCACAAAAATCTAAGACCCTAAATGCACTTCCATCCCTGTCCTACCTTTTCTCTTTGTCTCTCTGCAATGTAAGCCATCTTGAATAGCTTTATAGTATGCTCAGGCTGGCAAGAGTGCAGCAGGGAACACCTTTATAATACAGAGGTACTCAACTGTGGGAAGACTGGGTAATCCATGCTTGCAATGAATAAAAACAACTCAGACAAAAAGATGACAAAATTCATTAATATTACCACCTTAAAGGGTTCAAACTTTTAAAAACCTCATGTTATAAATTATGACCCAAGAGTCAAATCCACTGGCAAAAGCATGCCATCATTTACACAGCATGTCATTAAGCTATTTCCATCAATAAAAACTAATGTCTAAGGAGCATTTCAATGTCATTTTCTTTTTGTTTTGTCTTTCTCTAAAACAGGAGTAGTGGTGCTGCTGTTGCCCAGCGCCACAACACGAATTGAAAGCCCACGGCAGGCTAGGCCACGGCAGGGTGAGCCACAGCAGGCTCAGATAAACAAATAAGTACCAGCAAAGCATCTGCACTCCCTGAGCCGTGCTGCTCCTCACTCCTCTACTTCTTTTTGTTGTTGTTGTTTTGTTTTTTGTTTTTTGGCGGAACCAGGGATTGAACTCAGACCCTTGCGCTTGCCAGGGAAGCACTTATTCCACTGAGCCATCTCCCTGGCCCCTCTACTTCTGGTCTGTGGGAAAAACAACTTTCCTGGCGAGCTCTGGCCCAGCAAAATGAGGCCGCCCTGAAGCTCTGCTGCTCCAGGCACCTTAAGCAGCGCAGCCCTGCGCGCCTGTCGGGAAGGCTGCTCGGCCCTTCCCATTTCTCCCCCCGGCACAGCGGGCTTCTGTGCTCCGAGGGCTGCTGCCCCCCCCCCACCAGCCTCTGCACCCCAACCCAGCCTTGCTCTGCTCACCCCAGCCCTCTCCTCAGTTCGCTCCCAGAGCCACTTACACAAAAGGCCCAGTCACTAAGCAACATGGATCCAAAGGCCATGTTTTCTCGCGTTAAAAAAGCACTCTATTTAATTCTGAAATCACGAATGCGCCAAGATCATCAAGCATTCTAAGACCTTTCCCCAGAAAAACCAAAGGCCCAGTCTGAGGCACGCGCAGGAGGCAGGCTGCCGGGCCCAGGGAAGCTGGGTGGCCACTCCTCCTTCCACGCGCGTGTGAAATGTGGAAGGAAAATGCTCATTCGGCCAGGGTGCCCAGCTCACGCGCGATCGGGCCAGCTCGCTGGGTCCCTCGCACCTGGCCCACAGAGACCTCAAACGCCGCGCTTCAGCTTCACCCGACGGTGCGTGCCGGCCCCCGAGCGGCCCACAGCTCTGGGTGCACACGACCCCTTCTGGTCCTGAGAATTCCATTCCTGTCCCACGTGGTACTAAGTGCTCTCCAGGCGGGGACCACAGTAACAAGGAAAGGTGCCCATAGTGCCTTCCAGCCAGTGTGAAAGCAACGTGCTGGAGGGACAAAAAGCCCTTCAGACCAAGAACTATCAAAATTCAACTTAAACTTCGCTTTCAATGCACAACTGTAATAAATGACAAAGAAAACAGCCATTTTAGAAAGGAAAAGGGTCACAGTGCAGTACCTGCTTGTTTCTTGATGAAAAATATAAATCATTTAAAGAATTTTGATCTCTAAGCTTGGTTTGGTCCTGAAGATATAATAAGTAGCTTGTTTTAGGTAAAAGCTCTGCTCTATCCGGGGTAAGAAGCTCTTCTAGCTTCCTTCAACAACCACCTAATTAATGTCTATGAACAGAGCGACATTCAGTATGAATGAAAACACTCACACATGTAAATGCCTTAAAAAACGATTGCTTTTCCTCACTATGCATAAATATTCACATAGATCATCTTGTTCCAAAAATGAAAAACCAAATCATATCATTATATCTCAGGTGGCTAATTTGGTAAAACAAGCTACTCATCCTGGAAATTTATGCATATAAAGGTTCCTGTGTTTCAGCTTATAAATATCAAATATGTCAGGAGCATACCTTACTGGTAGGTCGTATCTAGTATGCGCAAGGCTGTACACTGAAGCCTAGCCCAAAACACAAGAAAATGAAGGCATGCAGCTGCTGCAGCGGCACTTTAAAGACACAAGAGAAAATGGTGAAAATGCTGGCTTCCCACAGTGAAGCAAATACAGATGAAGACTTTAAACTAAAGCCCAAGCAGAGGAAAGCAAAGGCACTGGTCCTTAGACGTTCTACACTCATAGAATAATAGCGCGGCACCAGATGCATGTGAGCTGCTGGCTGCTTGAGCCTTCCCGTCCAACACATGCTCCAGAGCCACGAGTGAAGTCTGGAAAGTTCTTTTAACAAAATGTGAAGCTTCATTTCTTTCATTCTAGGAAGATAAAGGGAAGCCTAGGCAGAAACAAACAAACAAAAACACACCTAAGTACAAGTTGCAAAAAGCCCTCCTAACCCTGGCCATCCCAGGGAGAGAAGGAAAAAGGCACGGGCTCCTTCCTGCCAAGCGCCCCAGGAGCTGGGAGGGGTACACCGTCGCAGTCTGGGTCTTCCAGGTGTGGGGCTGGTGAGGGCTCCTCAGAGGGTTGTAGGCCACACTGGATAAAGAATCATTCCCAAGAATATATTTCTTGCTTTGGAGTACTTTTCCCAAATAATGTCTACTTTGTAAGTGAAATTCTAGCCACGAGCTATGGGGACACGGACGGGCCCAAGTGTTTGGCTTTCCTCGGAGCTGTGGGACAGCCGCACCTCCCGTCACGTGGTGAGGCCCCTGGGGACGGCTCATTGTGAGCTGTTGTACGCTCAGACCTCCCTCCCTGGAGCTCGTCCACCGCTCCAGCTGGGAGGACCCAGGATCCCTGGTTGTGTGCAGACCGTGAGTGTAATCACAAACATAAGCAAACAAGATCAAGCAAAGCACCAGTAATACTTTGCAAATATCAAGTATATATCAAGTTTCAAAATACACAAAAAATGAGTCTCAAAACATAAAAACATTGAGATGACCCCTTCTAACATCTTAGCTGAAAATGTCTTGCTGCAGAGCACTGGTGTTTGGTTACAAGTCCTGGAAAGCCCTGGCTCAGGCACACAGCTCCCAGCTCCCTAGGCGCTCTTGTCAGGAGCTGGTGCCACTGCATGCTCCGGCCTCACCCCGTGCGGAGGCGCTCTTCCAGTCAGCAGCTCGATTGGATTTAATTTAGCCTGGACATCCTTTTATCTTCCTGCAACAGGGCTGGTGAGATGGCTCAGTGGAATAAGCGCTTCCCTGGCAAGTGCAAGGGCCTGAGTTCAATCCCCACTTCCGCAAAAAAAAAAAAAGTATGAAGAACTGTGGATTGGTTCATACAGTGACTAGAACCACTTGGTATCTTCCTGCAACAAAGAAACAGGATTTTACTTTCAGCATCGTTCCTTCTCTTTTTACTTGGCTCCTCTTTTTACCTTCCCTATTTCTATTACCGGCTTTACTATTTTCTAAAATCTAAACCTAAAACCCAAAGTAACACTAGATTCCTGCAGACAGTGGCATCTCACCAAGCCCCGCCACTCTGTCCAGCGGGTGTCTCAAATTCACCGGCTCCTTTCTGAAGCCACCCTCTTGCCTCAGGGCCGCTGCCATCTGCACATGCCCAGCAGGAGCACCTTCCTGAATCCTCCCCTGGGAGCCAGTCTGCACTGCAGAGGGTGCTGCTAAGAACCCCAACTTACTGCCCTGTGGCTCAGTGCTGTCTGCGCTGGAGGCGTAACGAGTCCTTGCTTCAAAAGCTCCCAGAAGGTGTAAGTGAATGTAATATAAAACACAAACACTGCGCCTGGCACGTAGAAGGTCTGAAATTGTTAGCTATGTGGAATGTATTAACTATCACACTTCAGTGACTGCTGACTTTCCACGAGGGTGCTACTTACCGCAGGGTCAGAGCGCTAGCCCCAAGCAGCAAATCCTGCCTCTTCACATTAGCTGTGATTACAGCTACTGCCAAACTTCCCTCAGCCACCACATGGGGATAATATCCCTTCGGGGGAAGTCAATAGCTATGGGGCTAATAGTAGTTCCCATATTTATATCTATTTGGAATCTGTGGCTATACCTTTATTTTGAAACAGAATCACTGCACACACAATTAGTTGAGGCAAAGCCACACTGGATTTAGGGTAGGCCCTACATCTAATGTGGTAGGTGTTCTTTTTTTTTAATGAACTTGGTACAGGGTCTCACTACACAGCTCGGACTCATAGTGATCCTCCTGTTTTCAGCCTCCCCAGTGCTGGGATTACAGGTGTGCACTGCCACACTCAGTCTCAGTGACTGGCTCAGTGCTCCCAGAGGCGGGGATTGAACCCTGGTCCCTGCGCTTGCCTAAGTGGGCACTTAGTCCACTGAACTATCTTGATGGCTATGTATATAGTGTTCCTGTTAAGGAAGAAAAAGTAAAAGGCCAGACACACAGGGAGGATGCTGAGAACAGCAGAGGCAGAAGAAGGAGCAAGGTACCTATAGGCCAGGCACCTGCAAGGATGGCCAGCAACCCCAGGACCTGGGAGTGGTAAAGGGGCTCTCCTAAAGCCCCTGGAGGAAGCATGGCCCTACCAACACTTTTACTTCAGACTTGCTACCCTCCAGATCCTTTTGTTGTTTTAAACTGCTAAGTTTGTGGTAGTTACGACAGTACTAGGAAACTAATAGCTAATAACAAAAAATGTAAAAAACATTCAGCACTAAAACCTCAAAAAACAAATAATTATTCTACATTACACATAAGAAACAAGCCGCTGTGGTGGCTCATGCCTGTAACCCCAGCACTCGAGGCTGAGGCAGAAGATCACTGCAATTTCGAGACCAGCCTGGGCAACAGAGTGAGCTCAAGGCCAGCCTGAACCACATATGAAACCCTGACTCAAGATGGAAGAGAGAGAGAAAAAAAAAAACAAAAAAAACAAACTTTGGGCCGGGGAGATGGCTCAGTGGAATAAGCGCTTCCCTGGCACGCACAAGGGTCTGAGTTCAATCCCCCGGTTCCGCAAAAAAAAAAAAAGACGGAAGAGAGGAGAGGAGAGGAGAGGAGGAAAGGAAAGGAAAAAAAATTAACTGGAGTTGAGAGAAGCTAAGCCCACAAGTGCTGCTGACAGGAATGCAAACCCGCATGGCTGTGTCCATTCTCACAAGCCACTTGCTGTCGTGCTCACTGCTGCCTGGGATCAAGACAATGCAAACGTTGCGCCCGCGCTCCTGAGGAGCACACAGTCAGTGCTCAATAACCAGCCACGACCACGCCTGTCACACTCCCACCCCTCTAACCTGCCTGTGATCCAGTTCGAGTCAGATGGGAAATACTTCAGGCTGTGCTGACCAAAAGGCAAAATCAGGGCTACTGTGAAGGTACCGCACAATTGTTTAAAAACAGAATTATTTTAAGATATATAACCCTCCTGAGCTCAAGTGCCACGGACAGGTGCCACATGCATCTGGTCTGCAAGGTGCAGTGTGCAGGCGCTTGTCAAAAACCACCCCAAGTATGGTCAGTGGGGGTCACAGCCCCCTTTCTGCAGGTCACTAACACCCCAGTACCTCAAAGCACATGATGTTCCTTCTTGAAGACTGCACAACACTGGGGGAAGAATCACCCTATCCAGCATGGACCCCAATTTGCACTTGTTATCACTCCCCAGCTGATTCTGAGCGGCAGCTTCTTTTTTCTTTTCCTTTTTTTGGTTACCAGGGATCAAACTCAGGACTCTGTATTTGCAAGGCAGGCGCTTATGCTGCTGAGCTATGGCCCTGGCCCTGTACACACGTTTCCTTCGATCTGAACACCTTGCCTGCTCTGCCTTGTTAGGAAAGGTCCAACTGTTCTCAAAACTCTTGTTAGGCTGTGACAGACAGAAAGCACTCCTGAATGGACAACCCCCAACTCCTCACACTTAATGACACCTTTGTCTGCCCCACCCTACATCGTAGCACTTGTCCACCCTACATGGTGAAGCCAGTCGGTCTTCCTCACTGACCTGGATATGGGGAACCCAGGTAGCTCAGATGATAAGCCTACCAAACCTGCCCTAAGGCATGTCCCAGACCAGGAGTGTACTTCCCTCCCTGTCTGTGTTCCTCCAAAAATCAAGTATGGCCTCATTCTCAGGAGGAACCAAATGATGCCCACCCAGCCAAAGCTCTACGACAAATGCACAGCTCCTCTCCTTCCTCCGGACGCCCATGTTCTCTCTTATTCCCAGCATCAAGTCACACATACCTTTACCCTAGTTCTCTGTCCATGAATCACACCTCCCAGCACCACACTTTCCTGTGGACAGGAACCTCCTGCTCGACACCTAGGCTCAGTGTCCGTGCACACCCAAGACCATGAACTATGCGAATGCCCTCTCTCTGCATCTTGTGTTCTTAGTTAAGCCAAAAGAACCACGACAAAAGTATCACAGTTAAAGTTTACCAAGGAGGAAAGAGGCGTGTGTGTGTACATACTATACATACAATTTAAACACCAAGAAACAAATATAAAAAGACACCATAAGGTGCATAATATGAATTCTCTGGCACATAAAGGAAGACATCTTCAAACTTCCCCTCCTCTCTCCAGTGAATTCTGAAAGGTCACTTCATGTGTTAAATCTAAGACTCATATATTAATGACTTCATCCATAAAATATATCCAGGTCCTAATCTTACTTCCTGTACATTTTTAAACTATTATTCATCACCATAAAAATAGAAAAACCAAAGTATCCTCTAAATCTCCAAAGACATCTATTTCAAAATCAAACCTTGAAGTAGTTATTGAGTACCGACTTCACTGATTCAACAGCATTCACTAAGTCCTTATGCATAAATTAGTACAGCTACAAGACGCAGATCACAGACACATGACCCCCACACACTGGCCAATCACCAAACACTGCATACGACGATTACTCGGAACAGGGCCAGGCTCCAAGTGGGACACTCGGGGCAAAGGACAGATGAGGGATTTGGCTGTCGGTGCATGTGCTGGGTGCGGAAGGCGTGGGTGAGGATGCGGGAGCCCAGTCCATCTGAGAGGGTCACTGAGTCCTGGTAGTCCATCCTGGCCTTGTAACCGGCCACTTTTACTGTTGGTCAGGCCAACCTCTGTGGAGTCACCCTTCACAGCTGGGTACTCCATTGCCTTTGCGACTTCCTTCTCTCACAGGCCACGTCCAGCCCCTCAGGAAAACAAGACCTGCCTGTACCACTCATTCAGGGTGAGACCCTCCTCAGCACCTCCACTGTCTTCAGCCTCAGCGCTCACCAGACAGGATCCTGGAGGTTACTCGCTGCTCACACCTGGCCCTGCCCACTTCTTTCTAGTCTCACAGTGTGGGAGAAAGTATGTCACAATGTCCAGCTAGATGTCCTCTCTAGGAGGCCATCTCCTGCGCCACTTATACTTTTATTCTAAGCCCTAACACAACCTCCACAGCCTTACAAATTGGCCTTCTGTGACCATCCTCCCACTAGAATCCCTCTGATCCAGCCACAGCAGCCCCGCACTGCCTCTCCGCCTGCCAGGCTTGCCTGCCCAGGCCTTGCCTCTGGCTGGACCTCTGCCTGCAGAGCTCGCCTCCTAGATACCGTGTGGATGACCGCACCACTCCTCAGCCAGCCTAACTCGCATCTCCACGGCGAGATCTGCTTGCGCGTCCTTTCTATTACTTCATCTGTCTCCCAAGCCCTCTTGTCTCTGCTCCTTTTGCTCTCCCTAAACACACCTCACACTCCAACATACAATATAGCTAATTTACTGTGCTGGTTTTTCCTTTTGTGTCCCTGCCCTGTAGCCCAGAAGCTCACAGGTGGTGCTCTGCCTGTGGCCACCATCGGCCGAGCACCTTTCCTAGTGTCTGGACTAAAATGGGCATTTAAGGGGCCGGGGAGATGGCTCAGTAGAATAAGTGCTTGCCTGGCAAGCTCAAGGGCCTGAGTTCAATCCCTGGTTCTGCAAATAAATAAATAAATAAATAAATAAATAAATAAATTTTAAAAATGGGCATTTAAGTATTCGTTCAATAAAACCAGACTTAACCTCAAGAATAAACAGAGCACCTATGAACAAACCTCATGACTTAATGTTCCTCCCGCCTCCCTAGCCACTGTCTTTCTTTCTGCTAATAAAATCCTTTAGCAGAAAAGGAAAAGTGACATGACAAGGGGAGATAATAGGTTCCAAGGGAAGGACACGAATGACACTGACAAAAACTTATTCACACTAAAGTTTGAGTGTAGACATAAGATTAACTTCAGATTATTTTTACTTTGAAGACAAGATCATATTCAAAACTCAAAATCAAGCTTACTTGGCAGGAGAAAAAGTCACATGTATCTCTCTGGTGCCTTGCTAAAGGCCTCCCTGACACGGGTCACCCAGGTGCTCCAACGTGCACTGCTGTAGGCTCGGCACACCTGGCCCTCGGCAGCAGCAGGAGGCCAGGTACCGACCGCCTTCACACCACGTGTGTTGGGGTGAACTAAAAGCTTGTACTAGTTCTTTTATACCAGCTGATCAAGGCTTTGCTGCTTCCAGCTTCCAGCCAGACACCCAGACAAAGCACTACTGAAAGCAGCCTTCAGGGTGTCCAAAGGCTGACGCACACTTAAAGAGTTCTATTTTACATGTAGAAACGATACTGTTAAAAATCAACAAAATTGGGCAGGAGAGATAGCTCAGTGGCCTAAGTGCCTGCCTGGCAAGTGCAAGGACTTGGGTTTGATCCCCAGTACCACATGCTACACCGGCCCCACCGTGGGGCACACAGTGCCAGCCACCGAATACCCAGTGTGGGGGCACAATGCCTGTAATCCCAGCACTGAGGAGGCTGAGAAGGAGGATCACTATGCGTCTGAGCTACATAGTGAGACCCTGTACCAAATACATAAATAAATAAAAATCAACGAAATATTGTCTAGGAAACCATAAGCCTTACAACAGATGATAAAAAAAAGATCATAAATGCTCAATCAATGTGCCCCAGAACAAAACTAATTTGGAGGAAGAGGAGGGCTGGCAGGAATTTACATAAATCTTTTAATGTGAAGAACTTCTAAGTGATCATAACCCCTGGATGCAGCACTCCTGTCACCATTAATTACTTCTAGCACGTAATACAGGACAACATGAATGAAATATACATCTCACTGCCACACTAATGATTCCTTGGGCTTTCGTACTTTTGCTCGAAATTCTGGTGGTAACAGGTTGCTGACGGGCTAAGATTACTGGACTCACCTTTTAAAGGAAGGTGCCTCCCATTTTATTTATTTCTTTTATGCATTTAGTACAAGGTCTCACTACACAGATTGGATGTGCAGTGACCCTCCTATTCTCAGCCTCCCAAGCACTGGGATACAGACATGTGCCACCACATCCAGTCCCAATCTCAGTGTACCCCGGGGGCAGGGCCAGCACAACAATGTCTCCGATTTTAAAAGCACCTTTCTACTTTTCAAAACTGAGCTCCTACTGAATAGTGACTATAAACACAACACTTAACCCTCAGGAGGATCTTGTGAAGGGGTGTTCCCACTTAGCCAAGAGAGGACTGACGCTTACAGAGCTTAGAATAACTGGCTAGAAGTTCCTCCGTGCTACCACGGTGCACTGGCCCACCACACTGGGGTCTGCAGACAGGCCTGCTTTCAAGGACGCTGGGCACAGCAGAGGATGCTGGGTTAACTTGCTCTTCTGCCAAACCCAAGCTGCACCAGCCCATGGGGCAGCCTTTGCTCTCCAAGGGCAGACTGCCCCCTCCACACAGTGTGTCACCATGACACTGGTCCAAGAACTCACTGAGGCTCTGAGTACCAACCAGCCCTCCAGAATCCAGCGTGTGTTGAGGCGGCAAGTGGTACAGGCCTGCCTTCCAGAATCTCATCAAACAGAGCTAAGGATTACTGTCCTACTTCACTGGTGATAATTATTTAATGATAGAGTGGATTGTCACAGAGAGATGGCATATTAAATCTCATCTGGTATTGAACTTTCACTTACATCTGCTTATAGATAATTGCTCTTGATCTTTATTCTACCCAAAGAAAAGGAACATGGGGAAGTGTCATGTTCCTGCGTACCAAATATCTCTAACCTCTGGATCCCACTGTCATGCTTGGAAATCCTAAGACATTCAGCTAGAAGACATTTCTCAGTAATAAGGAATGTCCACTGGGCCGCAGGGACTGAGTCCCCAGGAGAGCTCGAGTGGAAGCGCAAACCTATCTCTGCTTCCTTTCTAAAAAATATTTTTATCCTATTTATTTGGTACACAGTCTCACTTGGCCTCGGTAGTGATCCTCCTGTCTCAGCCTGCACAGCGCTGGGGTTGCAGGTGGGTGGCATCATGCCCAGTTTTGGCAGCTGGCATGGTGGCACAGCATGTGGTACTGGGGATTGAACCCAGGTCCTTGCGCTTGCACAGGCTGATGCTTAGACCGCTGAGCTATCTCCCCAGCCCGTCTGCCGCCTTTCAGCTTCGCTGCAACCAGTTTATCGGTCTGGGCTTCCAGCGTGACTTGGAGAAGGGCTGCATGGCTCAGGAAGGACATGGAGACACCACAGCCGAGGCCCTGCCTCTCCCTCCAAAGACACTCCCCACCAGTCACATTTTACCAAGAAATAAAGTCATCTATTTCAAAAGCCCCAGAAGTTACCTGAGAAAATACAAATCTGGGCAAAGGTTAAAACAGGAGGCAAGTCCCTTCAAAAGACAGCTGGGTGTGGAGGACAGAACAGGGAGGCAGGGAACAGACAGGGAAGCCTCCTTGCAGCCCCACCTTGACTTGGGTACCCTACAGGGACACTGGCTATCTTTAATTAATGTCTGAAGGACAGAGATCAACCCTCCTAGCAGTAAAGGAAGCAGGATGGTGGCATTCTACCCTGCAGGACTGACCTGCCCACTCCTGGTGCACCGCTCCTGAGGCTGTTTTTGCTGAAAAGGCGCTCCAACTACACTGCTCAGAGTCCAAAGAAATGGATTCCGCATGCTTTATTTAACAGCATGGTAAAGAGAGCTGCCTGCTCATTTGCCCAGTCCTGTGCAGGGCTCAGACCAGGCAGGCTCGGCCGACAGACTGACCCACACGGCTGCACACCTTATGCTGGAGCAAAGCAGTGGGCTTCAGGTGACTGACTTCCCTCATCTAGCCTATACTGATACACAAGGGTGCAGATAGAACTTCTCACGAGCTAACTTCCGTGGTCTTGGCCCTTTGCAATAGTCCTTAACAGCTGGAAAGCTTTTAAATCGTAATAATATGCTGCCATCCAGATTTAGTTTTACTAATCATATCTTTGGAAGCAAAACTGAATATCCTATGAAATTGATAGTCAAATATGTTCTGTGTTTTACTCCAAACTCGCAAGCAACAGCATTATAAAAACAGGCCATGGTAATACAAAACAAAAAGATAAAATGCTACAATTTCAATAAAAGAAAACCAAATCCATTGGGGTTCCAGGTCAGTGACAGACCTGTGTATACTCTATACTACCAGATCAATGAGCTACCCAGAAACAAAAAAATTAAGGTACTCCTATTCAGTCAAAGCAAACTACAAATAAATTCTGAAGTCTCCTACCACAGACTACAGCAAAAAACCTTCCCCTCTCTACTCCACTAAACAGGCCTGTTTATCTATGACTCCATTAGCCAGTTTAAAAAAAAAAAAGAATTCTAGAATTCTCTTTGTATAGAAGGAACCACATGGTTCTCCACTTTTGCTGAGCTCTGCACAAACCCTGCATTCTCCTGAACACTGGTTTCGGTATTGAGTAGAGCTAGAAAACACCAGCCCACCACACCAAGAGTAGCTGGGTTTCCCACCTTGGTTCTGTCACTGCGTCCCCACCGGGATGGGCTCAGAAGCCCACCATGGACCCGTGTATTTCTGAGAGAAGAGTGCTGCAAGCAGATGGACACAGGGACATTGATGACCTGGAAGTTCTGCAGCCAGGGATCCAGAAGGAGCTGCTGCCCCCAGCCCACTCAATTTTACTCATCTTAGTAAGTCCACCAGGGAGAGAAGAGACCCACAAGAGGACCAGGAATGCACAACACAAGATAACCAATTCGCTGGAGAAGTTTAGAGTGGGGCTGACATCTGAACTGCAGCCAATTGCCTAAAGCAGCGGCAACTCCGGGCAACAATGGAGGCGCGTGTCTCCCCTCCTCCCCCACTACCCAGCACGCTGGCCACTAGTTACTTGAGCACTTCATATATGGCCAGTGTGACTGAGGAACCAAATTTTTCATCCTGTTTAATTTTAACTTACCACGTGGGGCTCGTGGATACAGCATCGAACAGCCTGCGTCTAGAACTCTAAAAGCTAACTAAGCACAGCAGGCTCCTGACAAGAAACAGACTCAGGAGCCTAATGCTGCCTTCCTTTCCTCGAACAATTAAGGAAAAAGCCTTAACTGTTCTTAATTGCTGCAGTAATTAAAAGGTACTTTAGAATCACGCTCCATCTCAGTACAGGCCTCCTAATTACGATGAGAACGTATAAAATGTCAAAGCAGTGAAAAACTGCTTTTCTCTTCAACAATGAAGCCTTGAGAAGTAAAATAATTATCTTTTTTTAATTAACTTTTTAAATTTTAGGAATGTTCTCTAAATTGAAATATCAACTAAGGGCCAAATACCAAAAAAAAAAAAAAAAAAAAAAAGACTGGCTACACTGCTCAAAGATTTTTATTTGTCTTTGTTGTTGTGGCTGTCTTCTTTTCAAAAGCCGGTCAACACTTCTGGTAGGACTGTACTTTTGAGATTTTAGAGGATGAAAAAGGAAATCAACCAGTGAACAAACTCCCAAGTGCTCAGACGAAAAACCAGTCAGTGCAGTAGTGGCTGTGCGGTGGGGGCGGGGCGGGGGGGCTGCTCTTCACACCCCCAAGTCCTGAGCATGCACAAGCCTTTCCAGGGGGGCGCTGCTAAGCACCTAACCCCAGCCAGCACCTGTCACACACACAAGCTGTGACCATACTCTGGGCCTCGTGTACCACACACTTTAGCTTTAAGCAACAGCACCTTGCAGAGACAAGCCATCTGGGGACACAGCTCCCTGCACACCACACACCACGGCGACAGTGGAAACAAACTATACCGAATATCAACGGGAGTCTAGTTCCTGAAGATTACATTTAGTGTCCCTGAACCTGTTTAAACTACATAAATTGGCACTGGTATTAATAAAGAAGGCTTTTCAATTCCTAAGCAACTGGAGATAGTTTTCCTTCTAGGATTAAAAAGTGAAATGCACAATTTCAGGCCCAGGGAACTGTAAGTCCTTGGGATGAACACCGTATCTTTTCTGACACAACAGCAGAGCGCTAGACAACAGCTGAGTGGGAGGCGGGGATGACAGGAAGGACCGGGCTCAAGAGATGCAAGGGGCGGGGAGGGAAACGGGAAGAATAAAAGGAAGACGGGCGTGCTGTGTACAAGGAGCAACTCCACACAAGGAATGCAAACACTTCGGACTGCAAACACATTGTAATAAAAAAAAAGATGGTGGAGTTAAGTTTAATAAAATAAGTAAACACTAGATTACAATGAAGCAGCAAGTAAAGTGAAGCAGACAACTCACCTGCATGGGGCAGAGCTGACCACACTTGGTTCTGCCCTCTTTCAAGTATTAACAATTTCCAAAACTCACAGAAATATGTAAACAGGCGGCCTGCATGGGCCCAAAATGATGTAATACAGGGGAATTTAAACGGGAAGGCTCTGCATTAGAAACTCAAACTGTCACTTTCACTAGTCCCAGCCACAAAGGTAAGGATTCATTTTTGTGAAAAATCAAAGAAAATAAGGAATATAGATGCAAGTTTAATATAGGCCAGAAGCAACACTACTGCTCAAAAAGCTAATAATCTCAGCAGGTATCTGAGTTGTAAATTGCCAAGTTACTATTCTCTACTAAAATTTGTCCTATAGATGTCCAGGGTACTGCAATTTGACAGCAGCAAGAACAGACAATGACATTGGGGACACTGCCCCCACCCCATTAAGAATTAGAGACCTAGTCACACTTGGAAGGAGGAGGAAGCTGCGAGGAAGGAAGTGAAAATGAGACTGTTGGCTCCAGACGTCTGAGGGCTAGACATATCCAGGAACAGATTTATTTCCTATGAGTCCCAGGAACGGAAAGACAACCAAGGGCCAAATTTTAGTTCAGTGTGAGAAAGAACAAGTCAGAGATCAAGTATCCTCATAAATAGACTGGCCCACCGGAAAGGAGCGAGTGTCACTCACCACAAAGGCCAGAGCTGGTCACCTGAGGAGGGTCCGCAGCAGGATGCTGGCTTAGCTGAGGCCCTTCCCACCCTCCCCACGGCGCCCTTTGCCCCCTCAGTCTCAGTCAACTGCAGCACTGTATCAGAATGAACATGCGTGATTAATGTTAGGTCAGACACTATTGCTATAATTTTGTTAAAAAACGAACTTGGCAATTCCTGCATTTTACCAAAACCTGGGAACACGCTAAAAACTGCTGAACACACTCCCTGGGTAACACGAATACACTGCTCTCAGACCCAACATTCAGACAGGATGTATTTATATTCTCTATTGCTGTAAAAAACATTCTTATTTCTGATTCCAAAGTCAAAATAATGAGGCTCCTGGAAGCTGAGTGGGCCTTTCACCTTACTCAACAAAGGCTGCATTCAGGAAGCCTAGGCAGGAAGTTGTTACAGTGCCTCAGCTCTGAGAAACGATCCCAGTCACCTCACTAAAGCAGGAATTGAGGTGCGGAGGTGGAAGCGGCAGGTTTACTCTTACTTGCAGACATGCCATCTTCTCCATTGTTTCTTCCCATCCCTAGCGACACTGCAATGCTCAAATGGATCTCTAACTTCATTGGAGTTCCCTATTTCTTCCCTAGTCACAAGATCACAGATCTGAGCACCTCATTGCCCAGCCATTCAAATCCTAAAATGACAATACTATCGTAAAAAGTACTTCCGGACGGCATTCAATCCCTGCCTGCAAGGTAAGGAAGAAGCTACCTGTCCTAGGACCCACTGTACACTCTCAGGCAAGCTCTAGCCAGCCACATCCCTGCCTGATTCCTGCACCTGGAGAATAAAGCAAAGCCCTGGCAAAGCCATCACTTTCAGCCCGAACAACACATTTCACACCACCAGCTCTAAGGCTAGGCTTTACCTTTCTGAACGTGGATGATGTCCGGGAAGTTGGCCAGGTGCCCCTGATAGAGCGCTAATAGGTCCATGACCGGATCCAGGTCCTGCCTGGGCTGCTCCGCGAAGAGCTCGCCGATGGCATCGTAGGCATCTCCGGTGAAAGCGATAGCCTGGTTCAGGCCCACAGAGAAGGCCTGCTGGTCCAGCTCAAAGGCTTGGCTCAGGCCACGGAAGGACTGGCCCACCTTCTGGTACTCCTTCTTGAAGCCTGTCACCTGCTTGCGTGCAAACTCGTTGGCTGTGTGGTTGAGCTGCAGGGCACTATCATCCATCTTCTTGGTGAAGCACTTGAAGCCGTCGATCTTGCTCTCCACCTCCTGCAAATCCAGGGCGGCAGCAGGCGGGGTGCTCAGGGTCAGGAAAAAGTTGGCCCCCACCATCTCGTCCTTCTCGGCCTTCCTCTTGCCCTGTTTCCAGGCCTTCTCGTCCGTGCTGCTGGGGCAGGTCAGGAAATGCTGGAAAACGTCGCACTGGGCCAGCACCGGGTGGCTGGCCATGTGGTTCATCCACCAGATCAGGCCCTTCCTGCGCTTGGAGATGAAGTCCTCCTCGAAGCGGCCCGTGGCCTGCTTCTCGGGCAGGTGTGGCACTGAGATGACGGGGAACTTCTCGGCCAGGCGCGCATACAGCCAGTCGAAGTGCTTGTAGCGCCGGTGCACAGGCACCTGCGTGTGCGTGGGCACCAGCTTGTAGGAAATGTAGCTCTTCATGCCCTTGAACTTGGTCTGCTTGGTGGGGTCGTCGATGGTGCACTGGAACGGGTAGGGGTTCTCCTGCCACTCGGGGCCATAGGGTCCCAGCACCACGCACAGCTTGTCCCCGTCCTTCACAAAGCCCGACGCCTCGCCCAGCACGAACGCCTCCCCGCCAGACTTGACAAAGGTGGAAAAGCGGTTGAGGTTGCGGCTCACGGTGGCCGAGCTCTTGGCCCCGGACGGGGGGTGCTGCGGGGTGGCCGCGCCGCCGCGCGAGCCCAGCGACAGGTCGGAGCGCGTGGAGAGGCGGTAGCGCCCCGCCGCCAGGCCCGCC
>NW_004524577.1:39138883-39153847 GCF_000260255.1 Octodon degus
CCCGCGCACTCCGCGGTCGCCGCCGCCCCCTGCCGGCCGCGGGAGGCGACGCGGTGCGCGCGGGACGGGGCCTGCGCTCGGAGGTGAGCTGCCTGAGGCGCGTCCAGGCGTCTACTGTCCCTCTTCAGACTTCATTCCTTTTATTATTTTAAACGCTGGCGTCGCCCTGCCGCGGGAGCTCGAGTGTCTGGCGGACGTCGGCCCGCTCCTGGCATTGCGGCCTGGGGGCGCGGAGGCGCTGAGCGGTCCGTAGGGGCGCGCCCGGGGACGTGACCTCCGGGCGCTGCAGCGACGCCGGGACATCGACGCGCGGCCCCGGGTGCTGCCGCTCGCGCCCTCTCGGGGGCTTCTCGCCCGGAAGGGGAGGAAGGCGCAGGGCCGGCTGGAGCCCCGCGAGGGCGAGGTGGCGGTGGCGGTGGCTGTGACCCCAGGGAGCAGCCTGTGACCCCGGGGGAGCAGCCTTGGGACCCAGCAGGTTCCTGGGGGGCAGTGGGGGCGGGGTCAGCCAAATCCTGATCCCTCCTGCACAGATGAAGAGAATAAAACATTGCTCTAGGCAGGGCAGGCCGCGTGCCCGTAAGCGCAGGACACATGTTGGCTTTTGCTATTGTTTGGGAAAGCCGAATGGCTGGCTTCTTTCATAAAGAGAATAAAGGTCCTAACGTTGCCATCGCTGCAGGGCCGTGCACCAGGGACAGCTCGGCCTTCTTGTTGTAGCTGCTCTGAGGTCAGAAACCATCGCTTCCCAAACCATCGCTGACACCGTATTATTTTTCAGGTAACTAGATTTTAAAAATCACTTCCTGAAATATTAAACAACTTCAGCATTCTCTGGTTGCCTTGTTTCAGGTCTTCTTTTCCTCCAGTGTGTAATTTGCCCAAGGTTTTGCTTCTCGATATTCCCTCTTATTAAGCCTAGCCTAATTATTCCTTTGAAGGCAGCTCTAATTGGCGTTCAGCATTCATATGTCATTAATTTCAGCCTGTCCCTGGACCCTTTTCAAGCAAATCTGGGAAACAAGCCAGAAAAAAATGCAGCATTAATGTAAGAGCGGTGGTGTCATAAACAGCCTGCACAAATCCACCACCCTGCACACCAGAATTGCTCCCACAGTGGGTACCCTGAAGCAACACAAGACCTTAATTCAGTTCAGTAGGCCAATTCCGAATTACAACGTTCTCTCCTAAAAACTGACCCTGACCATTTTATAGTAAGCAAGAGGGATCATTGAATTTCAGTGTTAATATTTTATGTGGGTAAACACAAGAAGTCTCCAGTCACTAAATGTCTTGAATACAATTTATTTTTATTAATTCATGCGAGGTTAACCAAGAATAAAACAAACATGTAGTTTCACCTACTGGTAATTAATTTTAGATGGAAGAGTTAGTTGTAATAACACAGGTGCATTTCTGCCTCAGATTTGGCTTTTGCTGTTTTTTCTGTCTGAACCTTCTTCAAATGTACCATGTTGTCCCCGCACTTCTTCAGAAGCATCCGGCTTTCCCATGCCTCCATCCATCTCAGAGAATGAAGGCAAAAGGATCCTGGATACTTGGGTCCCTGGGTCACATTTTAACCTCAGTCCCATTTTGTGAGAAAAAAAAATCCTGCATTGGGCGGAGCCCTTGAAATTGCAGGGTTTGTTGCGAAGAGGACTGGCATTCGTTACCCTAACACAGCCTCCCTACCTCCATCCTGGCCGCCATCGCCTAGTTCATTTTTCTTTGTAGCACTTACTACCTAACAGAAACACCTCTGAACATTAATTATCTTGTCCTGTTAGAATTCAGGGCTCTGAAGATAGGGCAGTAAACAAAAGGGACATGCTAGGTAGGCACCCAGTAAATATTTGTTCAGTGAATAAATGAGGAAATGCCCACTAACTCCCTCCGTGGATGAGGTCAGCTCTCAGAAGTGGCTCTTACTGTGTCTGGGTTGCTTGGACTGGGTCCTTTGGCTGCCACCTGTAACAGTGTTTCTGAGGGTAAACTAACAACTCTCTCTCTCTCTCTCTCTCTCTCTCTCTCTCTCTCTCTCTCTCTCTCTCTCTCTCTTTCTCTCTCTCCTCCTCCTCTCTCTCTCTCTCTTTTTGGTGGAACTGGGGATTGAACTCAGGCCCTTGTGCTTGCCAGGCGAGCGCTTATTCTACTGAGCCATCTTCCCAGCCCAATAACACCTCTCTTTAGAGCTAAGTCAATCACCCGGAACACCACTGCAGGTTTTCTAAGATTGCTAGAAATGTCACCATTGCTGAGTTGGTCTTTATTTTTAAAATAACTGTTATTTGCTACTTGAAAACCATTCACAGAATGCATCAAGCATGGTATGAATGCGTACTTATGATTTTAAACACAATTCCACCCTATTTGTGTCATATCCTGCTGTGTTTCCACAGCAGCTTTCCCATGCGCAGAGAAGACATTGTCATTTCTGTTATCCAAGAGAGAACACCCACCTCCAGAGGGGCTGTCTGCTGAGGTCGCTGGTGAGTGGCCCAGGAGCTCCTTGGCTACCCTGGAACTTCAACCCACTGAGTCATAGGTCTGCACCTGCAGGTCCTCCAAATAACTCATTATTAAAGAGCGCTGCCCACTTTGTAGAAACTTAATAGTGAAAGTTTAATGGGAGGATTGGGTTTAAGGGCAGCGCTGTGGCTGAAATAAAGGCCCTATGCCCTGGGACTGACTTGGGTAAGCCTGGGCTTTGGGCTCCATCGAGGCAGGAGTTTCTGCCTGCTTTGTTCACTGCTGTGTATACTCAGCATTCTAAATGAAATATTTATTAAATAAGCAAATGATACATGAAGCTTTCCTTTGTCTACAAAAATGGGAATAATAACCCACCTCATGGGGTCATGTTGGGATTTAATGACGTGGTGCATTCCCATGGTATTTTATAGTGCTCAAGCGAAAAGTAATTTTAATATAGTGCAGTTCTTAGTTGAAATTATATTTCTAAATTCTGTGATTCATTCTGAAGGTGAATTTTTGAGGTATTGTGGATGAATTCTCATTTTTGGATTCTGTAATTTTACCTTCCTCTGCAATAGTATTTACAGTTGAGAATGTACAAGTACCTACAAGATTATCCAGCAATATTGAACAGATCCCTCATTTTCCCTTGAGCTCCTTCATCCACACTTCTCATTTCTGCTTCAAAATCAAAACCAGGACCTGATGTGTATTTATTACCTGACAGCTCCCTTTAGAAATGATCCTCTCTCCTCAAAATATGCTTTTAGTAACTTAACTCAGCTGTTGACTAATGACCCTGTTCTTGTAGATACATTTCCTTATTTGTGCTTGAGACGCTCCCATCTTGGGGCCGGGGAGATAGCTCGGTGGTCTAAGCGCCTGCCTGGCAAGTCCAAGGACCCAGGTCCTATCCCCAGTACCCCATGCTGTGCTGGCCCTGCACCAAGACGGCCATGGAAACCAGGCATGGTGGTGCATGCCTGTAATCCCAGCGCTTTTAGGCTGAGACAGGAAGATCTCTGAGTCTGAGCTGTAGATCAGCAAGACCCTGTACCAAATAAACAAATAAAAAATCATTAAAAACAACTCTCATCTTGAATTGTGGCTTCTATATTTCTTCCCCTGGTCAGTATATCTACACTTTCATGGTTTATAAGTCAACATTCCCCAATGCTTTGTACCAGAAGTCACAAATTGTCAAACCAAGGCCTGAATCTGGCCTAATGCTTGCTTTGATCAGCATTTAAAATACACATGTTCCCTTAGAATGAATTAACTTACAATTTCTCAGTGGTCCAAGATTCACGTACATTCAATCAGAACCATACTTTGCATTGTGAATTTTATCTTTTCGAATGTGTGGCATGATGCTCTTTTGTGATACTGGGTAGCAGGGAGCTGCTACTCCTCAGCCATGGGATCAGGAGGGAAAAAAAGTATCCTGCACGCAGGAGATGGGCTGCACTGTGCTGTTCCAGAAGGCGTATTAAATGTATCTTCAACTTACATTTCTCATGCATGAAGAGTTGATCAGCTGAAACCCACTGTAAGTTGAGCAACCACTGATTAAGAATTTCTCACTGAAAACTAAGATTTGTGACTTCTCGGAGTAGAAAAAGTACCTGATGTCATGCTGAGCCAGCATTTCTGCATAGCAACAGTTACCTTTTCCTTTTGTCCGTCGTGTCCCTTCTGTTCTTCAGCACCATGCCCAACGCTACCTTCTGTAAGCACTCAATAATTTGCCCTTCTTGGGTCTTCCAAGGCAGGAGCAGAAACCCTCAGAGCGTCACCATGGTAATTCTACAGACCTTTCTGACACAGCCCTCTTTCCTCAGGTATTTTCTGGACACTGCACACAGAACATCTGCCCTTGTCCACTGAACAACTAGCCATCAGAATAGAAAAGTAACCTCTGGTTCCTCCCTCAAGAACTGGTAAGTAAATTTGATACAGAGCCCATATCCTATGGCGGTGATAGGGAAACTTTTAGAGCCCAAGTACCCAAACCAAACCCAAAACCCACTTTCTTTTTTGTACTGAGGATTGAATTCAGAACCTTGTGCTTGCCAGGCAGGCGCCTATGCTGTTAAGCTATCTCACTGACACTCAAAAATCCACTTATTGGGCCAGGGAGATAGCTCAGTAGAATAAGCGCTTGCCTGGCAAGCGCAAGGTCTTGAGTTCAATCCCCAGTACTGGAAAACAAACAAACAAAACACTTATTTAACCCAAAGTGCCAACACTGCAGCTAAACCTAAATACTGAAGTTTTAGTTTAGAAAAAAACATCTCCTACATTAACATCTTTGGTCTTCAGAACACAATCATGGAACTTTCATCAACACAAAACAGCTTTTTATTGAAAGGTAGAAGTTCACATCTGGTGTGCTTTTGCTCAGTGAATGCGATCTTGGCTGTTGTCTGCCTGTGGGTATTTTGTGCACACGAGAAGGGTAAGGCCAACACAGCTTTGGACTGAGGAGTCCTCGAGTCACCGGGAGGCAGCGTGCTTGAGGCGGAAGCTGGACCTGATGGCTGATGTGTGGGGTATCTCAGAGTCATACATACGTCGGGGTGCACAGCCAGTCACTAAAGACCTGTGGGGTGGGAAGTTAGCACAGAGCCAGCGTGTGGGGCTGGAAACTCCCTTTTGATTCTCTTGTTCTCCACACGCCCGGGAGGGAGGGACTAGATAGAGAGAGGAAATTTAGAAGAGCGGTATCTTACTGGAGAAAACAAAACCCGCTTTTCCGCTGCTCTCATGACACCATAATGAATGCAGAAGCCATCAGGGACTTCCTGAGGTGTGGAGGTTTCTCCCCACCAGCAAGCAAGCAATTAATTGTGCTGCAGCCAACTGATTCAGTTATATTTCAACAGTGCAGATTAGGTCAGATCCCACAACTGGAGGACTCTGACCTAAGACTGCCCCAGTTTCAAAAGATAGCCACGCGCCTTGGGCTGTGACCCTGCTTCCAAAAAGCTATAAATCAACACAAGCATAATTTCCTCCTTGCTAAACTGGCTCACAGAACTTGGGGAACTCAAGGAAACACTGATGCTTGCTGTTTTGTAGCAAAGGATGCAGATGTAGAGAAGAAGGAAGCAAGGCCCAAGAGGACACAGGTCGACCTTCCAAGCCCTCTGCCTCACGGCCCTCCCAAGACGTCCCTGAGTTAGCATGCAGAAGCTCTCTGACCTCTGCCTTCATCTCTTGATCAGACTTAGGAGTTCCCCTGTAAAGAGGAGACGAGAACCCCCAACTCATCTCCCCCATGGAGCAGTCTGTCAGCTCTTGTCAGGCTGGGGATATAGCTCAGTGGCATAAGCACCTGCCTGGCAAGCACAAAGTCCCAAGCATTTCAACACGTCACAGAAGATCATTCCAGGACCCATCAGAGTGATTATACACAACACTAGAAAAATGTATTCAGGGGTTGACAGCTCTAGGGTGAGGCACAGCATGGCCTGGAATTGAGAATTATGGGCTTCTGAGGTGGCCTCAGGACAGATGATGTAGGTCATGAGTGTTCAACCTTGTGACTCGCCTGGCCCACACTGAATGAGAAAGGCTGTCTTGGGCTGCATACAAAATGCACAATAGAGTTCATGTATGTGTAACAAAACTTCTTTTAGTATTTTTTTTGTTACAAGATTTTAAGAGGAGGGTGACATCAACATAAAACTGGTGTGATATTTGACCTTGTTTCTGTGAAGCTAGTGCAGTAATCTGTTTTCAGTGAAAGTAGTTGCCCATCTTTAATCATTAAATGAAAAAACTTACATGTTGCTATGATTTGTGTGTAATTGTCCCCCTAAAGCCTCCTGCAGTCATTGGAGTGGCTCCTAGAGTTGGTGATTAATTCATGATCCAAAGGGGGGCTTATAGGTGTGAGTGCTACACTGGCGAGTAATGTGCATACAATAGAAGGAAGGGAGAGAGGCTTGCTAGCTGCTGCAGCTGCTGCTCCTCCTTTTGCTATTTGCTGTTTGCCACCTCTATGAATGGCTGCCCTCTGCATGTGCTACTCTCTCTGGGAGCCAGCTGAGTATGGACTGAAACCATCACAAAATGTGAGCTAAATAAATGTTTCTTTCCTTCCTTTTGGGTGTTGGGTATTTTGTCCCAGCAAGGAGGGAAAACTAACTGAGACACATGTCTACTGAGTAACATAAGCATGTGTCTTCACAGACACACGCCTGTGTAGGTAGGGTGAAATGCTACCATCCATTCTTCCCCCCCCCCATAATTTTATTGAGAAACAAATAGCAATGAAATAGTTTCAAATCAAATTGGTAGGACAGTTTCAATAATTAACACATTGCATACTGTCTTCCTAGTGGTTATTTGTTGTACAAGATGCAGACATGATACCTTATTTGCAAGCACTGTTAGAACTAATCTCCCCCAAAATAAATTAATTAATTAATTAATTAATTAAATAAAAGAACTAATCCCTCTATTCACTGAATTAAGAAAATGTAGCTATATATCTATCCTAACCGTTTTGAATACACAGATACAAAAATGGTTATTCATCTGTATCCCCTTTTTTTGTTCAGTTCCATCATTTAAATATAGGTGTGTGAACTCAGTAAAATATTCCAAAATAGTCCAGTAGTCCATAATAGTATTGGGTCTTCCACTTGACTGGCAATGTCAGAAGTTGTTGACCTGAGTTCCCTACAGCTCAACCTAACAGCATGGCTTTACTTCTTATACTTCATTTTTATACTTTTCTGCTGGATGATTAAGACCAAGATAAAGCAAGACCTATGTAACAAGAGTTGTCTACCATCCATTCTTGTAGGAGGCCTTTGATGGGATAGGGAGGGGGGCAGAGTTGGCACCACACTGTGCCCTCCCCTCCCAGACAGTGTTCCTTTGTCACCTTTAGTCTCTGACTTAGCCCCACACAATTGGGTCTTGAAAAATACTGCTAACAAGTTTGGAATCCCATGCACTCACATTCTAGCTGCCAAGAACCACATCGGCTGGACACATCTGATCTAGGGTGTGTGTTTCTAGTATCTATCAGATTGCCTATTAGTTAGGGTAAAATGCAACCATTCACCTAGATTTGAAGTTTAGAAATATGGTACTCAACCAATAACTCTTTCCTTATTTATGGTTGTTGGTCTAAAGAATTCATGGATGTATATAGTACTAGAAGCAAAGCATAGGCTCAATTTATAGACCTTTTCAATCTTTAGAATTCTTAGGGAGTAAGAAGACAGGACAAAGTAAAAAAGGCATTGTAACTTTGAGTAACACTGTGTCTTGAAGCAGCAAGATTTTTACAAGTATATTTTAAAATTTTTAATTTCTTTGTGCTCAGCCTTTCTGTATTTCTGTTCTATCTCAGCTTCATGACATAGGTGCAAGTGATTACTCCATAGGCCTTTGGTGATCAGTTTGAGTTTTAACCCTTCTCCCCTCCCAAGATGGTAGGAGAATGAGGGGAAAATACAGCCCTCTAATCCTGCACTGGGATTCCCTGTAACCAGCTGCCACCCTGGAGCTACCGAAGGGCTACCAACTATCAGTCTACTTCCAAGTATAGATAAAGGGCACTTTCCACATTGAGGATTACAAGGATTTTCAAGGTTATGTGGCCAGGAATTAGAAGATGACCAAATACATATTTCCCGGTACTATACTTGAAAACTGAAAGAGAATGTAAAGGAAGAGAAAAAGGTGGTCCTATCAGAAAAAGGTGAAGAGCATTTACTTGGGTCTAGCAAAAGGTCATTCAGTAGACTGATTGTATCTAGACCCTGCTGGCTGACCCCAGATCTGTGGCCCGCTGGAAGTTCCTTTTCGTTTCCTCTTTGAATCCTGAATTTGCTCCTTCTCCCTCCCTTTCTCTGCCACCTGAGTTTAGTCTGCATTTCTTACAATGAGTTACTGCAAATGCCTGGTATTATTTTCTGTGTAGGCTACACTGCCTTTCCAAGTGATTTGTCAACATGCCTGTCAAAACTTGTCACTTGTAGATATGCACTTTCCTCTGCAGGGAGGACCCACTTCACCTCCTCTGCTAGGCAAAGTCATCTTCCTGACTGTGTTCCTCTTCACCCCAGAATTTGCTTTCAGAATCCCTGCAGAACAATTTAGCCCACGCCCTCTGTGTCCTTCCTCCACATTTGTTATACCTGTTTTGTGCCATCCGGCCTGCTGTGTTGTGAGAACTTCTCATCCATGCATGAGGCTGCACCTATTTACATGGCCTTCAGGTGGGAAAGGCCAGGAGTTCGAAAAGCGAGATTTCTAAGGCCAAGAAGATCCTTAGTTCTTACCTCTCTGAGACCCTGTGGGGTGGGGAGATACTGAGATAGGCAACAGGCATATTAGTGAGGTGGATAGTAGGCAAAGTGGGAAAAGAATGGGAGGAAACGTAAGGGGATAAATTTGGTGAATTTTAACAAGTGGAAAAAATAATCTGTTCTCATCTTTTAGTATAGAAAAGAAAAAAGTAACTTGTAAAGTTACAATGTGGAAAGCCAGGCATGGAAGAAAAAAAACAGGAAAAGCGAGAGTGTGAGGGAGAGGAGGAGAGGAGGAAGAAGCGGAGAGGGACAGAGATCCCTGTTGCTCAAAGAAAAGAGCTTAGTAAACCCCTTTACTGTCCCTCACTGCTAATGACAGCTACCCTACCCCTGTGTCAGCTGCCTTCCACCCAGATTGGAGTGAGGCCTTTCACTCAGTGATGTAGCAGAACTACTCCACTTGTCCACTTTCGCCGGGAATCAGAAACAAAGAATCTAGGGCCGGAGAGATGGCTCAGTAGAGTAAGCACCTGCCTGGCAAGTGCAAGGGCCTGAGTTCAATCCCTGGTTCCGCCAAAAAAAAAAAAAAAGAAAAGAAAAACAGAAACAGAGAATCTAAAATTCAGAGATGTAAATCAATAAGCAAACTTGAAAAAAAGAACTAAACAAAACTCAAATATAAGTTGACCAAAGATTACGTTTCACAATATATTGACACCTAGATGCTATCAAGTTTTAAGTGACTACTTTCTGTAAGACTAGGAAATGGTTTGGAAGACAAATTATATGTACAAAACATGGAAAATATAAGCTGAAGAACTTAATAACAGCATCTAGGAAAGTATTACCATCTAGAAAATAAGATTTTATTGAAAAAGCTATGTACAAATTCAATAATCTAATGTATGTGAGATGAATATTAACAGAGCAAGCATTTAAGTATGAGATAAATAGCATTTCAAAGAAGCTGTCTATTCAAAGGACTGTAGGGAGTAGACAGATAACATATAGGTTTGATGGAAGGGTGGAGGGTTGGGGTCTTCAATGACTAAGAACTCTCCCCACCTAACGGAGACACTGGGACCCAGCTTTTGCCCTTTAGTGACGTGCAGGAATATGCCCTATATTTCTCTGTGACTTCATTTTTCTGAAAAGTCAGAAATATGTATATATATATATACATATATACACACACACACATATATATATATATATATATATATATATATATATATATATTCCTGATTCTGAAAGCATTTTGTAGGCCAACCATGCATCTAATGGCAAAATTCACCTTTCTAGCTTCCAATGAGCAACTCTGATTTGACAGTCCAGGTTATTTGTTATCTGCCTTAACCCTGGCTAGAAAAAGATTATTGAGCTCTGCCAGGTAACACGATAGGCATGTGCTGTATTTCTGAAAATGTTTAAAAACTTTCCTGGCATTCAGACCATAGGAGTGGCGGGAACCTAGAGGAAGAACACCCATTTCCAGCGAAGCGATGCCATGGGTCTTGCCCAGAGCAGCTGTGGACAAGTCCCTCCAGGGAAAGGCTCCGCTGTCTTTAACACAAATTCAAATGCCTCCAGTCATAACAGGGAAAGCGAGGCTGCTTGATTGAACATCTTCCATACCATGTTCCGTCCACGTTGGCCAAACTAAGAGGACACATTTATAAAAATTAGAGAATCTGTGAGGGAAAGAAGTGGATCAGACGACTTTCCAATGGCAGATAGTACTGTGAGCAAATGTCACATATCCTCTGTCATTGGCACAGCTTTTCTAGCTGACTAAAACTGTGCCTAGAAAAGAGAATAATCCAGGATAATTCCTCCCCCCCACACTGCTACATTTATATCAGATAAATTGATAAGATTAAAACTTAGTTAAATAAAACACTTTAAAGACAGACAAATAGCTCAGTGGATTAAAGTACCTGCAAGCAGGTGCAGGGGCTGGAGGTTTGATCCCCAGGCCTGCCATGCCAGCCTTGCCGCTGGGGCATGCTGAAGTGGCAATTGAGACTGGGCGTGCTGGCACATGCCTGTAATCCCAGCTCTTGGGAGACTGTAAACAGGTGGATCACTACGAGTCTGATCTAGTAGTGAGACCCTGAACACCCTGTAGACCCTTCCCTAAAATATAGGAAAACAAACAAACAAACAAATGCTTCAACCAACATGGGAGTTTCCTTTTCTGTAAATCTTATTATTGACTAATGAACAATATGTAAGAAGCAAGGTAGGTTAGGAGTGAGTAGCAGCACCTAATGCTTTGCTACTTGAGTGTCCAGAAGGAAGAGGCCTAAGTACTGCCGGAGTGGATGCTAGGGCTGACCTCTCAGGCACAAGAGATTTTGCTTTAGAAAGATAATCAGGTTTCTTTCTGTGTGACTGTTAAGCTCATTGATTTGGCTGGCCTGGGAGCTATATTAGAAAGCATACTTCTGTGTGTGCCTGGGTAGGTCACGGAGGTGTGACTTTTGCAGTCCCATATCTAGTTCCCTAGCATGCCTTTCTCTCTGGAACTGGTCCCTGATCTGCTTCTGAGCCAGCATGAGCTATATAGCTTTGCTCCCCGCAGCTTCCTGTTATATTCCTGCCTTGAAGCTAGTGACCATGCAGTGAACCCTCTGAAACCGTAAGTTAAATAAAGCATTTCCTCCTTTGAGTCATGGGGGTCAGGCTTTTGGTCTCAGCAACAGGAAAGCTCACTACTACGTGTAGTCCAGTAGGCTCTCTGTAATCATGTCTTTGATGTTAAGCCAAACCACTACTGGAGGGAAGTGAGACACAGAAGTGGGATCATTCAAGTGAGTCCACAGAAAGCTCCTAGCTTTGTAGACTTGTGCTATTTATCAAAGTCTAGGCTGTCATGAAATATAAGCCGACTATGAGTGGCACATTCCTGTGTAGTTTCTGAGGCCTTATGTGCAAATACTTGGAGGAACTGCGTGGTGAGGAGAGCACCGATAAGGCCAACTTGGGGCCTGCGTCCTTCAGTCAGTCTTTAACCGAGTCTTGCAAGGATATGAGGGTCTCAGTGTGATCTGTTGTACCCAGGAAGAAACAGCAGCAGGAATGAGCAAAAGATAGACAAGAAGACAAGAGCTGGCTTAGTTGGTGACTCATCTGCCTGGTTGGCAAAAGGACCCCCTGAGCAACAAAGGTATAAATAAACCTTTGTAAAGTTAGTAACACATGACACAAGGCTGCATAGTGGCTAATAGCTGACATTAACCAGTCAGGATGCTTATCTCAGGACTGAGGCAGCTTGACTACTTTAGGCACTGAGACCTTGTCCCACTTTCACACTTTAACCAATTTTTTAGCTTCTGTGCCTCGCAACAGGGTCTCAGAACAGATGCTCCAATTTTGCTGTGTACAGGTCCATAAATACTGTTCTGGTCTTCGTGGGTGAAGTGGAAGGGCAAGAAGTAGTTTATCATCCTGCCAAGCTGGGGAGTTTGAATGACTTAACCGGTGTCAGAGTGTTACTGTCTTGGGGTTCCCCATCCTGTTCAGATGCTCTTAACTGGCCATACTTAGTTTTGATAACTTAATAAATATGGGCTTCCCAGAGAAGTTCTTTGTCTTAAACCACAGAGAATCCCAAATTCTGGGAGAGTGTTTTTGATCCTGATGGAGCCCTGAAATCATTCCACTTGACTCATTTAAGGCTTCGCCATCACTGGGGATTGCAGGGGATAATATTAATGTGCTAGTTAATGACAAACAGTAGCTAAAAGTCAGAACAATTATAAAAACATTGTGATAAAGTTCACATGAACAGAACCTCTGTGTTTATTTTTATTTTTTTATTTTAGGGAGGGGTCTACAGGGTGTTCAGGGTCTCACTACTAGATTGGACTCGTAGTGATTCTCCTGTTTACAGCCTCCCAATAGCTGGGATTACAGGCATGTGCCAGCATGCCCAGTCTCAATTGCCATCTCAGCGTGCCTTGGGGGCAGGGCTGGCATGGCAGGCCTGGGGATCAAAACCCTGGCCCCTGCGCTTGCTTGCAGGTGCTTTAATACACTGAGCTATTTGGCTGGCCCAATTTGGGGATCATTATTATTTTACAGTTTACTTGTAATAATTCTAATATCTAGATTTATTGTGGATCTGTTGATGCTGTCTTTCATTTATTTTGGCTTTTATTCAGGATCTTATTTCCCTAGATATTTGGCTTTTATATGGAAGTCCAAACTTTCCCTCTGAAGGTTCAATAATTGAGTCTGCTGAAACAAATGAAAAATAGACAAATAACAAAAGGAAAAAATATGGATTTATTAACAAAAGCTGAATGTGGTGGTGCATACCTGTGGTCCCAGCTACTTGATAGGCTAAGACAGTAGGATACCAAGTTCCAGGCCAGCCTGGGAAGCATAATAAAATCCCCCATATCAAAAAACAAATTTATCAACATTCACGTGTACATGGGGTCATTCAAAATATGGAACTCAAGGAGGAGCTAGATGGTTGAGGCTTTGATATCCCCTTCATGAGGTAAAGGAAAGGATGTGTTAGGGTGGGCGGGTGCAAGCAATTCTAGAGGGGTAGTGATTTTTTAAGAGAGAATGTGAGCCCAGAAAACACACAATGGCCTGAGAAAAGTTTCTTTTGGGTTTTGGGTGTGATAACTGGTCTTTAATTTCTTCCTCTGTGATGAGTTTAATCTGCCTCAGTGAAAGATGGGAAGTGTTGCTCTTTGACCGATCTGGTCTATAGGTAGACAGGATGACTTTGGGGAAGGGCTTCCCTGGCTTTGCTGCCCTCCAGAGGCTCTCAATTTAAAAGTCCCAGGTGGCATATTTTGAGGTGTTATTCTCCGAGCCCCAGCGATGAGACTTGGTGTGGTATTTGAAAACTAATTTCAGGTAATAAGGCTGGCATAACAGTTTCTTTTCTGCTTTATGAGAGTGTAAGAGTGAAGGCATGTACCTCAGGATGATTTTGTTAAGAGTCAGGCTCCTCTTTCCCCCTAAAACCCGTGTCTGCAGACTTGATTTCTTCTGAGGCCCTGTGGTTGGCTGCAGGATGGTCACCTTGTTGCTGGGTCTTCACATGCCCATTCTCCCCTGTACATGTGACTGTTATCTGTGTGTCCAGATTTTTTTTTTGGATAAGGATGCCATTCTGATCAGAGCAGGCCCCATCCCAACAGCCTCCCTATAACTTACCACCTCCTGAAAAGCCCATGTTTGGGGTACTATCATAAAATACCACAAACTGGGCCACATATGCCTAGGACATTTTCCACAGTTCTGCAGGCTGAGAAGCCCAAGGTCAAGGCACCTGTCAAGTTCGTTACCTGGCAGGGCCTGATTCCTTGTTCACAAATGGTGTGATCCTGCCGTCTTCACAACGTGCAAGGACTGAGCAGCTCCCCAAGGCCTCCTTTAGGGAGGCTTTCAGCCCCTTTGTGGGGATGCCACCCTTGTGCCCTGGTCGTGTCTCTAGGTCCCACCTCCACATATTGTTACATCCCGCACGCTGGGAATTGCACCGTAGCAGTTACCTCTAGATGCAGACCCTGAGCAACAAGGAGTTAGGGCTAGGATGTGAACTTAGAGGGACACAGCTCAGCCTGTGCCAGGGCCTGCCTCCTCTTGGCTGCATTCTAAGGCGCTCCTGGCCATCCTTGATGTCCAGTGGGGTTTGGCCAATGGAAGATTCTGGAGGGAGCTTGTGGAGTGGGAGGAAGGCCATGCCCTGGCAGCGGTAGCATTTCCTCCTTTCCCAGCTTTCACCTGAGGGAAACAGGCTTCTAAGTTCCCGTCTCAGAATTCTCCCCTTTTGACTTGGAGAAGCAGCTTCCTGCTGCCCTTGACCTCTGGCTCTCCTCAGTGTCCTCTGGCTTTTCATGTTCCCCACCTGCTTGATAACACAGTAAGTATATTTCATGATGACATAATGACTTTTGCTTTTCTCGTGGGAATCTGCCTGATGGAAATGTCATCTCAAAAACATAATCATGGTATTTACATGGGGAAGATTTTACACATATGGTAACAAAGGTTGGGTAGCAAAGATTCTGTTCGGTGCTTTTATCTTGAAAGATAATTGAGGGCTGGTGGGATGGCTCAGTGGTCTGAAGCACCTACTTAGAACAAGCTTAGCAATGCACAGGGACCGCGGTTCAATCCCCAGCACCACATGCCAGCCAGCCCCGCCCCCTGGTGGGCTGAGCTGGCCACACACACACACATA
>NW_004524577.1:39162199-39163235 GCF_000260255.1 Octodon degus
CTTCTCCCTTGATTTTTATGGGCACTGTTATCCTTGGCTTTTCTTCTCATATGTGGAAGAGAAAGATGAAGCCCTGGAAATGTCACCTTTTTGTTCTATTACTGGGGATTAAGCCAAGGGACCTCAACACTGTAGGCAAGTGCACTCGCTACCACTGAGCTTACGCCCTCTCCTATGGCCCTGCCGCATCAACATTTAAGAGGAGATCCTGGGAAGCTCAGAAAATAGAAGACATGGAGTGACACTCCAGGCTTATCAAACTCTGGTTTCTACCTAACTGTTAGCTCCTGCAGGCATCTTTCTAGAGGCCCACGGAAGTCTCAAACCACTCTGTGAAGAAAGCTGTGACGAGCTGTCTGGAGGCACTTTAAGAATAAATGTTTCTAGAAACCAACCTCCAGCCAGTTGTCCTCTTTGGGGTTGCCCTGGTTGGGGATCTGCCTCCTCTGCCATGCTTTCTCCCAGGCGCAGTCTGCATGAAGTGGTTAACCATGGGGTCAGATGGAAAGGCCTGTTCTCCTCAGCCCAGCTTGGGACAGCTTTTATTATCTATTGCCACATAATCAATGATGCCACAACTAGCTGCTTAACACCACAAACATTTGCTATGTCTCCATGTCTGGGGGTTAGCCCAGCTTCTCCGTTCCTCATGATGCTACAGTGAGGTGGTCACATCCAAAGAGGATGGGGAACCCATGATGCTGTCCAGCCTCCTTTCTACCCTGGCCTCTCTCTCCATAGACATAGAATATAGCAATAGATACTGTAACTAAATTCCATTTCCACAGAAAGTAGATTTCCTTACTGATTTCAGCCCAATGGTAGAACTTTTTGGTCACTTTTAGCTGTTAAAACAGTTACTGCTAACTGTTAAAATACAATGACTTTCTATCCTTGAGGTTTAGTGATACTATTTTTAAAGCTTTTGCTTTATATCCACTTTATGATTCCTCCTCCTCCTCTCCCTTCTCCTCATCACTCCCCCAGAAGAGCATGAGTTTTTTTTTTTCTTTTCTTTTTTTCTTTTTTTTTTTTT
>NW_004524577.1:39163335-39166245 GCF_000260255.1 Octodon degus
ATTTTAAAAAATAATAATAAAAAAAATAAAAAAAGAAAGATAATTGAAAAGTCTGCTACCTGCTTCTGATTTGTTTTTATTGCCAAACCTCTCAGAAAGTGCATTTATTCTGCCTGCTTTTCTTAGTCAGGCCTGGTCTGCCCTGTAACATTTTACTTCAATGTTAGCAGCTCCCAAAACACACACCTGTGATCTCAGGTTCTCACAGTGGGAGCAGACCAGGCCTGGCCTTAGCTGCTTCTCCTGCTCAGGATCTCAGGGGACTGTGGTCAGCATGTCTGCCAGGCTGTGTACTGGTGTGGAGGCTTGACCTGGAGGAAGCTGACCTCTGTTTCCAAGCTTGTCAAGTTGTTGGCAGAATTGATTCCCGAGGTCTGTTTCCTTGCTGGCAGGGGCTGCTGTCACTTCCTGGAAGCTTCCTTGTCATGTTCCCTCTCACATCATGGCAGCTTGAGTGTCAAGGAGGAGATCATTTTCTCCGGGGACCAAAACAGCTGCTTGGCCTACAGAGGGTCATCTCACCCCATTTGCTGAATTCTTTGGGTTAGGAACCCTGGGTTCTGCTGGCAGTCAAGGGGAGAGGATTAATAAATAGGGCAGGGCTCATGGGGTCACTCTGCTGCTGCCCATGCACTGCAAAGAGCAAAGGGCACACAAAGCCACAGTGGCTCTAGGCAAGGCTGATACTTTTAAAAATAATTTGAGGGGTATAGATAGTAGCTTACAGAGGCCGAAGGGGCAAAGAGGATGGGCTCTGTGATCATTGCTGGGAGATCAAGGGACAGGGCAGCAGCTGAGAAAGACCTGGAGTAGGAACAGAGATGCACCCAGACAGGCGTGGAATCTAGGACTTGATGGGCCTCTGACAGAAGCGAGTCTACTCAGTAGCAAAGTGCCTGGCAAAGGGTCGGGGCCAAGGAGAGAGCTGGGTGCAGGGCCCAGGCGGTGCGCTGGTTGGAGTGAAGTTGCCTCCAGGTTTGTGACCTGAGGCCTGGGCTCCTCACATCCCTCTCCAGCATTCTAGCCAACTTCAAAGAGGCCCTGTGCTCTGGGAGGGTGGCGAAGAGGAGGCAAGATCTGCGCCAGACATTCCTTTCTTGGCCTAGTGCAGTGGTGTGAGAAGGGCGGACGCCAACTTTCATTTCCTCCTTTCAGTGCTTTTAAAGTCACTATTAAATTTCTGACTTCATGTGGGCTTTCTTCCTCTACCCCCTCTTTGAAGTAGCTCACTGGAAACTTCTGAAACTGTGCAGATCAGTTAAGCCCGCTGCACTGGGCTTATTTCCACCTCCACTGGTATTTTTCTTCTACCTCCTTTAACATTTTTTTTTCAGCGAGTTTTATATTTGGTAGTTTCAGCTTGAAACTGTAGATGAAATCTCAAATTCATATCTCCAGCCTTGCTTGTTTTGCAGGCAGGAGCTTGGGGGCAAAGGATGAAAGAAGGAAGACATTTCCGTGTCTAGCCATGCCCCGTCCCTTCAGGGCTGCAGCCCACATGGAAAGGGTTGAGTTCTGTCTTCATCCTGCTGTGTGTATGCAATGTCCAGTCTATGGGACCAAAGCTCTTGGAATCTCCTCTGGAATTAAAACAATGAGCCATTTGGAATTGTTCTGCAGACCAGCTATCCCTTTCTTTGTATCTCCACATCCCAACACCTATATCCGCCCCTTCCCAGCCTCCCACAGCAGGCCCCAACATCCCTCCACCCAGTTCAGGCTTGTCTCGTCACCGACCCATTTCGTAAGGGAAGGCTTTCCCACCTCTTCCCTTAGACCAAGACGTCGCGAGCAGAAGGATGAGAGATGATGGGCACAGGGCTCAGGCTGCCTGCGTCCAAATCCCAGTTCTGTTTCTTGCCACTGTGTAATGTGGGGAAATGGCGCTTTGCTCGTTCTGGTATTGTTGGTTGCACAATAGGGGAAGTGACATCTGTGCTCTGGAGTTACTGTAAAAAGTGACGGGGAACCCACAGAGCACTGAGAACAGTCCTCCAGAGTAGTCTACGTGATTAGAAAACCAGGAGGTGGAGAACTATGTCACATATTTCTGTGCCACACCATGTGTATACCATCACATGTCATCATACAGGACTGACTTACACATTTTGTCCAATATTTTGCATTTTATTCTAGTTTACAGAAGCCCAAACTACTTTGAGTCTTGGTATAGATTCACGGAATTACTACTAGCAGTCCCTCTGTCTAGGGAAGGGTGTTCTTTTCCTCCCTCCTCTCAAATGAATTCTATTTCTTTAAGATCCACCTTGGTCCTTGCTTCTATTCAGCTCTTTCATGTGGCTTCAGCCTACACCAAATCCTCTACACTAAATCCTCATTTTTAGACACTTCTGTATGTTCATACCCTAAAAGTTAGCACTGAATTACTTTTGTGGGTCAGTGTGTTCTGTAGGTCTCCAGGATCTCAATAAGTAGCTCTCCAGTTGTCAGGGTGAATTCTAGAGAAATGGAGAACTGTAACAAATATTTAGAAAGTGACAATTCGATTGTCACCTCTAGCATTAAGACAGAAAATCTGTAGGTTATACTACAGAGTGAGGGCTGACCGATGTAATATCGGCATGGAAAACTCCATCTCCATTTCTCCCTGGGACTGTACAACTACACTTCGTGTAAGTCACCCACTGCTTTTGGAAGAACACAAACAGCCAGAGGAAGGTCTAAGAACTCCCTTCCTCTTATACACTAGTAAGTAGCACAAAGACCCATTGCTCTATCAATTTTTATAGTTTCCTGTGTAAACTATAAACTCCTTGTGGGCATACAGTCCAGATCTAAGCTTGATGCATCCTCTGGAATACCTACAACAGTGTAGGTATAGAGCAGATGCACCATACTAACTCCAAGCTTTGTTCTAATTACTCTGCAACTACTGTATTAGCTCCGTCT
>NW_004524577.1:39172143-39174974 GCF_000260255.1 Octodon degus
ACACACACACACACACACACACACACACACACACACATGCACCCATGCCTTCTGATCATATCCTAATGGCCAGGGAGGAGGGAAAAGAACAAAAAAGTGCCCCTGTGAGACCCAGTTCACTGTGCTGGTCCTTGGGATGGAAGTTGGGGGTGGACTGCATCATCTGATGAAGGATAAGCAGAACTCTAGGTGCTGCAAGTTCTTAAAGAGCGATTCAGTCTCAATTACATGCCCAGTCTTTTATCCACCTCCTTGGATGTGTGGCCCTCTTTGCCTAATGTGTGGCATTTCCATACAAGGTCAAAATTCCAGCTCCAGTCTACTCACCACACCCAACTCCTAGGACTTGAGGCTTATGTAGACTCTGCCTTCCAAACCCTTTGGACACCACAACTTTGATGGGGCCCTCCTGACCTCAGCTTCAGCTGGCAGTGCCCCATCCTGCCATCACTTGCCAAGAAGAATTTTCCTGTACTCGGCACAGCATCCACAACTGTCTGCACAGGAAGTGACATATTGGATAACTGCAAAAGCATGCGTGTTCTCATAACAACTCTCCCTTAACTCTGAGAATGGGAGACAAACCAGAGATTGCCTCTGTACTTACTCTAGGGAATAATCCTTCATGAGCATCCTACTTCTGCAAAAGGCAACGGCTTCTGCCTTTCTATCTCATTTTCCAATGGGGTGTCAGGTGGTAGGGCTGGTTCTGCTTCCTGGTGTCTCTTTTAAGTCTTAAGCAAGTGCAACTAGCCCCCACAGCTGTGGTTCCAGGAATTTAAAGAATCTGAGGGATTTGACTCATTTGCTCCTCAGCTGTGAGCTTTGTCTTGGCATGTGTTACCAATACTTAGCAGCTGTTAGCCTGCTTAGATATAATCATCTTTTCCCCAACCATATAGTGATCTGATATGGCCTATCTTGGTAGAGGGAGTCCTTCTCCTTCCTGGAGAGTGACCAGCACTCCCGGAATGGGGGACCTTCTGACCAATCAGGAAAATTAGGTGTCCTTCTTCCCAACTTCAGTGACTGACCAGGTCCTGTGAGTAGCCCAGGCCCCTTTTCTTCACTGCCCTGCTCTGAGTTAGGCTTGTCCTGACCTTCTCAATCCTTGTATTTATACCCTTTCTCCATTCTGCAACTGTCTCACACCGGTGTGATTCTCAAGCTTCATGCTTCACTGGAGACATCTAGAAAAACTTAGAAAGTGCTGATGCTTGGCCTCACCTCCAGAAATTCTGGTTGAAATGGTCTGGGAAGGACCCCTGACAATCACCAACGAGTCTCGCATCATCTACATGGTCTTCTGGCTCTGGAGTTGCCTACCTGAACACTGCAGCCAGACTTATCTTTCTAAAATGCAAAGAGGACCGTGTTGTGGCCTTATTTGCAGCTCTTGCGTGGATTCTCATGCCTTCAGAGTAAAACCCCACCTCTTCAGCATGACAGAAGGGTGACAGTACTTGGGAGATAGACATGGTGAGGCAGGGTCTGATCACGCCAGGCTTTGATTCTCGGACTCAGCTGTTCACACCGCAATATTTCACATCCACCAGGCTGTGTGGCACCTTTGCTCATTAAAAAGGACTCACTGAGCACTTAGCATAACAAGGCAGTAGCTATACAACGATAAGTAAGACAACCCAGTCTCAAACCTGCTGCTGCAGAGCTAGCAGGCTAGGTCACTCGAGAGATCACAGTTATGCCCCCACCAACCCAGGAGGAATTAACCCAACCCTTCTGTATATCTGCTTGATGACCTGAATAGGGTGATACAATAGCACTCTTATTACAGCTCTTTACATACATAAAATCAGAGCAAAAGTACCTGCTGATCAAGCATTGCATTGTTAGCATTATTTTATCTATGGCAACAAGCAGAGTGCTTAATACACAGAAAATGCTCAATCAGTAGTTAATTAAATGGAAACAAGGAAGAATAATTAGTTTGACTTTCACATATCTTCATACTGATAGGTTTTAGCGGCAGCAGTGATGGCAGCGGTGGAGCAGCAGAAAAACAGAAATGGGGTAGGAAAGCCTTTATTAACTCTAAAAACATAGAGAGGATTGAGGGCAGGGAGCTGGGCGGATCCTCTACCTGAATCAGGGAGGCTGAGGCTTTGTGGGCTTTTGCTAGGGGCGGAGCTTGAGGGGCGGCGTCAGTGACATATAAGGAGCTGATTGGATGCTCCTTTGTGTGGGAGGGAAAGGCAAAAGGAAGCTGTATGCAGGGCTGGAGTGGGGA
The DNA here is from genome assembly GCF_000260255.1 of Octodon degus. NCBI lineage: Eukaryota > Metazoa > Chordata > Mammalia > Rodentia > Octodontidae > Octodon > Octodon degus. The sequence continues at coordinate 39,174,392 of NW_004524577.1, forward strand.
AGGAGGAGGAAGCTGTATGCAGGGCTGGAGTGGGGAAGGAGGAGGAAGCTGTATGCAGGGCTGGAGTGGGGAAGGACGAGGAAGCTGTATGCAGGGCTGGAGTGGGGAAGGAGGAGGAAGCTGTATGCAGGGCTGGAGTGGGGAAGGAGGAGGAAGCTGTATCCAGGGCTGGAGTGGGGAAGGAGGAGGAAGCTGTATCCAGGGCTGGAGTGGGGAAGGAGGAGGAAGTGCTCTTTGGGAAGATGAGCTCTTGTTGTGGGGATTCAGCCATATTGGATCAGGGCCATGATAATTTAGGAGTCTGTATTCGGGCCGTAACCTATCGCTTATGAGGATCTTGCATTCTACTCTCTTCATCTGTTAACAGTACTGTAATTCTGTGATTTCCACTAGAATGAATGAATTTGGAAGAATTTTTCAGGCATTCAGAGTGGTCTTAATCTGTCAAATAGCTATTGAGTATTTCTAGAAGGAGGAATTCTTTCACTGGGGAAGCAAAGGATCATCTGACCCATTCTCTGTGTGGCTTCTACAAACAAAATATCATAAGCCATCTGCAACTATGCATCATCTTTTGTGCAAG
>NW_004524577.1:39175074-39176475 GCF_000260255.1 Octodon degus
GTAGTTCATCATTTGTGCAAAGACAAATAAAAGCGGCTCACACCTGACTGACCAAAAAGCTTTCTGGTTTCTTTTGTTGCTTGTGTGACTAAACTGCAGTTTTTTGTACCATAAAAGAATACAGTTTTCCTTTTTATGTTTTGTGGGAAAGAATGGCACTTAAAAGCCTGTCCAAATATTATTACATCTGTGCTCAGAACCTCACGTCTCATTTCTGTGGTCCGCTGTAGTCTGAATCCTAAATATGAAGCGGCCTTTAGTTGTTTTGTATGTTTACCACTAGAGAGCACTGTCTTGTTTCATAACTACAAAAGCCGAGCCTTAAGAGTTCTACTTTCATGAAGACATCTAAAGTAGAAAGAAATTTTGAGTCAAGCCCATTGATTTGCTGTATCTAAAGCAATTCCTATCAACTCAGGGCCTATAATGGGTTGGTTCTGTCTTGTGCTTTATGTACAGTTACCTCTGAATTCTACATTTACCCTCAATTCACAGGTGAAAAATTGAAACTTAAGGAAAATTGTACAATTTCTCAATATCACACAACTGTCCAACAGAGATAAATTCAGGCTGTGAACCTAGGTGAAGATCGATGAATAAAAAAGGAAATTTCCAATGATGTCACCAGTTGATATCCTGCCCGCACGAGGAGGCTCAGGGGAAGTCATTCTGCTAGATAGGACGCTTGGCAGTTCACCTTGGTGTTGGGAGCTTAAAGGAGCTGAAGATAAGTAATTGCAGCAAATCTAAATAATGTTTATACACAGGTTCTAGCAAAGCAGTCATCAGAATGTGCTTGAATCTTTGTTTTAAATTCCTCTAAATTTACTTTGCCCTGCCCTTCTTACTTGCATATAATTATGGGATCATTTAAAGAGCCAGATACAAGACAGCTTTTTATCAGGGAGTTGCATTTCTGCTTTAGATCTTCATCAGCCTGCTCTTCTTTTGTGATCAAGATGTAAGAAAATATGGCTAGAAAAGCGGCTATTTTTACCTACGGTTTCTAGGGTCTGGATGGTATGACTTCTGGTACAAAATTGTGTTACAGTGGCTTTCCATCTTTCCGTAAACATGATTGCACTTGGCAGTGATAGGCATTCCGTTTATCCCCCACACTGATTTCATTGAAGTTGCTCAGGCATAAACTCTATGTCACCAATAGCTAATATCGGTTCTAATATTGCTGTAAATCTCAGCCTGTTCACTATGAGTATCATGAGCTTACAATTATTCATTGTGTTTCCTTTAGTTTCTGGTATAGTGATGTTTATTCAGCTGCTGATACATACACATAAAATGGAAAAGTAAAACCCAATCTTCACTGTACTAATTATAAGTAGAAAAAGACATCTAGATTCATTGTAAATGAAATACATTTTACCCCAAAACAGACTACTT
>NW_004524577.1:39176575-39178197 GCF_000260255.1 Octodon degus
CAGAGATCTAGAATGATGAGGGACAAAAGATTCCAGGATGAAAAAAGAGGAATGACTAAGTGCTAGAGAGAAAGTGAAAGGAAGGAAAATGGATTGGCAAAATGTAAGACAAAGGAGCAGGCTTTGAAAAGGACTATAGAAGAAGGAACATCAAAACATAAGACAGAATCCTGGGGAAACGAAGCCTGAGAGATCTAGAAAACACATCTAAGGACAATCCTAGAAGACTTAAAAACGTAGAAGAAGAAGAACTACACCAGTCTGTTGATAAACAGTGAGTAGTCAGGGAACAAAAAGAGCTGCTAAACTATATCCTTCTATGTGTGGTTATTTCCTTTCTTTCTCAGTGTCACTTTTGAAAGGAACAGTCTATGTTTTTCCTGTTATATAAAACACAAAATCATATAATGTTTGAAGAAAATAAAAACAGGAACAAATCAGTTAAAAACAGTAGTAGTGCAGAGGAAGTAGCTTTCCTTTTTATTTTTTAAAGAGAATACAAAATAGTATTAAAACAGAAAAATTACAAATGATACAGAATTTCATTTAACAAAGTAAAGTTCACAGTACTTGTTGTAATGCGCAGTGTTGTCTTCCAACCAGTTGTTCATATCACCAGATATATGCATGCAAAATTAGAAGAAGAAAGAAAATAAAAAATTAAGAAGAGGAGAAGCAATTTTATTTTATTTTATTTTTATTTATTTATTGTTGTGGTACCGGGGATTGAACTCAGGACCTTGCACTCATCAGGCAAGCACTTATTCTACTGAGCTGTCTCTGAGAAGCAGTTTTAAAAGGAAACTAAACAAATACAGCATTAACTGCTCTTTTCCACAGGCCAGCAAAACTCCACATTACAGTTGTCCAGACCTTTTACTTCCATACACAGATAGATCTCTCCCTACTGCCTCTCCTGGTAGAGTTCCTTTCCTTGTCAGAGATGCTGCCACCCTTGGGAAGTTACCTGTTCAGCTTGTATTTACTCTGGCCCCGTAGAACAGCTGAATTTTATTAAAGTACTGGGATTGATGAGGTATGTAACACTATCTACATTTCTATTGAATTACTATGTAATAATTGCCCTATTCTTTGGGGTTTTGGTCCTGCAGTTACTACTCCTATAGGGTAATTTAGTATTTGTGGAAGGAGAAAATACAAGAAGAAATATTTAAATGAGAGAAGATACCATTTCTTTAGTGAAAAAGATATAAGGCCATTTGCTCTTGGCATGTGGCCTTCAGGTGGTAGGGAGGGGAATGAGGGCAGAAACACACATCGTGGAGCATCTGGGGCCAGGCCGGCCACAAGGAAATGGACTCGTCCTCCCTCAAAAAAACCTGAGTCCTGGCAAATGGGAAGCACCCAGAACGGCTCATGAGGTGTGCGGGTGGGCTCCAGGGTTCCACAACATTGCGGGGTGGAATTTCCTGGGCTGACTCACAAAGAGAGAGCCCATCATCACTGCTGACAGAAGCTGTCTTAGGCAGAATCTCCAGAAAGTAGACTGGTGGTTATCCAGGGCTGGAGGCAAGAAGAAAAATGGGTAACAGGGGATAGGGTGTCTCTTTGAGGTAATGAAAATGTCCTAAAATTGATTGTGGTGGTGTTGCACAATTCTA
>NW_004524577.1:39198508-39204914 GCF_000260255.1 Octodon degus
AATTTCCTGGCAAATTTTAAAAAATCAGTTTCACAAGAAATCAATTATATTCCACTCAATAGCAACAGGAGATTGAAGCCTCTTGAGGTTCCCCAGGCCCTTCAAACATTCTAGGCGCATTAGAGACTGCCCAGTTAGGAGAGAGAAAAACAGGGCCCAGTGCAAGCCTGGTGGAAAGCAGCGCTCAGAGCAGGGCTGCACTGCCGGGCAGACCCCCAAGCAGAACAGCACAGCACCTGGTGCAGTCCCCACCGAGGCGGTGCTGGCAGCTTCGTGGGTGGCAGCCCCTCACCTGGGAGGGGGGAAGGAGACAGAATTGCAGAAGGAGTCCTAGGATGATTCTCCTTTCAACTCGGAAAACCATTTGCAAAGTACTGGAAGTCAGTCAGCTGTTCAGAAAAGCAAAGTTGCGCCTGGGGTCCCAGTCCTGAGAACTGTGGCTACTGTGGAGTAACCAGTGGAGATGGGATAGGTTCTTCATGATCTTAAAACTTTTTTTTTTTTCAGAGCCAGGGATTGAACTCAGGTCCTTGCCAGGCAAGTGCTTATTCTACTGAGCTATCTCCCGAGCCTCTAGGTTCTTCAAAAGAATCAATCTACTTACTTTCCAGGGACATTGTGACATCCTAGCTAGGTCCTATACCCAGGGCTCTATCTCAAGGCAGCGTGATTGCCATTTACTAAGTATTACATTTATAGAATGTTTTAAACTTATGTCTACAGATTCCTTTTTTTTTTTTTTTTTTTTTTCTTTTTTGCAGAACCGGGGATTGAACTCAGGCCCTTATGCTTGTACGCTTGCCAGGGAAACGCTTATTCCACTGAGCCATCTCCCCAGCCCCCATAGATTCTTTTCTGCTTACAAAATAATATGTTTTCTGTATTTCTACGATGAAATATAGAGGGAAAGATGTTAACACTTTTGACATTTTTTAAAACTACTCTTTGACTCTTCTTTGGATGCAGTAAATTATGACATCCTATAATCATGAAACACTCCGCTCCCATTCAAATCGTGTGCTAAATAAAAACTTATTGATATGGAATATGCCTACTGAAGTTAAGGGTGGAATTTTACATGACTTTTCCTATATTAAACTACATCTTCATTTATTGTAACTGTTACCATTATTAAGCTAAACCCTATATAATGGGATCACATTCAGAATTTTTCACTCTGCTCCATGGATTTTTCCATGGAGTGTGGTTGGCATTGTATTAATGACTATAGCATTACAAAATAGCCTTATATGTATTAGAACAGCTCCCAAGTGTTCTAAAGCTCTGATGGAAAAATCTAATCAGGAATAAATAATTTTGAAAACTAAGAAGAAATACATGTAAAAAGTTTTCTTATTCAGATATATTTTTCAGTGGATTCAACTAAGAGATGTGTACAAGTTTTCATTAGTCCCTCAATACCGGTACTCAGTATGTATTACTAGGCAACATAAGGTGAATTATTTTTATTTTAAAGATAAGAATCTCTAATAATTGCCTATATACTTTTGTTTTGATAAGATACTCATGTAACTAAAACTCATTTTTCCCCTTGTTTTGATTCTTATTAAGAATAAACCACCCAAAACTTAGGGGCTCAAAAGAGCAACAGTCATTCATTCTCTTATGATTCTCTATGTCAACTGGACTCAACTGCGTTCCTTGTAGTCTCCCTGGAGGCTTACTTGAGTTGGAACATCCAGGACCGGTAGTCCATATAGGTTGTTACCAGTACTGTCTGTTATCTGAGCACTTAGCCAAGACTGTCAACCAGAGACCTTTGGTTTTCCCAGGAGTTTATCCATATGGTAAAGTTGTAAGAAGGGAGTGCTTGAAAGAGTATAAAAGTCGAAAGCCGCACCTTCTGCAGACTTACCCTGGGAACTTAAATAGTAAGGCTATGGATGCAGCTCAGCGGTACACACCCATTTGGCACACAGAAGGCTCAGGATCCCATCCTCCACCCGGTCTTCTCACCCGAATCCAGGCACACTTATGTCATGCCACTTTTTTGCCACTGAAGAAGACACAAAGTTGGGTGTGGTAGTGCATGCCTATCACCCCAGGACTCAGGAGACTGAGGAAGGAGGATGGCCATAAGTTTGAGGCCGGCCTGAACTATATAGTGAGATCTACTTTAAAAAAAAAAAAAAACGATAAAATAATAAAGTAAAGGGCTGGCCAAACAGCTCAGCAGATTAAAGCGCCTGCAAGCAGCCGCAGGGGCCGGGGCTTTGATCGCTGGGGCCTGCCGTGCTGGCCCCACCCCCCAGGCGCCCTGAGATGGCAGTTGAGACTGGGCAGGTGGCTCCCGCCTGTAATCTCAGCTCTTGGAAGGCTGTAAACAGGAGAATCACTACGATTCTGATCTAGTAGTGAGACCCTGAACACCCGGTAGACCCTTCCCTAAAATATAAAAAATTAATTAATTAATTAATTAATTAAAATAAAATAATGAAGACACAGGCCAGACTACCTTCAAGGAGACGACAGATCACTACTCTTCTCATCAAAAGATGGAGTCTAAAAACTTGTGACCATCTTGACATCACCTGACTGCTACTGTTATTTGGAAGTAACAAGAATAAGAGTTATATCAATATTTCCAAAAGCAAAAAAAAAAAAAAAATATTCCAAAAGCTTTTAATCTTCTGCTTCTTGCTTTCGAGTGTGATTTGTATTTCCATTATAAATCTCTTCTATTTTCTTCAAATACAAGTATAATTGCAAAAGGGTGAAAACAACTAGGTATGATCGTGTCTAGATCTACTCCAGCAATGAAAAAAAAAGTTTGAAATGAATCCTGAAAAAAAATGAATTTAAGTATCTAAATGTAGCTGCAGTACTCTATTTTAAGAGGAGGAAATTGAAGAAGGGGGGAGGGAAGGGGGGAAGGAGAGGAAAGGGAAGAGGGAAGGAAAAGGGGAGAGAGCTACTATTTTTAGCTACAGCTCCTACAGCTGGGAGACATTTTGCAATGGGGAAGGAAAGGTTCATCCAGTGTTGACTGGTTGTCCTTACTAGAAATAGAAATTGTACTTCCATTCTATTTATATATTATATCCTACAAGAAAATTTGGAATCTAGTAGAATACTCTGATGTCTTAACATTTGACATGTATGAAACAGAGAAAGATAAAAAGACAGTTTCAGAGCGGCCAAATAGCTCAGCAGATTAAAGCGCCTGCAAGAAGGCACAGGGGCCGGAGGTTCAATTCCCAGACCTGCCGTGCTGGCCCGCCCCTGGGGTGAGCTGAGACAGCGATTGAGACTGGGCATGGAGGTGCACGCCTGTAATCCCAGCTCTTGTAAACAGGCAGATCACTACGAGTCCGATCTAGTAGTGAGACCCTAAACACCCTACAGACCCTTCCCTAAGATGCAAAAAAAAAAAAAAAAAAAAAAAGGCACAGTTTCAAAAAACAAATAAGTGCTCGTGTAGACCTGAACAAAAGAGAAGCGGAAGGTAATGAGCTGAGGCAGGAGCCTCGCCATGGGTCCAAGGGCAGTGCAGCCGGCCAGCTGTGAACTGGAACTTTCCAAACTGTAAGCCAGAATAAACCTGCACTCTTTTTACATTGATTATCTAGTGATTTGACTGTGGGAAAGGAAGGCTGGGTGACACACCCTGTGTGTCTGCTGGCTTCCGAAGTAAAAGCAAGTGGTGGCAGAAAGCAGTTGGAGTTTGAACAGTAAAGGGAAGCAGGAGATTTGGGAGACAAGGCACAGGCCCACTGTGATCGGGTGGAGAGGGTGGCACGCAGAGGCGCCTCTGCCGAGAAGGGGCAGAAAGCGACTGCGGGCTTTTTAAAGGGAAAGAAAGGTCACTGAGCCTCCCATATGACTGATGACTGAATCTTCAGTATTCACAGGTGACTGAGATGGGACTTCTACAGTCCTTAAGTGAAAGACCAGGGCGAAGGCAGTAACAAAACTCTAGATTCAGAAAGTTATGTACGGGGTAGATGGGGAACAGCAACTGCCCATTAGCACAAAGCAAGCCTAAAAACCAAAATTCCCAGGGTCCCAAAGGAATTTGATGCTAAGAAAATTAGGAAAATCTGTCCTTGAAACTTGACTTGTCCAAATGAAACTAATGTATAGGGCAATTTCTGAAAAACATTGAAAATAGTTACTTCATGATCCTCAAAGTCTTATATAAAAGGATTGTGTTATTTAAAAAATAAGAAATTATGAAACAAGTCACAGAAATAAGAATACCATGATAGAGAAAAAGAAACAAAATCATAGTCGCAACAAAATGCACATAAGACAAGGGATAAACACAGTAATATAGTAGGAGAGAGACCTGGGAACTCTCCGTGGCTTACGTCACGCAATGTTAGGGCTTGAGTGAGTCACTTCCAAAATTCAAGTGTCGTCAGTGTGATGGTGTGAAGAGGTAAGCCTTATAAAAAGTGACCAGCCGACCTATGGCATCCAGGCCACGGCAGGCTGTTTGTTATCACTGACAGCTTAAAAAGGTTCACTGTCTTGGTAACTTTTCCTTCATTGCTGATGCAAAATACCTGAACCCCAAAATTAATGAAGGAAATGTTTATTTAGCTCATAGTTTGTGGAGGTTTTGGTCCACACTCTGCTGGCTCCAAGGCAGTGGCACACAGCAGAGGGGAACAGCTCATAGTGATGGGAAGCAGCAAATAAACGAGAGCAAAAGAAGGCGCAGCAGAGAGCAAGCCTTTCTCTCCCTTATATTGTGTGTAGGTACCCACCCTAGGGTTGGGGTAGCCCTCGTGCCCGCACTCCCAGCATTGGACTCTGAGTCAGTCATAAACTTTCAAATCCCACCCTATGACTGCATGAGGCTTTGGGGGGACATCTAGACACAAGCCATAGTATTGACCATCACTGGATTAGGCCGTATAGATTCCTCCCTCGTGAATAGGGTCAGGAGCTCTTATGAAAGCACTTACTACACGTTTGCTGTTCCTTGCCCTCTGCCTTCCACAGTATGATGCAGAAGGCCCTTACGAGATGCCAACGCCTTGATTTTGAACTGCCCAGCCTCTAAACCATCAGGAAGAAGTGTCTGTTCTTTAAATTACTCAGATTCATGTATTTTGTGTGATATCACAAACATAATAAAACAACCAGCTTGACAAAATTTTAAGTCAGGCCATGGGCATACTCTTCTATATGTATAATAAAAATACCATAAAAAGAAAGAGGTGAGAAACTAAAGTATTGCGAAATTTACCAAAAAGTATAGTGCAAGAAGAGGCTTGGGAAGCTTCACTCTGTATCTGCCAGGAATTCTAAAAGAAGGGTGTTGGAGCCAGGGAGATGGCTCAGTGGAATAAGTGCTTCCCTGGCAAGCACAAGGGCCTGAGTTCAATCCCCAGTTCCACAAAAATAAATAAATTAATTAATTAATAAAAGAAGGGTGTGTAGGGCTAGTGGAGAACCTAGGACGAAGTAACAGCCCAATGTCCACAGCTGGAGGGGGTGAGGGGAGGGGGGTTTTCAGACTTCACATGAAGCAGCACAAAGAAATCCAGGGCCAGGGCTACACACCTCATAGTGAGGCCACAGAGCACCAAGCGTCAATGGAAGAAGTAAAACACAACCAGAGGAAAAAGACAGATAATAAAAAAGCAACTGCGTTGTTGCTGAAGGGCATTGCACTTTTAGTCTGGAGGACAATAAAATAATTAGCTTCACAATGTTAAAGTGAAATTACTACTCATTTAGAGTTTTTTAACTTGCTAAATATTACTCAGTGAAGCATGGCAAAGACAGATATTTCTACCTGCACATCCTCACTAGAATAACAAGGGACCAGGCGGGTGATACAGCTCAGCAGCCTAAGTGATGGGTCTGTGCGCCCATGCACTGGTCCACCAGCTCATCATGGTGGCTAGTGAGCAGGGTTCCCACCAGCCACTCCTAGACTGATGTCCATCCCCTTCCTCCAAGTTAAATGTGAACTCAACAACCCTTCCCCAGTCAGCGTCTGTTACTACACGGTACCGTCCATGTAAACTCCACCTTAGTCCAGTCTGAGAAAAGCTCCAATCTCTGCCTCCTCACCAAGGGTCTCTTGGGCACCCTGAGCAGTAAAGGACTTCTTCACCTTCACTCGCTTCTCTTTCACCCCAGAGGAAGGAAACCTTACAGTAGGTGCCTGTCTGGCAAGTGCAAGGTCCGGAGTTTGATCCCTGGTACAAACAAAACAGTATAACAAGGGACCTTAAGCAGAAGAGAAAGGAACCCGGAGAGAAGTTATGAAAAACAAGAAACAAAGATAAGCTCAGAAGTTTTCTTCAATAGTGGGAGAAGAAGTTTTCTTCTTCACTTCAAAGTTTTCTTTCAATAGTGGGAGTTTAATAGTTGATACAGTATTTAAAAGTACAACTAGGCTGGTCAAGTAGCTTAGCAGACAGCA
>NW_004524577.1:39205371-39212731 GCF_000260255.1 Octodon degus
AATTCCTAGTCATATTCAGGGCAAGAATAGAAATACTGAATTTTTATACTTCAGTATTTTCCTTCAAAAAAGTGTATAAACCTATAAATTTTCAGGCAATATTTAAAGATCCAGAGAAGAAACAAAAGCCCAGGTGGTAAACAGAAGGGTCTAAAGGAAAAAGTAAGGAACAGCATGATAAAGCATAAAATAAGAAATAAATTTAAGTATTTAATTCCAGTAAGTAAATGGGTTAAATTCACCTCCTACAATATAAATGATCAGATTTTTTTAAACCTAGCCCCAATACTGCTTTTAAGAGACATTTTTAAACAAAATTATCATACTGAATATATATGAGAAAAATGTCATGTTAATAATACAACAAGAGTCGCCCAGATAGGTCAGCAGACTAAACCGTCTACTTAGGCAGAGCACACAGACCAGGATTAGATCCCCAGCACCACAAGCTATGCTGGCCCTGCCCCCAGGGCACACTGAGAAGGTGACTGAGACTGGGCATGGTGGCATGCGCCTGTAATCCCAGCACTTGGGCGTCTCAGAACAAGATGATCACTACGAGTCCAATCTGTGTAGTGAGACCCTTTAGACCCTGTACTAGATACATAAAATAAAATCAGACGAATATTTTTTTTTTACTAAACATTTTTTTAAAATAACATAACAAAGAGGTGGTATTGAAGGAAAAACAAAATTTAAAGCTAAGGCATTAAAAAAGAAGAAAGAGTAGGTCTACCTAATATTTTAAGAAAAATTCAGTGAAGAGAAATTATACCTGTTAACTGTCTTAGTCACTTTCCTTATCACTTTGATAAAATTCCAAACACACAGGTAAAAGAAGTGGTTAATTTTAGGTAACAGTTTCAAAAGCCTCAAGCCTGCAAGATAGCTCAGCAGATTAAGCGCCTGGTTAGGCAAGTATAGGAACCGGGGTTTGATCCCCAGTACCACATGCCATGACCCCACCCCTGGGCACGCTGAGCTATCCACTGAGACCGGGGGTGGTGGCGCACACCTGTAATCCCAGCGCTGGGGAGGCTGAAAACAGCAGGATCACTACCAGTCCAAGCTGCGTAGTTAGACCCTGTACCAAATACATTATAAGTAAATAAATAAATCGAAAGTCTCAGTCCTTGCACCATGTGTAGTTAGGAAGGGAAAGGAGTGGGCTTTGTTATTTGGTGGAGATGAAGGAATTATTGGCCAACTCAATTTCAAAAACAATTATTTTCAGTACGAAACATAGAATCTGTACATTAGTATACCAAACCAATATTTAATTCTTTCCACCTAATTATTTGATAGTCTCTAAAAAGAACAATAATCATTAGTAAAACATGGATTCTTCATAAGCTTAAGGAAATAATGGAATTTTTCTTAACTTGATGTAGGCCATTTATGATTTGTAAAATAAGTTTTTGACACACTAAGTAACATAAACAGCAGTTTTCAGGTAATCGCATTAGTAGGGACAGACACATAACCTGATCCAGTGATTCTGTTGATCATTTGTTAATGATGACTGGCTCACAGACTAACACAAGGGATGCCATTCCATAGCTTTAGGCACAGGGCTTCCACAGGTGATGGTGTCAGCCAGGTGTTGGGGGACAGATCTGTAAACCCAGCATCCTGGGAGGCCGAGGCAGAAGCATCACAGCGTGGAGCCAAGCCTGGGACACGTATTACCTTGTAAGACCCTACCTCAGAAACAAAAATAAATAAAATTGGCTGGGGACATAGTGACATAGTTCAGTAGGAAGCCCTGGGTTCAATCCCCAAGTAGAAAAAATATAAGTAAATAGACAAATAATTGCATTGGTGCTGCCAAATCCCTCTTCCTCACCACTGAGCATTGTAAATAGTAACTGCTGTACAGTAATCCATTTCAGGGACACGAGGCTGTGCCACAGCAAACCTGAGGGGAATCAGAGGTTAAGGAGGAATCTCAAATCCCTGGTCTGGACCATTTTCCCCCCTTATGTCCAGACTCGTCCCGTCTCCCCACAAAGGGTCCCAGCCAGTTGTGTTTCATAACTATTTGCTAAGTAACATCCTACCAGGAAGTAAGACGGTACATTTTTGTTCCCTTTAGTTACACAAGTGTGATATGCCAGTTGAAATTCCTACTCCTTTCATTGCACTGCATTGTCTTCCCATAGACAGAAAGTGCTAAAAGGCACTGTCTGGACTTAATTATATATGCTTGACAAACAGGAGAAACCCAGCCGGAAAAAAAATCTTCTGGGTGACACAGAGAAGCATCCGTGTGCCGGCTCACTGCACTTAGTTGCCAAATATGGCCAATGTACTAATGTCTAATGGAAATCTTGGTCTAGAAATTTAGCTAGATATCTTTCAGCAATTATTTTATGTATGACCATGGCACTTTAGACATACTTCTTACAGTGTGGCACAAATATGTGATGTTGATGGTAGGAAGGGTGATGAGATCTAGCTGAAAATGTGTTCTTCCTTTTGGTTTTTATTTTCTATTCCAGATTTCCAATGCTATGTTTCTACCTTAAGGGATAAGCAGGTTGAGAAATAGATCAAAGACAGGTTCAAGACCTTCGTGCAGTTCGGACTCAGGGAAAAGAATGGGACAAAGTCATCACAATCTTCACTGACTCCAACTTAAACATATAAATTATATATGCAGACTTTAGACTTCGGTCCATAATTTACGAATGTCTTGAATGAGTTTAAGAAGATTCATTTGAACCTGAGTTAAAAATTAGGTCAAAATATAAGGGCTTATCAGGGCCCATAAAACTTGAAGGTGTTGTAGGATATAAATACAGTAGATGCTACAAGAGTGTCTTGTTCACTTGGTGTCACCTGTAGTTCTGGGTTACAAATGCTGCGCACCTTGTTGCCCACCCCCTCACTTCTAAAGGTATCTCCTGCCTTCCCCTTATGCTGTGGCCACTTTTGCCAGCACCTTTGCCCAGCTTCCTCAGGTGGCAGGAGTCCAGATGGAATCCTTGGACCTGTGCTCTCCTCCCGGAACTGTCCCCAGGCTGAGTCATCCTTCTGCTCCCAGCACGGATGAAATGTCACACCCGGAGCATGTGGTCTCCTGAGCAGCCACTAAGGGCTTGGATGCTACAACTCAGAAGTACAGGACTGTCTACTTCCTGTAAGTAGACACTTGACTAACGGGAAATGGATACAGTAGGGAACCTGATAAACAGATTGCTGCTCCAGACTCCTGTGTGGGCTGCTCTCAGATTTGTTCTCTCTCTGAAGAGAAGTCTCCTTAGACAGGTTCCATGTGCTGAGCCAATATCCTGCCAAAGACTCTCTGAATCTCTTTTTAGTTCATTCCAATGTAGCCCTCATCACACCATGTTGATTCTTCCCCCAATTTCTACATTCTTACCATCCTTAGCTTGTAACTCCTGGATAGAGTCAGCTGTCCAATTCTGTCTCATGCTCTAGTTTGTTTTTTTTTTTTAATATTTATTTATTTTTATTTATTACATTTATTTATTGTGTGTGTGTGTGGCCAGCTCAGCCCACCAGGGGGCGGGCTGGCTGGCATGTGGTGCTGGGGATCGAACCGCGGTTCCTGTACTTTGCCAAGCTTGTTTCAAGTAGGTGCTTTAGACCACTGAGCCATCTCTCCAGCCCTCATGCTCTAGTTTGGAGAAAAGATTTTCTAAGACAGAACTATGACAACAGAACAGATTTTATTAGCATTTCGGCTCTTGTTCCTTCGACCCGCAGAAGTCACCCTCCACCTTTCTCCACTGTGCCTGTAAACTGGGAGGTTGTTGAACTGGATCACAAGGGCTCCTTACCCATGGCCGCCAGTTGGGCCCACCCCGTGGGGAGCCCTTGTAGGAGCTTAGAAGGAGAAAGTATTCCTTCCTCTGCCTCTCTCTGCCCCAGGTGGCCCTAGGCTGGCTGTGCCCTTCCCATAGAGTTCACAGCAGGTGTTCCCACTGACCTGTTCTTGACTTCCGAGAGCTACTTCCTGCTCTCATCCCTTGGCCTGTGAGACACCACTCGGCACACTACCACTCCTTGTTTATGGCAATTTCCTTTGCAGGTCCTGTACACTCTGTTCTTTCTTTTATAATTAATTTCTTTATAAATAAATCCTGTGATATCATTCCAGTTTGAGGACATTTCTTGTTGGGACCCAGAGCAGAAGAGAGGTTAGATGATAATAGTTTTCCTATGGTGGAATAGTAAACAACCATTAAAAGTAAGTGTTAGGTAGTAAAAGAAACTAATGTATTTGCTTTGTTCCTTTCTTTTATCGCTTAAAATGTGGAGCCCTGGGGTTTCAGCAGGAAACATAATCCCTTAACAAAGACACCATTTACAAGACAGCAGGCGGAGGAGAGAGAATAAAGAATGGTAAAGAGCCAGGTGGAAAAAGAGCAGAAGGCTCCCCAGAGCCTAGCACAAATGGGATCTCCAGGGGAATCCGAGACTCCATGGCCCAAGCGGCCCAGGCGCAGCAGGGAAGGAACACCTGGCCCTCTCTCCCCTCTGCTCACCCATGGCTCTCCCATGGCTGGTGTCCAGTCTGCGCCTCTCAAGGGTGACGCGTTGGAAGCTAGAATAATATGGGCTGTAGGCATCAGCCTGTTTGGGCCAAAAGTGGGATGGGAAGGACAGAATATGGGTTTGAATTGATGGGAATGGAAAGGGAAACTGATATGACCAGAATAGACAGGACACATGCCATGCAAGTATAATGCTAACCTTGTAAAAGGTAGTAAATACCAGTACTACTACTACTACTACTACTACTACTACTAAGATAAACTAGATATTAGAAGTAGCTATCTCATGACAGTAGAATAAATGACTTTTGTTGTCTACATAAAAGCATTATGTATGCCTTTAAATTTTACCTTAGAAAAAAATGCTAATCAGAGATGCTTATTTTAACTTTCAAGGAAACATTCCTCTCAGTGCTTCCTCATGGTAGGTGTATGGCTTCCTAAGCTTTCCCAGAGGCAGGCTCTCACGGAGCTGGAGATCAAGACCAAAGGGGTGGCGGGGTGGGGGGCCGGGGATCCTTTCTCAAAACACTCGTTTGTCTCACACTGTTCCAATGGGAAGTAATCACTTAAAGAGGGACAATTGGTATCTCAGATTTAATTATATTAGTAGATCTGGAATCCTATTGATTGCTGTTAACTTGGTTGCCTGCAAAGCTGGTCGGTGATACTTTGTCAAACTTCTTACTTAGCATGGTTGCACAGACCTCATGCAAGTATAGAACCAGACAGTCCTTTCACCTTCATTAACCAGCAAACGAAGAGCCTCTCAGATTTCTCCCTGAGCTACGGAAGCACCGTGGAGGAGCACAGGGATTCCATCTCTGTCTGAGTTCACCCGCGTCTTCACCCACTGCATTCTCTCCTATTCTTAGCTCTGTCCCTTGCTATCAGCTCACACTCCCTGGCTGGTAAAAGGGAAGCAGCCACTTCCTCCGAAGAAATATTCAGTGTGTGTAGGATGAGATAGCAAACCTTTGGAATGTCACAGAGCAGCTGTGGAAGGCAAGGATCCTAAGCACATGCTTAACCTTGACCAAGGTCTCGACCACAAGCCAACAGAGCAGCAGTTCCGGAGGACACAAGCACCCGTGGTCAGCGGTGCTGGGCAGTTCAGACACACTGCGCCGGCTCCAGTGTCCTCATGGCCACTGGCCACTAGGCTATTTAGAGCTCAGGGACACACAAAGCAGATGAGTTACACTTCACCATCTTCTGAAATGCAAAAATGTGTGTTGATTCTAAACAGCACGGATTAGCAGTGAATTCACTAACTGATTTTTTTAGTTGTCTAAACTTAATTTAATGAGTCAAAATATGTATTGATGTTGTGTAAGTACTCACAAACTATAGGCAATTTTAAAAAACTCAAGAGAGGGTTCAGGGTAGCTTAGAAAAAATGAATAAGATATATATAGATACATACTTTTTAAGAAATTAAGATTGATAATATCTGGAAATCATATAGTGAATTATAGATTTCAGGTCCTATTTCCAAGGACTGCATTTTAACCTCCAGACTTTATATTTTTAAAGCCCCATTTTAATTAAAATACAACCAAAAGAAAAGCTTACCAGGAGAAAGGAGTCACAACTGGTTTTGAGCAATATAGGAAATTTTTCATAAAGTGGATAAAAAATCCTTAACTGAGTTTGGTTCTTGTGCCACGGGTTTACCAACTGCCTCTGGCACTACTGGGAGTCATAAAGACACACTACTATCGAATACCAAACTACAGTCTCCTACTGCACAAATATCCTGAACAATTTTCTGCATAAGAATAATAAAAACAACTGCAACATACCAGGAATTGTCTATATAGTTTTAATCTTCATAAAAATTATAGCAAGTCATTTCAAATACGGGTGATACAAATATTCCGGCGGGAATACTGGCCGAGCTATCATCCTCCTGGTTTGCGCAGGAACCGCTAGAGTTTCACTTAGTCCCAAATGGAGCCTTCAGTTCCACCACCAAAATTCCATCGTGACAGAGGATGGCAGACAAATCTTTAGTTTCCACTCCATCTGGCAGTTTGTACTGCCGGGTGAAGCTCCGTGAGATAAAGCCGTGCTCATCCATTCTGGTTCCGTGCTGAGCTTTGATCAGCAGCCAGCCCTCAAAGGTCTGAATGATGATGTCTTCGGGGAGGAACTGGACCACATCCAGCAGGATCTGGAAGCGGGATTTGCCTTCTCCGGGTGGCATTTCTGCCATCGCTGATTCTGCAGGCGACAACTGCGGTGCTGCCCTGGCTTTGCTCAGGTCCACGACGGCCGGCCCGGGCAGGGCGTACAAAGCGTGATCCAGCCTGCAGTCTTCTAAACCTCGAGCTTCGAACTCCTCCTGGTAACGCACTGGAGTCTCCACGAGGTGCCTCAAGATGATTTTCGCCATAGTGCAGCCCAGGCAGCAGGGCACGATTCCCTTCAGCAAGTGCTGAACCCTGCTGCCGGCTCCGACCAGATCCCCAGTCTGAGCAGCTATTCATTTACAGCCCTCCCCAGACGCGAGCACTCAGTGAGGCCCGAATCAGACCAGGCACACTCACTCTTGTCTTTTTAGGCCCTGACAATGAGTGGCTATTTATAGGAGTCGTTTCGGAGTTGCATTTAGCACACAGCCTGCTCAAGCTGCCCAAGAGAGGATCTCCCTGGCATTCTCAGTTATCCTCGGCAAATGTGTCTGCCTTCCTTACTTCCAGGGAAAGAGAAGAATGGCAATCGGAAACTGCATTGGAAAACTGTGGGCGAGTGGGTCCTCTTTTTGAACAGCAGATCTAATGAGATACAAGTTACAACAATAGAGATTTGCAAGCTCATTTTATGAGTTAGTA
>NW_004524577.1:39213791-39214672 GCF_000260255.1 Octodon degus
AAAAAAAAACCCACGGTAGTATGCCCTGGAAAACAGTACATGTACAAAGTCATTTGTTGAAGGAAAAAAGATCGAACTGCTAAACTGCTGGTGTAATTTGATTTCAGCTGAACTTCCATGTTATTTGTGCGTCTTTCTGGTGCTTTGGCCTGCTTCTTCTTTCTGTCTAAAGTCAAGATTCCAAACTGAATCTTGTCAAGCCTCCTTCACTCTGAGGTGGCTCGCCGGAGGACAGCTGCATGTCCCCCAGACACCTGGGAGCAGACAGTTTTCCTCTCCAACTCTGTTCCCACTCATGATTCCCTATTTCTCTTCAGTGCTTTGGCCTACACAGTCATTCCCATTCTTGATGTTCTGTAGTCTGTTGTTAAACTCATTACCTAAAGTCAGTATCTCCCATTTTTAAAAACAAAACAAGTCTCTCAGTCCTCCAGTCTTCCTGTTTCCCTGTAAGTAATTTATTCCCACCACCTTCCAGCCCAACTCCTTGAATTTTAGCCTGTATGCAGTGGTCATGCTCCAAGCCCTTCTGCTTTAACCTCTGCCCTTGGTTAGGTCAAAGGCAGCCTCTGTCTGCACTGTCATACTTATCCTCTTTGGCTGAGAGTCTCAGACCTAGATGGCTGATGACCTGTTTTAAATATTTCTTTTAAACTAAGTAGATTTCTTATGTCATCCTCAATTACCCATCAGTAAGGCTTTGCTCAGCTCTACAGCCTGACACCCACTAAGCTGCAAGGGAATCAGGGAAAGCACTAAGCTACATGCTGCACAGAACAGAGCAAAGGGCCTCAGCTGCACGGAGCAGCAGCAATGAGATGGCAAGAGATGACAGCAACAGACTAGAAAAGATACAAATGACAACCAAGACAGAACATGTG
>NW_004524577.1:39215992-39222244 GCF_000260255.1 Octodon degus
GCAAGTGCAAGGGCCTGAGTTCAATCCCTGGTTCTGCAAAAAAAAAGATTTTAAGAGGAGGGGTTTATATTGGATTATCTGGATGGGTCCCAAAATGCAATCACAAGAGTCCTTAGAAGAGAGAGAGAGAGAGAGAGAGAGAGAGAGAGAGAGAGAGTGAGATTTGATACAAACACACTGAGAAGGCCTTGTAAGGACAGAGCAGAGTGCTTTTAAGATGTGGGCCTTGAAGATCAAGGTCACACCAAGGAATTTCAATGTGAACAGAAACTGGAAGAGATAGGGCAGGTTTTCCTCCTGACTTTCCAGAGAGAGAGGCTACACTCATGCAGCCTAGTTGACTTTGACTCCTAGACTCCAGGATGATGAGGAAATAAATTTCTGTTGGCTCTGCCCACCAAGTCTGTGGATTTTGCTGTAACAGCCACAGGAAGTAAAAACTGATGCTCTCATCCTTCTCCTGTACTGGGGTGTGGAATCTGCCTTTCAGGCTCAACTCAAATCCTTCCCAAATCCTATAATTTCCGTACGACTTCAGCTGAAAGCAATTTTCCTTGTCCTTTCTGACTATGAGATTCACCTAGCATCTTAGTTATAAGCTCCTGCAACTCATTTTGTGTATTGTTAAGCAAGGCACCAAGTGAGGAATCACAAATGGTAGAGACTAGAGAGAAAAGCTTTGAATGCATCTACAGGTTAAAATGGCTTCTTAGGTATTCCTAAGTGTGGTTTTAGGGCCCCATTCATGAGAGGTCTGACAGCATCACCAGGCTTCACTCACAACTGGGGGGTGGGCATGTGAGCCCCCCAGGAGTACTGAAATGGAGGGAGCCCCATCATGGCTGCTATGCCTTCCCAACTGCTGGGTTCAGCCAGACACCCACATCAGGCTCAACCCTGATCCTATCCAAAACAGTTATAACCAATCTAAAGAGCTTATCAATAGCTTTGGCTCAGTATTGCAGGGGCTGCACTTCCAGGCCTTATGGCATATTCACAGCAGCTGGCTATCTGCCTGCTCTCCCACATCTCCGAGCTAATCCCAAATAAAGCCCTTCCTCTCTTTGAACTGGCACAGTTTGCAAGGCTGCGCATTAGACAACTTCTTCCCCTGTTTGGTTTCTTGCACACCGAGTTACTTCCTTCTAAAAGCCTGGATCCTGCCCTGAACCTTTACCCGTGGCAGAGGCTGTGCTAGCTTCTCTAGAATCCAGCCCTTCTGTGTACCCAGGTGAGTCTCAGTTTCTGTACCCTCCACCTGCTAGGCAGATGTACTTCTTACAGCTCTCTAGGGAAACAGAAGCAGTAAGATGCAGAGATAAATATACAGATATGTGAGGAGATCATTATAGGAACTGGCTCTGGGATTCCAGAGGCCACACTCTGACACCTGCAAGATGGAGAAGCAGGAAGACTGGTGGTCTAGTTCAGCCTAAATCTGGAGACCAGAGAACCAGAGGAGCAGATGAAGACTGAACACCAGGAATTTGAGTGTGTCATAGCAAAAGAAGATGGATGTCATTGCTTGGGAGGAGTGTGTATGTGGGGGGATTCGCTTTTCTACTTTCTTGTTCAACTTTTTATTCTGTGGGAGCCCTCAGTGAGTTAGAGGATTTCCATGTACACTGGCAAGGGTGGATCTCCCTCCCTCAGTGTGCTTATGTGAACGTTAATCCAAATTTTTATTCTGTGGGAGCCCTCAGTGAGTTAGAGGATTTCCATGCACACTGGCGAGGGTGGATCTCCCTCCCTCACTCAGTGTGCTTATGCGAACGTTAATCTCACCTGAGTGTGTCACCCTCTGCGAGGCAGAGTGCACCCTCAGACACTCACCTAGAAATAATGTTGGACCAGTGATTTGATGTAAATTTAGCCCCCAGGATTCTGTCAGATTTTCTGGGGTGAAGTGGTCCCTGGGGCTCTCACAGCCTGGGCCACGCTTTACCTCACAAAATGAAAGTTTGTAATCATCACTTGAGCAACAACCTCTTTGTCTAAGTAGTAGAGACTAATGTAGCAGTGAAAGCAACCAGGTAGCTTGTCTGACTTCCAGCCCACATCTTCTGCCTTTTCTTGACATTGATTTTTCTGAGCACCAGCCTTTCTCCATCTAAGTCCATCCAGTTTTCCTACTTAGGCCATCTCCGCCTCAATAGATCTACTACTTCCTTTGGTTAAGAAGGGGACTTAAGGGTGTGCCCTTTGGTATTTTACTTCTCCCGAGTGTGTTTTGATTTCTGCATCTCTAGAATGAGTATAGCAATAGCATACTTCCCAGGGAGATTGGGAAGGTGGAATTTAATTCTGGCCATCAAACATTTTCTCCATAAGGAATTGTGCTGAGGAATCAATAAATAGAAGCGTTTCAGGTAGTACCTCCAAGTAACTAGCAGGCTAGACACTAGAACAATACTTATTTGCTGTATCTCCAAAACCTCAATTTTTTTTCTTGGACAATCCTTACAATCTTCATTGCGGAGGAGGACTGTCGCTGAGGCAAAGAGATTACCAAAATCCAGATGGTATCTAAATGGAATAAATACTAAAGTCTTAGACACTGAAGAATGCTAGTGACCCTGTCACTGAGAGGGTGGTACATGGCTTCCATCTGCCAAATAGGACCAATAAGTCTCTGACCCTTTTAATATTCCACGTGAAGAGGCGGCTTCCAAGATAGCATATGATCCTTTGTGTTGCTGGCAGGTGGCGGAATGCTATGTAATGTTCAGACTTGAATAAAACAGCCGTCTCACAGCGTGAGTCAAGCTGTGCCACCGTATCTAGACGTGGCAGTGCTATAGTGAGGCCAGGAGGGGTGCTTGCTGATGTGATAACTGCGCTCTGGGGGGAGACAGATTTGTGAAGGGAAAAAGTTTTCAGGAATAATTGAAATTCTAAGCAAGCAGTTCTTCTTCTCCCCCAACCCCTTATTTTCTGTGTTCAGCACAGGTCTCACTATGCAGCTTGGACTCATAGTGCTCCTCCTGTTTTCAGCCTCCCGGGTACTGAAATTACTGGTATGAGCCACCATGCCTGGTCATGGTGGCAGGCTTAGGACACTCTGGCAATGGGGCCGGAGTGCTTTGTGTGCCAGGGATCGAACTCCTGTGCTTGCCTAAGCAGGTGCTTAGTCCGCTAAGCTATTTCTCTGGTCCTTCTTCTTGCCTTTTGACTTCATTTTCCAAATAAAGATCCCTGTATAATGAGCCCATTTTATTAGTTGCTCTTGCATAACTTACACACCTTCTATTGGAAGGTAGGAGAGGGGGAAGTGTGTGTGTGTGTGTGTGTGTGTGTGTGTGTGTGTTTCCTTTTTGTTTCTTTCTTTTTTTTTTTTTTTTGTGGTACTGGGAATTGAACTCTGGACCTTGTGCTTGCTGGGCAAGTGCTTATACCACTGGGCTTTCTCCCCAGCCCCTCTGTGTGTGTTTCTAACAGTTCCCTTTTTTAGTTTTTAAAAAGAATACAAAATAGCATTAAAACAGAAAAATTATAAATGATACAGAAATTCACTAAACAAAATAACATGAATTTCACAGTGTTTGTTGTATTGTGTAGTGTTGTCTTCAAATTAGTTGTTCATATTACCAGATATATGCTTGCAAAATTGGAAGAAATAAAAAAAGAAAAAATATATAAGAAAATAAGAAGAGGGAAAAAGGAAAAAAATTGAAAAAAGAAGACAAAGCAAATTAAGGATTAACTAACTGTTCCTTTCCAAGGACCAGCAGATATCTACAAGGAATTAAGAGAATTTTGAAAGACTACAAAGTCTTTTGGCTTAAAGACTACAAAGCATAACGCATCTTTCTATATGGCTCCATATGAATATGTGCAAGGAGGGAGCCTACCAGTGCAATTAAAGGAAACACTCTTAGGGACATAAAGATCCGAATTTGGATCCTCATTCTGTCCTTTATTTCCTGCCTGATTCTGAGCAAGACTTCCCAGTCTAAGGCTTAGCTTCTTTCCTACTAGTAAAATGGAGAAAGTGCATATATTTTAGGCTATTTTGAGGATAAAAGAGGAGAAATGATACACAATAGAACCTGGCACATAGTAAGTGTTCACTAAATGTTAGATACTATGTTTCTAATACACTGTCTTTATAAAAGAACTGAGGCTCTGGAGTAAAAAGCTGACCCATTTCAACAGAGTAGTGGCTATTATAAAAAAATAGCATGCATCCTTGTTCATGTTTCTTTAAACATTAACCAAGGCCTTGGCAAATATTAGATGTTACTGAGTAACTATACAAACCATAAGTTATGCATAGGTAAGGTCTGGACCACGCCAAATCCTAGGGGCGAGTGTGCTAAAGCTTTCCTATCATCCTGCAGCTGTCTTTATCAGCTGGGATCAAATGATTTTTTAAAATTACTTTTCCATAATTTACTTTTGAACCCTTTGGTGGCATTAACACTACTTTTGACTCACTGAGCTACTAAGCTTGAGATCTTAAATCTTCTTTTTTAACCTGAGGGAAATTCCAAAGAAATTCTTATTTAGCTTGCTCATTCCTGGTACTTTGGGGGTTGGTGGAAGAATTATTTCTTCCACCACATAGCTCAACTACAAGGTCAGATAAGGATGTTAAGTTAAAGAGAACGTGGTATTGGAGATCGTAGGGTACAGAATTAGCAGTCAGTGAGAGCCTGAAGCCAGAAGTCCTAATGAGCTTTATAGCTTCAGGTCTTAGCTAGAAAATGGTACAAGGAAGTGAATTAACTACCTAAGGCCTCTCTTATGATGTAGATCTGAAATACCCCTCAAAAATCTTGTGCATCTGGTTGGAGACCCATCTGGTCAAAAGAGGCAGGTCAGTGGGGACATGCACAGGAAGGGTGCATTCTTGTCCCTGGTTTCTACCTTCCATCTCTGCTTCCTGGCTTCTGTGGGAGCCATCCTCTGCCTTGCCCTCCCACCATTTCATCTCTGCCTTGAGCGAGCTACCCATGTGCTGAACCCACTGGAAACTATGAGCCAAATAAGTATCTCCTCTAAGTTTTGGACATCAGTATCTTGTCCCACCTATGAGAAAGTGACAAATACAGACGTTTTCAAGTTAAGTAGTGGAGAAGGAAGAAAACGAGGAGGGTAGGCAGGTGGTTAAGTGTCTGCCAAAGTGTCCAAAATGTTATCAGCATCTCTGTGCATCCCCCCCGCCTCGCTGACCTAAGCCTCCCACAGAATCATCCAGAACCGCCTTAATTACAAGGCCATCAAAGTGGCAAGTGCTTCTAGAACACGTTTGATCTGACTGAGGACCCTGTAAGCAGATATGTGGAGTGAATTAATAGGAAGGGAGGTGTTAGTGCTCTGAATGTCATGGGGAGACTCTTGGCTCTTCTATTTCTGTCTCATTCTTGGAGAGAGCCACTTTTCTGGTCTCTCGCTGAGAGTCTGATCCAGTGGCCTTACAGCCTGGCAGGTGACCCCATCTCCCAAGCCAGAGACCAGATTCCGGATGGATGTCTGACCTCAGCTCAGCCAGCCAGGCGCTCTAAGTGTTGGGATTCCGAGCCCCTAGATCCTGGCCAGCCCTTCCTTTGAGGGGGGATGTGGAGCTGAAGTGATGATTTCCTGCCCTGAGAGGGCTGTGGCAGAGCAGGCACGCTTCGTGTCTGCCTCACTGGGAATAGCAAGAAGGAGGTCCCACGGCCTCCAAGAAAGTAGCTGCCTTGAAACTAGGAATTCCCTAGAGACCAAAAACATGCCAAGAGCCAATTCTCAAGCCATTATCTCCACCTGTGTTATGGGAAATAATGCTAGTGTAGTTTGGATACAGTTTCATGTTTTAAAGCTAGCCTAAGCAGATTTCTATTAGCCTATAAAAAATAAACACAGGTAAGTCCTAACTATTGATGATTAGACTTAGCAGTTTTTTACTTTATGATAGTATGAAAATAATATACACATAGTAGAAGCTAAGCCTTGAATTGAGACCTTTTCCCAGGCTGGCGATGATGCGTAGTACGATCCTCTCTCACAATGCTGGGTGACAGTGGCAAACCACAGTTTCCAAGGCCACCACATGACCATGCGAGGAAGCAGGTATTCTGTATAGTGTGCCTGCTACTCATCTAAGGCATTCGGGACATTCGGGGAAGTAAATACATTTTCAACTTATGGTATTTTCAACTTGTGGTGGATCATCAGAACATAGCCTTAAGGTGGAGGAATGTCTGCATCTACTTGCAACTTGCAGAAGAGCTTTCAGAGATTTATTCTTTTTTTTCTTTTCTTTCTTTC
>NW_004524577.1:39223269-39229001 GCF_000260255.1 Octodon degus
CACCTCCTTGCCTGCTGGTGAGACTCAGAGGAAGTGAGGAAACGACTGCTGGAAACTGAGGGAAAGAGAATCCTTGTTACATAGCAGCAGAAAAATGAACAACACTGTCTCCTTCATAGTGTGGAGGCCCAAATCACTGTTATGGGCCATTCGCTTTCTTTAGTCATAGGTCCATCATGAAGGAGAATCACATCCAAGGAGCTGGACTACACTGGAGGAGCCTCATTCCCACCCGCAGTGGGTCACGTAGCAAGATGTCGCATGTTCTGCTGGTTCTACATGGAGTAAGACATCTGGGGTCATGAGGGGAGGTGAGAGTACTTTGTATGTGGTGAGGAGGTGACTTCCTGGGGACCACAGGTCACCTCTGGGAGTCTCAGTAGTCACCCTCCTATGTCAATACCCTGACCATAAGTTTGATCCTGTAACTAACAGGCTATCAGAACACGATGGTGTGTGGCTTTTAAGAATAGCCCAAGCATAGTGTGAATTCCCCCTTGCTCTGTCATCTCGGTCACTCATAATGGGGAAGCCACGCAGTGGGCCATGATGACACTCATATCCCATGGAGGGGTTCCTGTGGGAGGAACGAAGGCCTCCCTCCCTCAACCAGAGCCATGGAAGCAACCCACTGAGAAGCAGGCCCTCCCGCCACCCAGCCTGCAGCTGCCGGCAGCCTGCCACCACTCTCATTGCAACACAGTGTGAGAGGGCCTGAAAGGAAAGCAGCCCCCGAGCGAGCGAGCGAGCGCTCCTGGGCTTCTCGTTCCCAGAAACCGAAATAACAAAGGCTAATCGCTTCACAGTACGGAATGTTAAAGTGATTCGTCATGTGGAAGTTAATAACAACCTGAGTCTGGGCTTTCTGACATTATTACTCTTTTTTGTCCTTCTATCTCCCACCTAATATGTTGTAATAAAAACATTTTTAGAACTCATTCTTCATATAGTAGTGAAAAGATCAATTCCTCCATCCTGTGATCACAGTATTTTGCTACTTATCTTTGTCTTAAAGACACAGGAGAGGTAAGTTCAAGGCAGGGACTTCTATCTGACCAAAGAGGAGCTGCCGCAAGAATCACATGGGGAGTAGGAACTAACAATGTTCTTTAATCTATGCCTGCCAGGGCACAAAATGCGGTTCTACTTAAGAAACCCCCAGAACCGCAAAACGAAAGAAAATAGTGCTCCCAGATTACATCGCTCAGAAGGAATGGGCCTAAAGCATGAAGTATGGTCTTAAGAAGCGGCAAGTTCCACAGAGGACACAGCAGCAGAATAGGAGTCACAACAGGAGAAAATTTCCAGTTGGTAGGACCATGGCTGTGTCACCCGCTCATCCCAGGCCTGGTGTCATGACCTACCCAAGGCATTACATTCTCTATGTCACTCCACATGATTCTGACTTACCTCTCACATTGTAACTTGTCCTCTTGTCTATACAGGAGATAATGAGTCCTCTGGGGACACAAAGCACAGAGCATTGCCGGCTTCCATAATGTATTTAACGTTAGATACGTTAGCCCTAGGTATACTGGTCGCCGCATTGTAAGAAGGCAATAAGTGCAAATTATGATAAAATGAGGCACTATGATTAATGACGCTTAGGGAATAATACAATCAACAAAATGACAATTTTCGTACTATTTCTAGTTAGCACACACATGTCATTAAAAGTCTCACTCAATTCTATGAAGATTTGGAGTCTGTTCCACTTCACTGGACAGTGGGAACCTTGCTAGGCAGCTGAGCTGGGCTTTATGTGCAATGCTCAGGCTAAACACAGATGAATTTCCCAGGCCTTCACATGGCTACTTTACACTCACCCTTTCCATTCCACCTTCCCGTAGTTCCTTGAGATGGTGTTCATGATGTCCTTGTCTGACCCTGACACATAACTCTGGGACATTGCCTGATCTCCTGTTTCTCCAATATCACTTCTTTATTTCCTAAACAGAGGAGCCCCACATGCTTTGATTATCTTTATTCTACTGTCTTTAAACTGCTTGGACTAGAGTTGTTTCTGCTATGCTTATTTTTCTTTTATTTTCTCTTTATGTCAACTCTTTTAAACTGTAAGGATCCATTGGTCTCAGCATGATCCGTTGTACCTGGGGAGAAATGGTGGCAGGAATGAGGAAAAGATAGTCAAGAAGACAAGAGCTGGGTTAGCTGGTAACCTGTCTGCCTGGTTGGTGAGATGACCCCCTGAGCAACAATATGGACATTAATTTATAACTTTGCAAAGTTAGCAACACATGACACAAAATTGCCTAGTGACTAATAGTTGACATTAACCAGTTAAGATGCTTATCAGGCTGAGGTAGCTTGTCCACTTTAGGTGCCAAGGCCTAGTCCCACTTACACACATTGGACCAATTTTCTAGCTTGTATGGCTCCCAACATATTCCCTTTTTTGTTTTGTTTTGTTGTGTCAGAGGTGGGTATTCCATTGTAGTTAGAGAAGTTGTTTTTGGGGAGCTCTTTAGAGGATCTTTCATACTTGATGCCAGTCCAAACATTTTAGGTACTTGAATTCAGCAATATAACCCTACATAGTCTAATAGTGTAGGAGTCCCCTCTTGGTTCTCATCTTGGCCTAAGAAGTCTATCTTTATAATCCCAAAAATACATTATTGGAATCCCACCAAATTAATTCCAGTCTACCACTGCCAGTGCAACCCATGGCAAAGACACTAAGACATAGATACATATAATTATTGGGGAGCCAAGGGGCCCTAAGTCCAGCCACAAAGATGGCTTTCCAGAACAAAGAGACCAACCCAGGGCGACACCCAGATTTTATTCAGCCAAGAAGGAGGAGTGGCTTGAGGAAGAGAATTGTGGGAAGTAGGTGATTACTGTGATCTGGGCTAGGTGGGTGGCCTGCATTTACCTCTGTCATATGCAGAGAGAGTAATTTGCATTATGCTATTGAGATAGTATCTAATGTTTTGAGCGTCTGATGCTTCAGCTCTGATGTGTAATCTTTCAAGCCCCAGGAAGTCGTAGCCTCTATCTCAAAGATCTATCCCAGCCAACAGGGTGGAGCACTGGCTCTTCATCCTGTTTTGACCTGGCTCATATTGGAGAGCAGCAGGTGTGGGTTATCAGGGAAACATGCATGCCATCTACAGAAATAACCACCAGCGCCTCAGCTAGACCAATATACATTGCTTAAGGCCAAATGAAAGGATAAAGAGAAGTCCTAGCCAGCTCTATACGTAATAATACAAGGAAATAGGGTCAGGCTCAGTCAAAATGAAGATAATAGCTCATCTTGCAAGGAAAGCTACTCAGGTGATAGGCATTACTTTTCACATCTCATGATTACACTTTTCTGCTGCATGGCTAACATCAAGTTAAAGCAAGACCTGTATAAATACAAAGTTAACTTTTGCTATCTGACAAGGTCAGTTAAATCTCTTCAGGATTTACCTTGGAACAATGTCAGCCATCTGAATGAGTCATGGTTATTGCTTGACCAATTTGCTTTTTTTTTAATGAGTAGAATATATTTGCTAAGTGAAAGAAAGCTTCTTTTTGAGAGAGAGACAGAAGGGGGGCCCTGAGTGGGTGGTCCCAAGGAAGCTGTCTCTTCCAGGGACTTTTATAGAGGAAAACCAGGTGGTGAGGTGGGTCTAAGGTAGTAGAGAACATGGGAACTCATGAGGTGGGGAAAAAACTATGATCAGCCAATGAGATTCTAAGCACCATTGCTCAGGTAAGATGGATTAAATCAGAATCAAATGGGGAAGAGTCACATAGCAAGTGGGCATGAATACAGGACAGGGTCTCTTTCTGTTGGGGGTTGGGTTAGTGACTCATTTAGGCTCTTTTAAGATGATTGATACCTGTTTCAAATATCAATCCCTGGTGCCCATTCCTGAGGAAGTATGGGCTACACCTATTTACTCTTTTGTCTTTAGATCTGACCCACAGTGAGGAGTGTGTGTCTCTTCCAAAGTTGTAAAGTCACCTTGTTTTCTATATTATCTCCTTGAGGGCCTGGCCCTGTCTGGCTGCCTATAATATTTCTATCTAATTCAGCTGCCTACAACAATAGCTTAGTATTATGTTTAAGTGTTTCGTTGTTATCATTATTATTTTGCTGAGAGCATCTTAAAACATTTAGCAATTATATTATTGGTTACTCAAAGAATAGTTATTCTTTTTTTCATGTATTTAGTACAGGGTCTACAGGATCTCATTATGTAAACTGGACTCCTAGTGATTCTCCTGTTTTCAGCCTCCCTGGCAGCTGGGATGACAGGCATGTACCACCACACCTGGACTCTGGTGATTCTTTTGACATGCAAAAACTTTTCAAAAAGATGACATCCAAGTTGTTGATTCTCTGAAGTATTTCCCATACAGTTTTGTTTTTGATTCCTCTAAATAATTCCCTTCTATTTATAATTTATGATATAAATCTTTTTGATAGTGTGTTTATGCCCTAATAAAAATATGATAGATCTGCAAATATTTGAATGTCGAACTGACATTTAGAATTTCTACCTAGTTTCAATAAAGCTTTGCAATTTTGGGTCAAAAAAGAGCATCCATATAAACTAACAAGAGAAACGCAAATTTGAAAGGTTTTTCTATCACTCCAATATGATGTTATATGATACGTGAAGCTTAAATATCTTACCTGCGAAGAATCTAAGGTTTTATACTTTATTATAGTGACTCATGAGAGCTACTCTAGAGCCCACATTGAAAGGCAGGAAACAAAATGAAAATGACAGTATACCACATGGAGAGGTGAAGAGGTGTGAAAGCTAGGCTGGAAGAAAATTCAAATTGAATGGAGAAAGATCAAGATTCCTCCATGGTAACACCCTGGAATGAAATCATGGAAGAGTGGATTACATAGAGGTGGTTGGGAGCACATAGAAAATGATATGTAAGACACAGATACTGGATACATAGATACAGGGCAGATGATAGATAGATAGATAGATAGATAGATAGATAGATAGATAGACAGACAGACAGACAGATAGACAGATAGACAGATATAGATGATGAGAGATGATAGATAGCCTTGGATTCAAGGAAGTTCTGTGGAAAATGATCGCAAAATCTCTAGCTTTAAGGCTAAATCAACAAAAATGTACTGAGGATAAAAATCAAGTCCAGGTAGGCAAATAAATGGTATTACTTTCCCTTTGTCATTTTCCATGTTCACAGGCTTATATTTTAAATGGTATTGAGACTTTGGAACCTTATGTACACTTTGTGTTTCTCCACAATTTACAATTATACATCACAACCCAAGCAAAGAGAAAGTTTATGGCAGTGAATAACAAGTAATGAGAGAAATGTCAGGAATATTTTATGGCTGTGGAAGTTCAGATCAGATTTAGTGAACACATCCCATGAGTAAAGTTGTGCTGTGAGCCTTTCATGCTGTATCACAAACTTGGCTTTCATGAACAGTACTATAAAGCCAGTACCTTGCCCTGTTTAGCAGTGGTTTTAATTAGAAAGTCAGTCCTCAAGTTGTCAACGTTTGATACCAGAATGGAGCCATACTCGGGAGTGGTATCAGATGGATACACGTAATCCTGGGTGCACGTGCTCCAGGGCATCCAGGTCCTCTGTCCTCAGACCCAGTCTGGCAGGATTATTGATTCACAGAGGGCTAGCAGTTACCTGGCAATCCCAGTCTAAAGTGATCAGAAGAAAACTGAAGATTTTGAGCACCAGAGTTTGAAAGTCCCTGG
>NW_004524577.1:39229796-39255333 GCF_000260255.1 Octodon degus
AACAATTACATTTTTTACTCAGAAATATAGAAATCAAAACCATATACAACATTGTAGCAGGACAGTCCTGATGACATTTTATAACATACTTAAATTTTCATTTTGGCATCATACTTTGACCAGCCGTCTCTGTGTAATATATAAGAAACTTTTACTTAATTAGTCATTGTTAAATGGTATATACATCACAAGTTTTTGTGAAAGGCAGAGGTTTGAAACTAAGCAAAAGTGTTACAACAATGAGCAATTTTTGCTTTACATTTTGGAAGACCTATACACTTGAAATCGTGAATACACTTAATATGCCATGAGATTAACAATAATGAATTACCATACACATGTGAAAACCTTTGTTTCTTAATTAAGTTTTATACTAAATCCATTTTTAAAAAGAAAACCTTATTGTGGGGCTGGCCAAATAGCTCAGAGGATTAAAGTACCCGCAAGCAGGTGCAGGGGCTGGGGGTTTAATCCAAGGGCCTGTCATGCTGGTCCCACCCCCAGGGCACCCTGAGATAGCAATTGAGACTGGGCGTGGTGGTGTGCACCTGTAATCCCAGCACTTGGGAGGCTATAAACAGGTGGATCACTATGAGTCTGATCTAGTAGTGAGACCCTGAACACCCTGTAGACCCTTCCCCCCAAAAAAAAGAAAGAAAGAAAGAAGAAAAAAGAAAAGCTTATTGTAATTTTTTTCTGAAAAACTTTATCTTTTACCAATGACCAACTTATTGAGGGTGTCTTCTAAAAGTCTTTTGAGATTATTGTGAGCTTCTCATTAATGAACAGAAGGGTTGGCCACACTTCTTATTCATCAATTGGATTTCTCTCTAACAAATTTCTCCCCACTCTATGGAATTTTTGTGTAATTAGTTTAAACTTTTTGGTAAACTGTATAAACCAATTTTGCTATCACTTAGACCAGCTGGAAACTGTGTGTGTGTGTGTGTGTGTGTGTATTTGGGGGGGGTACCGGGGATTGAACTCATGACATTGTGCTTGCCAGGCAAGTGCTTATTCTACCAAGTTGTCTCCCCAGCCCAAAAGTCAGATGCCAGGCAGGTGTTTATTCTACTGAGCTATCTCCCCAGCCCTGAGCTGGAAACTTAGGACAAAGCATGCTTTTTTAAGTCTATATCTCAAATTGTATTTTGAAAAAATGATCCAAAAAGGAAAAAGAGGAACAGCGCTTTACAGAATGACATATACATAAACAAATACACCAAACAGACAACCAAACATTTTTACAAAATCATTAGCGCACTAAACTATATATTTCTGGCCAGTTTAACTTATAGTACCTCTATTACAACTTTAAAAAATTATAAATAGACTGAGCTGGCAAGATAGCTCAGCAATCTAAAGTACCTGCTTAGGCAAGCACAGGGGACCACAGTTTGATCCCTGGCACCACATGCTGTACTAGCCCTGCCCTCAGGGTGGGCTGAGATAGCAAAAAGAAAAATTGTAAATAGAGTACTCAGATTTTGTGATTTGTCAATAAGTAGAGATCTCTTATCTGAAAATTTTAGAAATAAAATATTTTATCTATAATTAATATGCATACTTTGTGTTTCTTATCTTAATACTACAAAAAATTAGCTTAGTTATTTGATATATTTTGTAACCTATTTAGATTTTAGATTTCCATTTGGTCATTTCCTTCAATAGGGCCCAGGTTGGATCTAGCCTCATTGCTGTTAGCTTCTCCAGATCTGGCTTAATGGTATAGCCTGACAGCCCTCTCCAGTGCCCAAATATGTCATTTAGCATTTCCTGGAAAAAACACAAGCAGTGGTTTGGGTCCCTTCCATTGTCCAATATGGAGATCCCTCCAAAGAACCTTTTGTAACATGTTCTTTTTTTACCTGCTGGAATTGTCTTTCTCCTGTTGTATTTTCATATTTTATATAATTTTAAAATTTTAATAGTATATATTGACCAGTGAATTTAGATTGACTGATTCCCCCTTTTGTTTTTGTAATTGAATTTTGACTATATGATGAGAAATTTGTATCCTCTATTTTGGAAGAGGAAGCCATACATTTCCTCACTTAACCTAATATGATGTATCCGTGAAAAACAGCAAATTACTTTAACTTATCTGAAGGATAATGACAGTTAATAATATCAGAGAAATTAGCCCAAAATCTAGATGGAACCAATTAATACTACCAAGTAAAGTCTGAAAACCGTGACTGGTTGATCTGGACAGTTTGGGGCACACTGTGTCTCTGTTAGATGGGGTAACCCAAATACAAAAAAAGTGCTATTGTTTGCACTTTTTTTTTTTTTTTTAACTTTCTTCAAAGATTTATTCTAGAGGGGCTCAGTCCATGGCAGCTGCCTTCCTCGTGGTGACCAGCATGTTGCTCAGCTCCTCACGCTTCCTGTTGGTGCAGATATGCATCCCCACCCTTTTCTTGATGAACTTGAGGGCATGTTTGTCCTTGAAGCCCTTGAGCAGCTCCATGGTGCACCCATCATAGGGAGTAAAGTCACACACCTCCCGGATCATGTCCTGCATGAACTTGTGTTTGGTGAGGTGTCCGCAATGGCGGCTGTGCCTCATACTGCTCACATTCTTAGTCACCCTGTGGCCCTTGTTGAGGCCCATGGCCGTGGGATAGCAGAGGACCATGCCTACTGTTCATCAGTGGTTGCTGTAGCAGAAGGACCCGTGCTGCACAGAACCTAGTTTGTACCTTTTTAAGCGTTACCATTATGCCTGCATTGTGAAGGGCATCATCTAATCGGATAAATATTTGATGTAAGGTGAATGAAAATTTATGTGCTAGAGGAATGTCATTTGTGGTACCTTTACTTGAAGGCTTTGTTCAAATACATTGCCTCTCAGGAAGTACTTTGAGGATGGAGAGGCAGAAGGTGTGTAGGAAGTTCACTGATCTGTTCCCTCAGTTCACATTCAGAAGAACCATGTTTTACATTCACTAAATGATGTATGTCAAGCTGAAGGTTTCAAATTTCAAGATTTATCTTTCCATCTCCTATACAGGTCTTGGTGATGGGGGTATTTAGGGTTTGTGTGGTAATGTCTTATAGGGCAGGAATATCTAGTTTTTTTTATAACTTTGACAGATAATATCCTCCACTCAGTAAGACTTACAGCAAGTTCTTCAAAACTGTTTAAAATATACCTTGTTTGTGCCCTGTATACACCCCACATATGCACTCTCTCAGTGGATGTTACAGTCCTTGCAGTGGTAATAGCCATATTTCTGCTAGAAGCAGGGGCACTCTTTGCCTGGCTTCGCCAAGCAGCAACCTCTCCTGTGCTGGGGTGGCTGGGGTTCCTGGGTCCCGGATGGCAGCGCTTGCTGCCCAAGCATGCACTGTACCAAGGCATTGTGCCTTAGGTTTACCTTCAACCCCACATCCTGGCAGCTGGGCCCATGAGGGAACAGCCTGAAGCCAGGGCTCACATGGGACTAGAATGCCAGCTGTGTGCACTGGCAGCTGTCTATGCACTTGATGGCTGGCAGCTGCTTGTGGCCTGATGAGGCCACCCCTGAGGCTGATGAGGTTGAAGCAGAAGGGTGTCCCCCCAACTGAGTGGTCAGCCCTCAGCACGTCTGGTGGCTGTCAGGTAGGAGAAGGGGTAGGAGCAGGGTGAATTCTGGGTACATGAAAGTGCCCATCATCTGGTGCGGCACAGCACCCATTTGCCCAGACCCCATATTTTAATGGGCCTGGGTACGCTCTAACAGGAGTTTCCCAGATAAGGAAGACCTTTCCCATTAGTTCTAGATCTATACTCATTCTTCCAGTGACACTCTCATTGATACTTAGTATAAGGACTGCAAGTTTTAGTTGAAGAGAATGATAATGGCTATGCTGCATGTATACCTGCAACAGAGCAGTTTCAGGCAAAATGTCCTTTCTACCCAAAATGAAAACAAACAACCTTATTTTTTCCCTTTTTTCTAGACTGGGTGAAACACCTGAGTAATAGCTGCTGCCAAGGCAGCCCGCTGTACATATGAGGAGTTTCTACACAAATCTGAATCATCTTAATTTGATAGCTTCTTTGCTACTTACAGTCTCCTCACTAGTTTGCAACAAACATGCAGCAAAATCTTGAAAAAGTTTATCAGGGCCCTTCCAAATGGAAGCCACATTAAGGGATGATGCCTTGCCCTCTGGAGGAAGCTCCCTCCAGGCCCTAATGGCCGCTATCTTGGTTTGCTCACATACTTGCAATGCAAATGTCAGCTGATTGCTTGTGCTAGCAAAGGCGCCCTCCCCAGTTAGCATATTGTTTGTTTTGGGGTTTTTTTTTTTTTTTTTCTTTCTTTCTTTCTTTCTTTTTGGCAGAACCAGGGGTTGAACTCAGGCCCTTGCAAGCGCTTATTCTACTGAGCCATCTGCCTGGCCTGGCATAATGTTTGTAATGGCTAAATTGTGAACCACATTTTGAGCTGCCTGGTTGGTGCAATGTTCAAAGAAATTTCCTTTCTACAGTAAATAATCTCCTAGATTCAAACATGCTTTAGCTTTTTCTTTCTAATCATTTAAGGCCGCAATCTGTTGTCCAAGCATTTCTACTAAACTCAAGGTAAAGGGAGCAGTAGGGTCGTAAGTAGCAACAGCTTGTTTTAATTCTTTTAAGGTTTTAAAAGGTGCAGCTTCATAAAGACCTATAACTTGTCCCAGATTATTAGGCACTCGAACTTCATAAACAGGGTAAATATGTTGAAAATCCTCCAAGGATTCCCTCACCTGTCTGGCTTCTTTTAGTGCCAATAGCAAAGGAGATAAAGCAAATGGCTCTACTTTCCTAGAGATAAGAGGTTCCAATCTGTGATTCAGCAAAATTTCTCTGAGCTGCCCTGATCAGGATTGTGGCCTGTGGCTCTGTAAAACCTGTTGAATTTAAGAAATGAAATTTTTGGGGAAAGCCTTCTCTGGTGGGGAAAGATCCCTTTTGTCCCCCATCACTCCTTCCTTGTTTGATGGAGCAAGGCTAGCAGGTTTAAGCTGTATCATTTTGGGAGCCATTGTTATATCCTCCTTATCCCGCTTGGGCTTGGGACTTAATTTTAAGGAGAGCTGTAAGTGAAATCCTTTATGTTTGAAAAACCCCTTCTAACCACAATCCAGAAAACAAAAGTAGATACAGAGATCAAGCATGCAACAATCACTTCAACATACATATAACTCTGATTCTTGGGATTCTATTTGTTCCATTTTTGATTCAACATAACTTTCATTTTGGCTTCTTTCGAACCCTGTTTCTCTTTTTAAAATAATTCATCTCTTTGGCCCTGGTGAGCCATTTCTGGCTCTCGTGAGCCTCCGTTCCCAAGTTTTACACTAATGTGCCAATATTGCCGGCTCTAACCCATCCACTTCCCTCCCTTATGTGTGCCCTTTGGAAGTGCTCCCACTCCCATGCTCATCTCGTACTGGGTGACCCGATTGGGTGCCAAAAGCAAGGCTCTGTTGGTCTCCATGTGATCTGTTGTACCCAGGAAGAAAGGGCAGAGGGAGTGAGGAAAAGAGACGCGAAGACAACAGCTGGGTTAGGTGGTGACTGCTCTGCCTGGTTGCCAAGACGACCCCCTGAGCAACAACATGGACGTTTATTTATACCTTTGCAAAGTTAGTAACATGTGACACAAGGTTATATAGCAATTAATAGCTGAAGTTAACCAGTCAGGATGCTTATGTCAGGGCTGAGATAGCTTGTCTGCTTTAGGCACCAAGGCCTCGTCCTGCTTAAACACATTTGACCAGCTTTCTACCTTTCATGGCTCCCATCATTAACTTCTCTATTTTGTTTCATTTATAATAATCCAAATGATAAACAAATTGGTAATTTTCTTCTTTCTTTTTACAGCTATAACTATTAGTAGCATAAGATGATTAGAAAAGCCTGGAACATTAATACTTTATGTGACAAATTGTATGGAATTTTTCTTTGCATCTTTCATATTTTAAGACTGTGAACTTCTTCAAATTATGCCTACTTTAATACAACCAATGGGATCTTTGCTCAAGTTATTGACAGTATTTTCATTACACTGGACTTGTTTTATTCAGTTAATAGTATTAATAACTCCATTTTACCATATGCTTTTACATGTGTGGATTATGTCAACTACCTTGAAAATGATGAGCTTTTGTACACAGGGCTTTGCACATACATATCAAAACTTAGACTATATTAAGATATAAATATTACCTTTGCCTAGCCAGATAGCTCAGTGGACTGAAGTGCCTGCTTAGGCAAGCATAGCAACCAGCTTCGATTCCTGGCATGTAGTGCTGGCCCTGCCCCTGGGGTGCACTGAGATAGTGACTGAGACTGGGCATGGTGGCGTGTACCTGTAATCCCAGAGTTTGGGAGGCAGAAAACAGGAGGATCATTATGAGTCTGATCTGTGTAGTGAGACCCTGTAGACCTTGTACTAAAAATACATTTAAAAAGCAACATTACTCCTTTTTTTTTTTTTTTTCTTCAGAACTGGAGGTTGAACTCAGACTCTTGCACTTGCCAGGGAAGTGCTTATTTTACTGAGCCATCTCCCTGGCCCACAACATTACTATTATGTCATTAATTGTGTTAGATAATACAATAAATGAATAGCTTATTAAAGAAGAGATTCTATTTATAAGTAGGGAAGTACAGAATTTTTTTATTTTTATTTATTTATTTATTTTTCAATATAGGGATCAAACATGGGATTTTGTGCTTGCCAGGCAGGCGCTTATGCCACTGAGCTATCTCCCTGGCCCCTGAATGCCTTTTAAGTTAACAAATGTTACTGCCTATTACCTTAAGAATAAGTGGGATATCAGTAAGGATATTAGGATTCTTTCAAAGTACAATAATCCCTCTTCTTTTCTTTTCTTTTCTTTCTTTCTTTATTGGATACAGGGTCTCACTATAAAGTTCAGACTCATAGTGATCCTCCTGTCTCAGCTCTCCAGCACTGGGATTACAGGTGTGCACCACCATGCCTGGTTTTGGGGCCGGCATGACACTCCTGGGATTCTAGGGCCAGCACAGCATGTGGTACCAGGGATCGAATTCAAATCCTTGCCAGGCAAGCACTTATTCTATTGAGCCATCTCCCTGGCCCTCCACACCCATATTTTAAATAACATCTCAGGGATGGGTTTTATGAAAGCAGATGCTAAGACAAAGTCTGGGGTACAAATTGCCCTTGGAGGATCCACATCCTTGAAAGGAAGAGGAGAAAGAAGCACTGGGCAGAGGGAGATGCAGGCCTCCCCAACCCCCTGGGGGACTGTGGAGCAAGTATTTCCTGTCACAGTCAGAAGAGATGGTGCGCCCCTTGTACCCATTTCACCCAGCACCAACCAGTGGCTCATAAGCCTGCAAGGTGTTCTTTGCAGCTCGGGTGTTTCTGAAGGTGCAGACAGTTCAAGAACAGTCTGCCATCACATTTCCTGCACCTGGACAGCAAGTCCTCCCTTAACAGGGATCTGGCTGATGCTTCTCCATGTCTGTCACTTTAGCACCTTAGACACGATGTTCTAGAGCACCAGCCTTCTGCAAGATGTCCCGACAGTGTCTTAAATGTATCTGTCTATGGAATGACTTCACGTTGCTCTATCGTGAAAGTCAGAGCACACACATGAACATACTAACGTTTCTAAGGCAGCAGTCATCACACTTATCTACCATTATTGGACAATCCACTAGTTACCACTAACCACAGAGCAATTTGGGGGAAACTAGTGACATTTCTTGAAACTGTACTGTAAAAGAAAAAATTCTATCCAGTCCAAGAGGCTAAGAATATAGGCTCTCTGTTAAGAAGAATTTCTAACAATGGAAACAACTCCTTATTTAAGAAAAAAGGTAAAACTTTATCCAGTACTTTCTCTAAATTTCTTTTTTTTTTTTTTTTTCCTCGAATGCCTTCAGGGCACTTTTGGCCAGCGGGAGAGTTGTGAGGTTCGAACTCCAGCAACCCGAGGCTGCCAGCTTTGTGGAAGCAGCCACTTAAAGGACTGAGCTAGGGCCAGGCCCCCTCTCTAAATTTCTAAAGAAAAGTATGGCTCATATCTTTTCAGTCTTAATTGCTTTTAGTAAAGTGGTAGTACAATCAAACAAGTTGGTTAATAGTCACTTTCTATAGCTAATCACCTTTATTATAGCCGTTGCTTAAACATTAGAGCTCAGGAAGAAAGGCCCCATGGAAATAAGCTCCACACTCAGTACAGCTTCCCAAGCCCACATAAATGAGCCAATTTAACACAGATATTCATATAGGATACCCACAGCTTCCAGTTTAAGGCCCAGAGGGAGGTTGAGCTCTAGGGGAGTATTTATTCAGCTTGCTGGAGACTGATTTCTTTTGTGCTTCTGATCTATATTTGGAGAGTACTAAAAGCAGCAAAGAATAGGATTCGAGAAAGAGAAACAGAGTGTATGACTTTCAGTGTAAGGAAATTGCCTAAGACACTTTAGTTTTCTGATTGTAACTCGAACAGCCCAAGCCCCTGCATTCAAGCCACATCCCTAGCTGTCAATCTTGCCTTCATTCTCATTTGGCTGGCTCCCTGGTCCCCACCCGCCTGCATGGAACTTGAGACTCAGGCAAATCCAATATTTCTTGGGCCTTCCAGAAATAACCTTGGCAATACAGCAAGATAAAGCTCAAGTTTCCTTCTGACGTTATCCTTTGCCCTTCCTGTTGTGTCTGCTGCCTCTGGTCTTCAGAGAGGCTCTGTATCACCAGAGCACTCCTGGGTCCCAGAGCTACAAATTCCTCTGCAGGTAGAGACCCAAGTAGCTCCCAGGCTTAATTCTACTGAGTCACCACAGATAGCAAAGCCCAGAAACATAGGCCTCTGCTATTTACAGCTGCACGCCTGGCCCTCTGACACTGGAGACTTCCCTGCTTTATACCCAAGTTTTCATGGTGCTTTCAATTTCTGGCTAACATCTCTTTAGCACAGAAGCAGGGTCTAGTCTCTGCTGTTGGGCTAGAAAACAGAGACATAAAAAGGCAATAGTCTGTGCCCTATCACACTTTTGCCTCTGCCAAGAAATTTCTTTCTTTTCTTATATAAATCATTCATGTGATTTGCGGTTGGGAGCACAGTGATACACACTGGAGAAATGACACCCTTCCTACATGGTGAAAAAGGTGTTACTTCTCAATGGGAAGGCAAATGAGATTTTTTTTTTTCTGTCCAAAGTCTCAAAGAAGCTTCCAGTGACACCTGGAGGAGAGGCAGCTCTTCTGTGGGCATGGCAGTCCCATCCTTCTGTTACTGTCATCTTGCTGGAGTCTGCTGATTCCAACTCCTAGAGAATTTGTGGATGATAGCCAAGTACTTTCTGTAGAGATTATAAATCCATACACAAAGACAGCAGTTCAAAATTCCCTTTTTGGATCTTTATCTTATAACCATGAGAAGGGGCTTTATGGGGAAAGTAGGTAGGAAAAACAGTTTTCAATGTTTGAGAGATTTTAAAATTACAACAATTCAAAAGACTATCTGTTTATGGTTCTTGGGAAGAAGATGGTAAGTAAAATTAACAGGGCCAAGGCCAGAAGTCAACTACAAACAATTCCCTTAAGTCCTAGAGGGTTTCTACTTCTCTTGACTATGCCTAAGGGTGTTCACTGGGACAGGGAGTCCTAAGGCTATATGCAGGACTCATTGGGCATGCAAGAGTGTGAAGACCCCAGGATCTGCCTTCAACCAGAGAGGGGCAAGAACTTTTAGGTAAATACCCCAACTTCTTCATCTGAGATGTGGACAATTCTGAGATGTGCCATGCAGCGTTTTTCAGAGTCCCCCCGTAGGATTATACCTATTGCTCACATTGGTAACTTGCTCACTAATCAATTTTAATTTTTTTTAAGAAACGGTCTGCAGGGTGTTCAGGGTCTCACTACTAGATCGGACTCTTAGTGATCCACTTATTTACAGCCTCTCAAGACCTGGGGTTATAGGTGCGTGCCACCACTCCCAGTCTCAATTGCCATCTCAGCGTGCCCTGGGGCCAGGGAAGGCACAGCAGGCCCAGGGATCGAACCCCAGGCCCCTGTGCCTGCTTGCAGGTGCTTTAATCTGCTGAAGTACTTGCCTGGCCCTTCAATCTTAATTTTTAAATTTTCCTTCCTCACATTTTTCCTTGCATCACTTCACAAATTAAAATCTCACAACTAGGGCCTGGGGATATAGCTTAGTGACATAGTGCTTGCCTGACAAGCATAAGGTCCTGAGTTCAATTCCTGGCTCCAAAATAAAATAAGCAAAAATGAAAAAAAAAAAAAAAAACCCTGCAACCAAACCCTTATTTGTGGTCATCTTTTGGAGAGTTCAAGCTAAGATACCATATGCAGAACCTGCCCTGCTATCTTGAGAGTTTTACCTGCAGTCTTACAGTGCTGCATACCTCCAGGGGTGGTGATTTTTGAAGATGTTTTCATAGAGCCATTACTAGACTTCTCAAGATTTGGGAAAATGTGTCTTTGCACCAAGGCCTTCATAGGTCAAGAGAAAATAGGTGGATTGGCTGAGAAAAGCCTGCAGGTGATAGCAATGAAAAAAGAAGACTAGACTAAGGGGGAGCAACATTGTTAGACCCACTTTGGTTATGCAAAAGGATCCCAGAAGATGTGGGGAGGACAAGAAGGAGAGTCAACCCTGTGCTAACCCCTACTGGTGACTTCAGATTGGCTAATGTCTAACAGTTGATGAGCCATTGCTTGACTTCTCTGACAAATATAGAAAAAGCACCAGTTATTCATAGGGAGTGAGGAGAACAAGCTGTTGCCAAGCTTCTTCAGAACCAGCATAGGAGGAAGCATAAAAGGAGCTCTGACTACCAGACCATACTGGAGCAAACTTGGAGGTGCATGTCTAGGCACCAAGGAAGCTGATTGCCTGAGAGAGCAAGTTGGGAACTCTTACTGCCAAAGCCAATGCCCAGGGAAGAAATCAGCCTTGGAGACTGGTGAGAAGGCAGTTCAATAGTTTTAACCCAGAGGTTATAAATCATCCATGAAAGTAAGTGATATGGGTAAGGTCATGAAATCTGAAATTACTCGTAACAGAGATTACTCACTAGATCTCTTCACTGGGGAAAAGGCTGTGGATTCAGTAATATGCCACCAGAATTGTGAAGATAGGTGTAAGAAAGCCAGCTCTGGTGAACTCTGTTAAATTGTAAGGAATTGGAGAGCAGACAGACACATCTAGAAAAGAACTGAGGAGAACTTTGACAGACTCTGGGAAGCCTGCAGGACTCTGGCAAGCTCTGACCTTCCTTATCCCCCAGTGTACAGACTTCTGCTGGTGCCAGCCCAAACTTTTAAGAACTTAGGAGGACTCTGAGTGGTCTGCAGGATGCAGGAGAGCTGCGATCTGTGAGCCCAGTGCATGCAGGCACGGCACTTTCCTGGAGCCATCTAAGAATTTTTGTGGACTCTGTGAAGTCTATGGGACTCTGTCTGGGTGATTACTGGGAGGTTCAAAAATGCAAGAACACAGGAGCAAAAGGAAATCTCAATCTTCTAGCCCACCCAGAACAAATCCAGAAGACAAAGACATATAAGAACTTGGAAATCACACACGTGAAATCTCTCAAATGACAGCAGCTGAAGAAAGAAACCAGTCCATCAGGCTATTGAAGAAATAAGACAAGAAATAATCTCTCAGGTCAAAAAAGAAATGACAACAATCCTGAAGGAATTGCTCACCACATCTAAAGAAGACATAGATTAATAGAAAAATGATGGAAACACTGACTAAAACAAAGGAAAGAATTAGAATGCATGAAACAGACTCAAACAGAGCTTGAGGAAATTAAGAACTACTCCATTAAAAGCTGGTGAAACTGCTTGAATGAAACTGAAGACAGACTTTCAGAACAAAAATGTACACAAAATGTCTAAAGCTGCAGCAAGTTTGCTCTGGTGTTTTCTGGCTGTGTTGCTTAAATAGCACAAGTCCCCCTGTTTCCATTCTCCGCCAACGTTGCCCCATTACACATGCTGACCTTGCTCTCCAAGGGGCGTCCTGGGCCTGCAGTGTGGCCATCACCTGGACTCTTCCTAGAAACGAGGCGTCGCGGGGTCCACCCAGACCTCCTGCATCAGAATCTGCATTTCACAACCTTCTTCCCTTGTGACTCACGTGCACGTTTAAGTTTGAGAACCTTTAGAACGCATTTAAAACTCCTGAACAGATACTTCATGTCTCCTACACTAGATATTTCAGCTAACTCCTCAGGCTGCCCAAGTTATAGCCCAGAAACTTGCCTTTTAAAAGTTAAGCCCTGCACCTGGAGTGCGCTGAAATGGCAATTGAGACTGGGCGTGGTGGCATGCACCTGTCAATCAAAGATTTAAATATTAAGACGGAAACACTAAATCTTCTGGAGGAAAATGTAGGTAGAAATCTTAAAGACATAGGGCTAGGTAGAGAGTTCATGAACAAAAACCAAACTGTGTGGGAAATACTGCAAAGAATCAACAACTTGGATCTCATCTTTTTAAAAAGTTTTTGCACTTCAAAGCAAATCTCCAACAGAGTAAAAATAAAATGCACAAACTGAGGGAAAAAATATAGCTGATTATCCCTCTGACAAAGTGCATCTATTTATAATACATAAAGAATTTTTAAAAATCAGGCCTCCCAGATGCAAAGACCCTATCCAAAATTGGACATCTGAGATAAATATACACTTCTTAGATGAATATACACTTCTTAAGAAATACAAACGACATGTAAATATGTGAAAAATGTGCATCATCATTGGTCATTTGAGAAATGCAATTCAAAACAACACTGATATATTAGCCCCAGAAAGAATGGCTAACATCAAGAATTCAGCAAATAACAAATGCTGGGGGGAATGCTGTAGAGAAAAGGAACACTTGTCCACTGTTGGTGGGAGTGCAGACTGGTACAACCACTATGGAAATCAGTGTGGAGATTCCTTAAAAAGCTAGGATTAAAGATCCCATTCAAGCCAGCTCTTCCCCTTCTGGGTATTTTTCCAGAAGAACGGAAAACCTCATATCACAGCGATATATGTGCACCTATGTTTATAGCAGTGCAATTTGTCATTGCTAAATCCTGGAAACAACCCAGATGCCATAAACTGAAGAATGGATAAAGAAGATGTGAGATTTTTACACGATGAAGTATTTTTTATTCAGCTCTAAAACAGGATAATTTGTCTTTTATTGGTAAATGGATGCAACTAGAGAACATATTCTTTTTTTCTTTACTTTTTAAAAATGTATTTGGTACAGGGTCTCACTACGCAGCTTAGACTCATAGTGATCCTCCTGTTTTT
Organism: Octodon degus; assembly: GCF_000260255.1. Taxonomy (NCBI): domain Eukaryota; kingdom Metazoa; phylum Chordata; class Mammalia; order Rodentia; family Octodontidae; genus Octodon; species Octodon degus. Next base: position 39,243,115 of record NW_004524577.1, read on the forward strand.
CAGCCTCCCCAGTGCTACAATTACAGGCTTGCAGCACCACACCTGGTCTCACTGGCTGGCTCAGTGTGCCTGGGGGTGGGGCTGGCATGGCACGTGGTCCTGGGGATGAAAACCCAGTTCCTGTGCTTGCCTAAGCAGGTGCTTAGTCCACTGAGCTATCTTGCTAGCCTGAGAACATACTCTTTTTTTTTTTTTTTAATGGTACCTGGGATTGAACTTAAGACCCTGAGCTTTCCAGGCAAGAGCTTATTCTACTAAGCTATCTGTCCAGCCCCAAAACATACTCTTAAGTGAAAAAAATCAGACCCGCATATGCAAACATCATACTGTCTCCTTAGTGTGAGAACCTGAAAGAGAAAAATAGAATCTGAAGGGTACAATAGATACTGGTAAAACAGAATAAACTTATTCAAAAGGAATGAGTTATTGAGTTGAGAAGAACAGGAGAGGGAGTGGGGGAAGGAGATATATCTATATATGTCAGCAGGATGGTTTGAACAATTGTATTGTGCATTTGTGCTGGTCTATAGAAAGGAGCAGATAATAATAATACTTAATTTGTTTTGTCTCCTTTTTTCAATTGTTTGTTCTTTTCTTCTTCTTCTTTTTTTTTTTTTCAGAACCAAGGATTGAATTCAGGTCCTTGCACTTGCCAAGGAAGCGCTTGTTCTACTGAGCTATCTCCTCAGCCCCTCTTCTTAATTTCTTATGCATTTCTTTATTTTCTTCTTTCTTATTCCAAATTTACATGTATATATCTCTTCATATGAATAACTGGTTGGAAGACAACACTATGTATTACAACAAATACTGTGAAATTCATGTTACCTTAAGTGAAATTCCATATCAGTTGTAATTTTTTCTGTTTTAATTCTAATTTGTATTCTTTAAAAAAGAAAAAAATACCCAGGGCTTTAAGCAGTGCTGCTACTACATTTGCAAGGGCAGTGGAAGCCACAGTCTGGCCCTACTGATGGCCTTGGGACCTGAGAAAGAGATCACAGTCTCGGAAGGGCAAAACCCCAAGAGTCAGTGCAGTACGCATGGCACAATAAGCTGCCCTTGAGAGGAAGAATATTATGAAGGAAACTGAATATCACTCTTCCAAGTAATTTAATACCTGAAATTTCAGCAGTCATAGAGAATACCAAGAGGAGTTAATATATAACCACTCACTAAATTTTAAATGAGTTTCTAAAATAGATACCTGTTCTTTTTCTCTTCCTTATGAGCTTTAAGGGCCCTAGAGTTGGCAAATATCTTTTGTTTGCCCTCTTGGTCAGGGAGCTAATCAATAAGAATTACATCAACAGGCTTCCAAGGTTCTTGTTTCTATGTAGATTCACTCAGCAGAAGGTTCTGGAAGAAGATGAGAAAGGGAGAACAAAGGAAAACAGGGGAATCTGTCTGGTCTAGTAATCTGGAGCTGTAACAGCTCTGTTGCTGCTAGCCCTGGATTGTTCCTCTAGCCCTTGTGGTTCTTCAATATTCCATATGTTCTTTTATATTTGGTCCTTTCCTATGTAAAGTCTCTTGGAATTATCCCAACCTGAATATAATATTTTTTTTTCTGTGTCCTGTGCAGTGAACTAGCTATAGGGAGGCCAAGGAGTAGGTGCAGGGTAGAAAGAAGAGACATCTTGTTGACACCTGAGATTTTCAAAGACTTCAGAAAGAGCTGGAAGACAGCACCATGTCAAGCAAAAGGGTCTCAAAAGAAGACCTAGAACAGGGACCCCACAGCATCTCTAACAAGAACTTTCCTTCAGGTGTATAGAGAAAGGAGGAGCAAGAGAAATGTCTAAACCTGAGGATGAGCAGGCAGATGAGAATATGGGGTCAACCACTCATGTGGTCAGTGATCAATGTGCTATTCATGCTGATCCAATAAAAGCCATTGCTTTCCTGCCCTATGCCTCCCTTAATGAGTTCTCCAGGATCAAGAGAGTCCATGCAGGACTCAGTGCATGTGTGGAATATCAGCTTCCCATGGAGAGTTCTGGAAATTCCTCAAGAAGCTAAACTCACGCATGTGGTGCTTAGAAAATCTTGGAAATCCTAGAGCCACAAAATGAGCCCAGCAATCCACCCAGAAGTAAAGCGGACTAGGCAGAGACGATCTATCGATTTTTACCCCTCAGAAGAGACCCCAGGGAGGGCAGAGCATATCACAGGGACAATCAATTGGTGAGAACAGCACACAGAGAGGGAAGATTGAGCTGAGGCTGGCTATGAATACTGTCTGTCTGCTCCCTGGGTGCACACTTACGTGAGTGGATTGCACACAGGAAGGGAGGTCCTGAAAGAGAGATTCATGCCTCACAGTGCAGGGACCCATGTGGACAGACAAAGACAGAAGTGGGCTCAGTCTGGCATCTGGCATCCAGTCTAGCCTCCCAGACCGGTCTGTACTCCATAGAGAGACCCCAGTTGGCCCATTTCTGCTCCCATGAAGACTGACGGCATGGTTTTGTTTGGCCTCTTGAAGCTCCTACTGCCAAAGACTGGGTGCCCAGGGTGGGAGAGCAGTCCCCTGGAGGAGACACGTGGCTGATGGTCCAAACATGGTTCACTCAAAAGGCCCAGTGGCTACAGGCTAATGTATAAGCAAAGGAGACACTTGCTAAGGTTCTCCAGGGAAGATGTAGTTGGGTGGGGCTTGTAGGGGAATAAAGCGTCCCTTCAATGAGCTAGCAAGAGAAATATGCCAACAAACATTGTGTCCCAGCACTGAGACCCACTCCCATGGTCTGGCCATACATGCAGAAGTGCCCTGCCTGTGAGAAGGATGGTTTGTGTCCGCCCATCCAACAAATGGGCACAGATAGAAGATGAGGACCAAAGGTGTTATGGGAAAGAAATGCATACTAAAAAATCATTAATTTAAATCTTTTCTAGTGCTATCGAAAGGATACACTGGGGTTCAGGTCAAGGAGAAAAACAAAATGTAAACAAAAGTCCCTTAATGAATTACTCAGAAGATAGCAGACTTCCTAGGGTTCTCACTAAGAAACCCCATCAAAACCTTCAGATATTGCAGCTCCAGCTTTCAGGCACAAAGCTCCCATTAGCACTGACTGGTTATAAAGAAGTAGCCCAAGAAACTGCTATCCTGTAACTGCTGTAAACAAATGTGTTCTTTTTTTTTCCTGTGCTTTATTTTCTGGAAATATTACCACATGTTTCTATGAAGAAGATGGGAACTGGGCCAGCGAGATAGCTCAGCAGACTAAGCACCTGCTTAGGTAAGCGCAGGGACTAGATTCAGTCAGGGGGCCCCAGGCTTGCTGAGCCGGCCACTGAGTCTGCGCATGGTGGCACACGCCTGTAATCCCAGTGCTGGGAAGGCTGAAAACAGAAGGATCACTACAAATCCGAGCTGCCCAGTGAGACCCTGTACCAAATACATAAAAAGAAGAATGAAGAAGAGGGGGAGGAGGAGCAGGAGAAGGAAGAGGAGGAGATGGGAACCCCAACTAACTCTCTAATCAAAAGTTTACCACCTTGCTGCTTTCTACTATGTCTTGTATTATGCCTCTATATTTCAGTGCATCTCCACTGGGGTTGTAAGGAGGAATGGTGTCTCCGGAGAGGCTAAACACAATAGTTAACTGCACCCAACTTTTGAGTGTCCCTTACTTCCCACTTGTATGTAGTCTTCGCAATAACCCTAAAAGTACCATAACCAAGGCTATTTTCCAGATTAGATAATAAGATGCAGAGAGCTCAAATAGCTAGCTTGTAAACACCGAGCTGGAATACAAAGCGTGGAGCTCTAGGTCCACATTTCTAATCAGCGAGGTGCAGAGGTGGAGGTTTCCCCAAGGCCGCGCCCACCGTGTGTGAGGTTAGAGAACCAGGGCTGGAAGTACCCTGATAATAGAGAGAAATGCCAGGCAACTAGCGCATGCATTTCATGGAAACTTTTGGGTAAAGTAAATGAATATCAATTTAAGATGCACACATAGAGCCCATTTTCCTACGGCAAGAACTGATTTGAAATATTTTACTAGAGACCTTATCATTACAAACCAGTTCTTACCATAAGACAATTGGATTGGTGTGTGCACTTTAAACTTACATGCTTATTTTATCTCTAAATTTTCCATGAAATGTGTGTGCCAAGGGCCTGGCATTTTCCTCCATTACCACATTTCCGGGCATAGTCCTCTAATCTTATGCAGGGTGGGCAGAAGTGTAGAGGTTAAACAACAAACCAGGAGAAGGAAAACCCACCAAAGCAAGCACCATTTAGGCTTGTCACTTCCATTTTAAGTGCATTTCAATGTCATTTCACTGCTTTTATCTTGGGGAAAAAATGTATTTTCCATAACATGGACTATTAAACAAGTTAAAGCAGAAGAAAACACGTGAAAATGAGTAAGTGTGTGGCAGGGCCAGAAGCGAGCTGAAGCACAGCAAATAAAATCAAAACCATCTTCTTCACAATTCTCCTCTTTTAATTAAAAAATACTAAGAGAAATAAGCTATGAGCCATAGATACTTTAGAGTCACATTAAATGGTAAACAGGGATTAAACAATAAATCATTTATAAACAACTAGAGATCCGATTATTAACATTTTAAACTATACACCATCATTAGATTATTAACACCCAGTACACATAGCTGGCACCTAGGCTAGTAAGGAAAACTGTATATGTTTTCCTGATTATTTAAGTGCAAAGATTTTATTATTTCCTATCCCAAGGCTTAGAAGAATTTCCCTTCACTAGATTTCATCAGCAGTACCTATAATAACAAGATCTCTCTGTTTGCTAAAAATCCAAGTTTTGAGACAACCAGTATTGTATTTAGAGACACAAACTGTCCTATCACTGAGGCCAGAGCCTTCAGGAAAGCCATAGAGGAAAACATCACCTATTTGCAGATGATAAAACTTTAAAGGTTTGATGGATTACTGAGGAGTTGCCAGGTGAAAGGGCTGATGGGAATTCAGAACAAGAATAATCCAAAAGAGAAAGAAAAGCAATTGTTTCTGAAGTGTGCAAGATACAGATAACAAAGCTATTTAAAAAAAAAAAATTAGTGCCTTTGAGGACTATTACTAGCTAATTCTCAAGATCAATATGTGTTTTTTCTGATGAAAAATGTGGATGAATACAATGTTTACATATGACAATCTTGAATCATGATATAGACACCATACCAAGGATGTGTCAAGAATATAGTAAGACTGTCCAAAAGATTATTAAGAGTATCGAGTAAGGGCCAATAATGCAGCTCCTGAGTATTCAGTTGCCAGTACAAATGCACATACACATAAATATGCACGCGCGCGCACACACACACACACACACACACACCAAATAATCACTAGCCAAGAAGATGCTAGTTTGAAATAAAATTGTGTCAAAGTTTTAAATAATAATTAAAATAAGAATTGATATTTCTCTTCTAGTGGTGTTGACATCAACAGGCAAAACCCCACATTTCTTATTAATATGAGAAATTGTCAGAACCGTTTCATATTATTTCAGTACTTTTCATGAGGTTCAAACATGTTGAATATGAGGGGCTTATCTATAGATTTCACAGATTAACATATTATATTGATGGCATTTACCTATACAAATTTAACCAACCTAAAAAGCATAATCGTTTCCTATGGAAGGTGACTGAGTATTAAAACTAAAGAGCTAAGCATTGTTCATATTGCTTAATAAAACAAAATATAATTTATTATTGTTAGTATGTTGGAAACGATATACAGCACACCATAGACCTTCAACACCTGAGCTCTGCATCGGCGCTGCGTTCAGACACCACCAGAGGGCACTCTATCAGATTACAAAGCCAACCCCTGGACTCTGTCTTCCCCGACAGTTTTGCTGTTGTACTTGTCTTGCTGAATTTTAAATTGTTAAGGACAACAGAAGGTACGTATCTATGAGCCTTGATGGACTTGTTCCCTTGGCTTTAGCTGCCACGCCAGCTTCATAGATATTATGTAGGCGATTTCTAGCAGGGCTGGAGATGCAGAAAGCAACATTAGAACGTTTCTCTTAGGCAGTGATAAACTACTCCTCGTCTTAACCTTCATTCCTCTTTAATTGCTTTAGAAATATTTTATTACAGAATAACAACTTAGATAATGATACCCACTTATACACTCACTCTAGATTTTTATAGAGATTCAAGTATTTGCTTCAGCTATTTTTAAAGAAGTAGATGCTATAGATAGAATTGAAGCCTTTTTGAACTCTTTCCCACTTGTATTCGGTTGCTTTATTCTCCCAGTTGAACAATTTCAGAATAAAATGCTACTGAGGGATTGATGAGTCCCTCAATCCCAGGTATGTGTAGTACCTGCACTACACACAGGGAGTGTAGAAGGCTATCCATCGCTTTCTGAACCTGCCTTCCCAATCTACAGGCTTAGCATCCATGGATTTAACCAGTCACAGGTTAGAAGTGTTCCAGATGAGCTGGGCATGGTGACACACACCTGTGATCTCAGAATTTGGGGGGGGGGGGCTGGTGATATGGCTCAGTGGTCTAAAGCACCTACTTAGAACAAGCTAAGCCAAGCAAAGCACAGGGACCGCGGTTCAATCCCCCAGCACCACATGCCAGACAGCCCCGCCCCCTGGTGGACTGAGCTGGCCACACACAAAAATAAATAAATAAATAATTAAAAAAAAAAAAGAATTTAGGGGGCCACAACGGGAGGATCATTGTGAGTCTGAAGCCAGGCAGGACTACATAGAGAGTTCAAGGCCAGTCTGACCTACACAGAGAGATCCTGCCTCAAAAAAGAAAAAGAAAAGAAAACAAAATATTTGGAAAAAATTGTGTCCATAAAAATATGTATAGACTTTCTTCTTATAGTTATTCTCTAAATAATGCAGCACAGTAACTATTTACATAGCATTTACATCAATTTAATATATGCAGGATATGATTTAAAGTATATGAAAGGATGTTGTAGTTTATATGCAAATATTGTGCCATTTTATATGAGGGATTTCAGCATTTGCATATTTTGATATCTGCAAGAGTCCTGGAACCAAGAGACAAGTGTATATTTTATTATGATGCTCCAAAGAGTTGCTGTTTCTTTCCTTCCCCCCTGGGACCGTTTTCTTTGTTCCTGCTTCTGGATTGCAAATTACATTTTTTCTGTTATTTTAGTAGTGCATTTTCAAGACAATAGACATGTTATGTTTAAAGAGCTTAGAAGCTTAGATCTGAGCTTCCCGCCCCATTCTTCACATCATCTGTCATGTTGTCCTTTTCTACCACTCAGTATTTTATCCCATATTCCTGAATGTTGATTCTGGGAGGAGGACTTGTTCTTGTACACTCTGTTCACTGGAAGACCACAAGGGACCTCACTGATCTTTCTCCCAGTTTACCCAAACACATTATGAATTAAATTTTTGCAAAGCAAAATGTTTTTCATATGCCTCTCTACCTCCTGTGGACTCTACACTACTTTCTAGCTCAAGTGCTTGCCTATGTATGCAATCAAATATGTCTGATCATTTTTCTAATTTCTCTGTTTTCAACACTAGCCCCCCCTAATTTAGAGCACAATTCTTCTTCACTTTTCCATCAGATCTTGTGTTTATTTTTTCATCTGTGATTTTTATTTTCATCTGCAATTCTTTCTCTTCCTCTGTTCTTCCTCTTAATTCTCCTAAAGGACCAATTTGTCTTCTACCTGTTACCTCACATTTATCCTTATCTCTTGCTTCATTCTTAAGACTCTAAGTCTACCACACAATTTAACATTGATCATACACTTTCTTACATCCCTCATTAAAAAAGAAATTTCCTGTGAAAAATAGGATTTGTCTTTAACTAGCTCTTTCATTTAACTGACAGATGCAATAATATGTATTAACTGAGTTCAGCTTCATAAACTTAAGCAATTAAATGTAAATTATTTGTATCTCGTTGGTAGAGAATTTTCTGGGTGAACCTTATGAATGACTTCCAATTAAATCAGTTGCACCTCTTTTCCTTGCCATTTCATATTGCTTTTACAGTCATCTAGGCATCTAATGACAGTGTATGTGCACGTTTGTGTCATACATTAGGGAGAAAATCCAAAGACACAAGGATAAAAGCCTACCTACTCACTCAAGACTATGCACAAGAGGTGGAAGGTCCTAGACTAGGAATGAATTTTAATCTCAGTTCAGCCCTTTGCTGGCTATGTGACTCTCTGACCTCAGCAAGTTCTTCTCTGTGCTGTGGCTTGCCAAGCAAAAAGGGGAAATGGTGCAGGGTCTGAAGCAGCATTTACTGGGAAACACTAATAGGGAGAGGAAAGCAAATAGATTGTCAGTCTTCAGTTCATTGGTCTAAGACACTACACAGCAATCTGTTGACCTGGATGCCAGCTTCAGGCAAGAACCCCTTATCCCTGAGGCTATGGAGCTTTAAAGCCACATGACTGAGAAACCCCAGACTCTTCCTTGGAATGACCAGTGCTTGCATGTGCCAGCAGCCTGGCGGAGGGCCGCGTTGGCGCCAGCCCTAACCTCCCATCTCAGCACTGGTGCTTGAGGTTAGCACCAGCTAGTCTGTCCGCAGCATCAAGAAGCTGGAGGGCAAACCAGGTGCAGGTCCATTACCCCAACCTTCATGCTTGAAAAAGTCTACTTCCCCTGCACAACAAAACTCAGGCTGGGTTTGAGTCTATTTACTGGCAAGACTTGTGGGTAACCCTTGCTTTTTTGTCAGTCTCCATGAAACTTTGTAATAAGCTAGCTCTTTTTTTTCTGGAAGATCAGGCTGCAGGGTTGATTCATAACTTAATTCCTTCATCTGTAACACATGAAAAAAAATAGTACTTCACCTCATGGGCTTGGTATGAGTTTCAGTGGTTTACACAGAATATGCCTAGGAGTGGCTGGCACAAACTCAGTGCTCAGAGAGCTTCACCTTTATTATGTTTGCATGTGATTATAGCACAAGTATCTTCCAAGTGATACCATTCTGCATGAATTCAGAGTGAGTCACTAATTAGAATTTCCAGAACTATTTTACTATATCAATCCACAGTTGGCATCTTCTCAAATCCGACTATGCATACTCGCATATCTTGTTGGGCCTCCCTGTCTGGACTCTAAAACCTACCGTTCCTAGCTGCTTGTCTGACCCCTGTGCACCCCCAGGCCTGTCCATGTTCTCTGAGCTTTCACCAGCTTGTCTGAACGCCTAAGGACCTGTGGACTGACTTATAGATGTCCCAGATCTGGACACCTCTGCTCTACTGAGCTCTGCCATTGCTACACGCCTAACCCCACCCAAGACCTTTCTTTGACCCTCATGGAAATGGATTATGTGCTCGTCCTTTCATTGATTTTCATCTTTCATTCACTATTGCTCTAGAACCTTGTCTTTGACCTTCCTTTTGCCTTTCTAAAGGCCGTCTGTGACCCTTCAGACAACCAGGATTTACCAGCTAGTATAAGTTCTGTTTCTACTTTGTAGTCCATTCATCACTTCATTTCTTCCAGCATTTCATGTGTATTAAAACTCAAATTATGACATATTTTATGGGATGCTAGTTATCTTGCAAGTAGGTATTCTAGGTTGAGTAAGTCAAAATCCTTGCTATCAAGAAATCAATAGTTTATAGGGGAAACTATGTGACAATGTTCATACTATTCCTTTATTATTTTTTAATATTCATGGAATCTGAGGTTACATCTCCTCTTTCATTTTGGGATTAGTTAGTTGTTCCTAGTCTCTTATTTTGTTAGCTTGGTTACAGGCTTACCAATTTTTATTGATATTTGCACAACTTTTGATTTTGTTCATTTTCCCCTCTGACTTCCTGTTTTCCATTATTTTATTTCTGCTCTATTTTTACTATTTCTTTTCCTTTCTTGAGATTTAATTTTTTACTTATGTATTGATTTTATATAATAATAGGGCTCAGTGTGACATTTCCGCACATGCACGTGCATGCAGCAGTCAAATCCAGCCTCAGGTTTTCCCCGCCCTCTCCCCCACACAACCTTCCCAATCTCCAGGAACCACTGTTCTACTTGCCGGTCAACTTTTTTTAGCTTATACATTGAAGAGAGAACATATGGCAGTTGTCATTTCCTTTGCTAACATTATGCCATCTGGAACTATAGACCCCTTATCACTCGTTACTCTTGTCCTCTTCTAGACCTGATAATTTCCCTTGCTCTAAAAAAATATAGCAACATGATACATTTATTCAGAGGTGATATGGATAGGGCAGGCAGGGTCCATGATCAACACTGAAAAAGGGATGCACTGATCAGAATTGTGCTGTGACATGTGCCATGTACCTGGGGCCGGGCTTAGGAAAAGGCAAGAAGAGCTGTGCCTTCTAGTGTGGTGCGGCTGGAGCCTGAACGTACAGACCTGACAGCAGTGAAGAAAAGAAGACTGTGGTCTTGTTTGTGTTCACTTTGTGTATCTATCCTCCTGCTTTCCTGACTTGCTGATGCATTTCCGAATGAGTGAGACATCATGATTTTCTATCTGTTCATCTTCCAATATCCACTTAAAACAAAACAAAAAAGCCTGAGCTCATTCTCTTCTATAACTACATTATCACCACACCTAACAATTAACGATAATTTGGTGATCCACTTTAACACCCACTTGTGCTTTAGCCTCCCTTTGCCTTCCACATATGATGCCTCTGCCACCTTTCTCAGGTCTGCCCAAGCCCTAAAGGCCACAGCCAGGGTTCCCAGTGGGTCAGCCAACGGGAGGCACCCACAGGCATCAGCGATGAGGAGGGGCACCAGCAGCAGGATCAGGCTGGGGAGAGGTAGATGCTTGCTTCAGCTTCCCCCTGCCGTTACTGATGCCACGTTGGTTGTATCTATCACTCTACCTCTTGGGCAGCAGGCTTGCTCCTTCATACAGCAGCTGGTAGTGGCTTATCTGCTAAGCCTTGCTACCTCAGCATCCCCTGTTGCTTCCTGCTGGTACCTCTCAAGAGTCTCTTCATTAAATGACTCATGATTGAATTCTTTCCAGTTTGCCATCTGTTTCCTAGAGGACTCCACTGCACACTTAAATAAACCATATTTATATCGAAGCATTCACTAGTTTACTAATTTCTCTAGCTTTTCAAAGGAAAGTTTAAAACTCAAAATCCAATCAAAGACTCAGTTTTAAGCATAAATTGGTTATCAGGGAAATTGAATAGTACACCTTCTCTTGCACAATACTTTCAGTTCTGTCTGCCTGTCCTTATCTTTCATTATTGCTGCAGAGGTGTCTGAGCAGCCCTGGTCATCCATTATAATTCTAGCACTAATAGAAACAGACTTTAGGAAGCAGAGTATAGGAACTAAAGGCATTACTAATAGCTGGTAATTACACCACAATTAGATTGTATGTCTCTTCTGAGCACTCAGAATGCATCTCTTTTCTGCATTGCTATTAGTTTCTCAAACCTTTGATCCTGAATTCCTTGAAGCTTAAGCTCCACTGTTATGTTGCTTTCTCCAGTATGTGCACTGAGATAAGCCACTTTTGCATTCCTAAGTGCTTTTGTCTGAAAGAAATAATGAGTTTTAAAAGCTAAGTGGTGAGACCTCTGGGTTCTGTTTGGGTTTTTGTAAGCAATCAATGGAGGCAGGCTGTCTCTTGTCCTTCAGCACCCGTCTGGATGCTGTGTCACTCCCTTTGTGTCTTCTTGGTTATTTGCTCCAGGTAACAGCAGCTGTTCCCCAAACTTCCTGCAAGAAGTACTCCCCACTCTTTGGGATTCCTATGTTCTCTTTATGTCCCTGCAGCCCTTGCCTTTCAGTAGCCACACCTTCGTTGCAAAGAGAGAGACAGACAGAGACAGAGACAGAGACAGAGACAGAGACAGAACAGAGACAGAGACAGACAGACAGAGACGGGACAGAGACAGACAGACAAAGCAAACTGGTTGGAAAGCAAAGCCTAATACAGCTATTCATCATGAAGTCCTTCTCCAACAGGACTTTATAACATCCTCTGACTGTCACAAATCAACCCTCCTTCCAAAGTTAATGGACTTAGATTTGTGACAGTCAGAGGATGTTATAAAGTCCTGTTGGAGAAGGACTTCATGATGAATGGCTGTATTAGGCTTTGCTGTCCAACCAGTTTGCTCTGTCTGTCTGTCTCTGTCTCTGTCCTGTCTCTGTCTCTCTGTGTCTCTGTCTCTGTCTCTGTCTCTGTCTCTGTCTCTCTCTCTCTCTCTCTCTCTCTCTCTCT
>NW_004524577.1:39256298-39267987 GCF_000260255.1 Octodon degus
CTTTTTCTTTTCTTCCTTTTTTGTAATTGTTGGAGACTGAACTCAGCCTGCAGTGAACTCTCATATGCTACCCACGTGCTCTGCCATCAAGCCTCGCGTCGGCCTCATGGAACAAGTCTTTTCTTGCAGAAGGACCTAAGGCAGGGATTAGCAAACTCCAGTGCACAGACCACGTCAGGCCGGCCACCTGCCTTAGAACAGCTTTGCCATCTGAAAAGTGGCTCCATTGTTCATGATTGCATTCCAAATGAATCCTGAGTACCTACGTAAGATCGCAAGTTTGGCACTTAGCCAGTACAGATTGAAATATTTAGAATCTGTCCTTTTGGGGAAAAAATAACACTGTGCTGCCCACTGCAGAGCATCTTTGTGTCCACCAAACCATGGCCAGTCAGAAGAGGGGACATGACTCCCCTGGTTGAGGACAGAAGGCGCAGGAAGACACTCCAAGCGGAAGAGGAACAAACGTAGAAGCAGGACAACAGGACAGTCATAAAAAGTAAGACTGTCATTTAGAATTTTCTAGAGCTGAATATAATGTTTTAAAATTTTGCTAATTTGCTGTAATAAAATGCTCTTGTTTTAATTTGCATATCATTTGGTTACTAATAAAGCTGGATCTCTTTTCACATGTTAATGTGAAGAATTGCAAATGAATGCTACAAATAAAATGAACAGATTTCTGAACCAAGGACAGAAACAAAATAGTTAATAATCATGAGCTAAAGTTATCTACAAAATAGAAAACATGTGAAAATCCCAATAAAAAAAAAAGCGCAAATATTTATGTTCTTACATTTGTTAATATTCGAACAAAGTTTGAGGCATGACTTTTGGGTCTAAAACCTGATGGTGAAGCACCGTGCGATGCCCAGGGCACTTCCCTACCACTGAGCACATTCCTTCTCTGTTGGCTTTGCCAGACTGCATTGTTCCATCCTCCAAAAGACTCGTGTTATCAGAAAAGAAAGAAAAAAACTTTTTCGAAAGAAAATCTATAGCCAAGAGTACTAAGCTTTAGATTTACAATACAGGTATGTTACCCTTGTTTGAAAGTAAAATTCTCTTTAGTGACCAAATTGTGATCTTTCAAGCCTATATCCACTCAAAGCTCTTTCTGAGAAATAGTTGGAGTTTGGTCCTCACTTGGTCATTTACAAAGTGAGGTGAATTTTTTTGTTCCTGTTATGGTTTGTGTTTAGGTGTCCCCCGCAAAGCCTCATGCAGTCTTGGGGTGGCTTCTGGAGTTTGTGATTGATTACTGTGGGTGTGGATGCTGCACCTGCCCTGGGGCAGGTAATTTGCATTACAATGTAAGGAGGAAAGAGAAGCTAGCTGCTTGAGCTGCTGCTACCCCTCCCTTGCACTCTTACTTTTTGCCACCACCAGGAAAGGTTGCTTTTTGCTCTGTGCAGCTCTGCCTTGGAGCCAGCTGAGTGTGGACTGAAACCTCCAGTAACTGAGCTAAATAAACCTTTCCTTCCTTCATTTTGAGTGTCGGGTATTTGTCCCAGCAACAAGAGAAGAGTAACTAAGACAGTGCCAGAAAGCAAGCAAGCAGTCAGACATTAAATAGGTCATGTCAAAAGTACCTGGCTAAACTGAACAGGTTAGATGTTGGCAGAAGTAAAACATTTTGAGTAAAAAGGGTGACATCAGTGCTAGGCATGGTGATGCCTGTAATCCCAGCACTCAGGAGGCTGAGGCAGTTGGATCACTGCGAGTTTGTCTCAAAAAAAAAAAAGACGTAAATACATAAATATACACAAAAATACATAAATATCCAGTAGTTCAAATGCTACTCAGGAAGCAGCGTACTGACCACCACCTGATTCTGCTAGATTAGCTACTCTTTACTCTCAGAAATGGTGGGGAAAGAAAAGAATTAAGACTACATTCTTTGAATAGGTTGTATTGCAGCTCACCCAAAGCTGTGATGAGGTCACACTCTTCAAAAAGTTCTGGCTACAGTAATACATTGAGGAAGAATGACAGACATAGAAAAATCATCATTTTCAACCTCCATGAGATAATAAATCTAGAAACAGTTAATAATTAATAATAGCGACCACCATCGTACAGTGCCACCTTGTAATACACTGACCAATGTTAGCATCATTAAACTTTGGTATGCTTTAACAGTATACTTCCAGATATGATGCCATACGAACTATCGTTTCATTTATGAAGTGTTCTTACCTGTAAAACTGAACCTGAGCCCAAATCAAACTTTGAACTCATATGATCAGTCTACAGGAAATATGAGGAATAAAGGAACTACTTAAAAATCACTGTGAAAAAGCAATTGGCCAAATTTTGACTATGGAATAATTTATGATGTAAAGGACAGATTTCTCGAACAAATCAACTGTATTTTTAAAAGGGTAGAATATAGAATACAACATGTAGCAGATAAAACAACACAGCACAACACTGGTGTGACCATTTTGATGAGTGTTCTTTTGCTCAGCAAAGGCCTACGAAATTGCTAAGTCCACAGGCCAGAGCAAGTGTGTGTCAAATCCCATAGCTTGGCCTACAGTAATATTGTCTCCCCTGGGACTTCATTAACAGTTCATACAGAGGGACCACATGTCTTTTTATTTTATTAATTTTATTTATTTATTTATTTGTGTGTGTGTGTGTGTGTGGCCAGCTCAGCCCACCAGGGGACGGGGCTGGCTGGCATGTGGTGCTGGGGGATTGAACCGCGGTCCCTGTGCTTTGCTAAGCTTGTTCTAAGTAGGGGCTTTAGACCACTGAGCCATCTCACCAGCCCCCGGGACCACATGTCTTGCATGTAATAAAAACAGTGAATTTTGGGTGAACCATGCACACTAGATGCCCCTGAGATGACTCAACATCCTGTCAATCATTCCTGCCAGTCATATCCAGAGAGATCCAATGAGAGGTGCCCTGGGCAAGGTGCACATCTTTCAAATCCAAAGATCTATCCTCTTCTCCTATTCCCCCTCGCTATCTGGGTACCAGTTTCATCCCCATTTATGCTACCATTTTGTTTCCGCTGGAGTGAATCTGCCTGACCTGAGCACATCCTCCCTGTTAATGTCAGTTAGTGAAGCTGGTTTTTCTGTTACCAACAGGTGTATCCTTAGAATTCTTTGCTCCACATACACAGGACTCCAGGGTCTGTCTCTTGGAATCTTCACACCCTGTATCACATGTGGCAAGCCCGCACAGCGAAGAGCTGGAAGCAGCAAACCGGCCAGCAAGGAAGGCAGCCCTTTCTGGGGGAGATTTTCTTCCTTTCTCCTTCTTAGATGTGAGCAAGGACACTTACAGTGGGCACAGAAAAGATGGCTGATCACCATTTGGAACATTTTCCATAGTGAGGTCTCCTGAGGGAAAGGGATGACCCAGTTGGGGAACAGAGAGCTTTGGCCTTCCTCAGGGTGGGAGGGCTCCCACATATCAGTTGGGGTTGCATTGGTGTGAACCCTCTTTGCTACTGGCCCTTGTAGCATTGAATTGCTCTGCAGTGGCTGGATTTCTTGTGTCCCTAGGGGTTGGAGCTGAGCCAAGCCAAGGTGAAGTGTCTGGTGAGCCTCACAGCTTGCCCACACTTGGCCCCCAGAGCCAGTGGCTGGGGAACTGGGTCCAGGGCACCTTGGCCTGTGTGGAGTGCTCCAGGCTGCTTCCTTGTCATTCTCTTGAGACCAAGAGGGATGGGCACCCACCTGATGTCATGGTTTCTTTGGGGGAAAGGCAGATGAGGGCATGCCGTGTGCCAGGAGGATTTCAGTGGCCACTTGGACAGTGGCTAACGTTGTTCATGGCACCTGGTAGAGTACATGGGCTCACACCAAGTAGGTACCCCTCAGGGTTTTTAGTTCCTTCCCACACCCCACAAGTTCCTTTCTTGTCCCTACTCCCTCCCTCGGGCTTTTATCTGTCAGAAAACTCAAATTCTTTGGCATTACTTCTTGGTGCTGGTCAAATGAGAGAGTAGGCACAAAGAATTGAAGGGTGGAGAGCTGGCCTAGGACATCTTCTACATTGGGAAGGGAGAGGAAACTTGTGACCTTTTGCATCTGAAAAGTGAAAAGTTTTGCAGCAGTGGTGGCAAGAGGGCTGCTACAGTCCTTCTCAGCCGTCATTCGCCCAGGTCCTAGAATGGTGTACAGGTACCTCTTCCTGGGACTGTTACTCCAATACTGGCTCTGTCCTTCTCCCCATGCTACTTGGTTCTGGTATTGTTAGGACAACTTTGGTCTCAAGTTTATGTCTTATCTAAAAGGATGTGCAATCTGTGGTTGGTGATTAAATGTTCATTGTGAAGTTGCTTCTGTCAGAAAACTTGTATCCTTCTGTGACATGAGCTAGTGAAAATACACAGGAGTTAGGGACAGAGAAAGGTGTTCATGAAGGATGAGATTACTACATAAGGGCTCAAGTTTGCAAAGCGAGGTCCTGCTTGGACTGCTGGCTATGGCAAACTCCAAATGAGGCTGGTATTTTGTTTATTTGTTTGTTTGTTCCCCTAGAGACATGTCCTATGCCCTGTTTTTAGACCACCACCTACTGGCACATGGTTGGACAGGACTGAAGGTTATTTGTTAAATTATTCACCTGTGTCTGTCTGCTAGGGGTGCCAAGAGGCATCTATGCAGAAAAATTATCAGGGTTTACTGGGGTGTCTTAGGGAGAAAATACTTACTACCTCCTCTTAGATAGGCATACTACAATATTCTGGTCTTGTAGCTGGCTAGAGACATCCAGCCAGTAGAGCAACATAGTTCTGGATTCTTTGTCTGGAAGATGCGTTGTGGTCATACAGTGAGATCCAAAGGTCCAAATGCAAGTGGCACTGGTACCCAGACAGGGCCAGAGACATCTGGTATTAGAAAGGCTTAGCTCTACCATCAGGCCTGTTGGTGAAGAGCTAAACAGGCCATAGACTAAATTAGAGGATGCTCTGGGAGGTTCCCATGTGAGAACTGACCCAAGGAAAGTGCTGCAATATTCCTAAGACTACATCTCAAGGAGTTCAGCCTTACTGGGAGTTTTTGGGGCTAAATACATCAGGAACCAAAAAGGGGATCCCCTATAGAATCCCCACAAACATGTTGAGGCTAGGGCAAGGACAGGACTGTGAGGTTGGGTGGGAAGGCAGTCTGGCTGTGACATCTGTCACCTCATTAATTGGCAGGACTGATTTAGCTGATCAGGTTGGGTAGGCAGGTACCCCCTTCTCCGTCACCGCTGTATGTGTGTCCTTCCAGAGCTGCATACTTGGTTGAAGAAGACCACCCCCCAACAGAGAAAGACTGTTCAGTCGTGGGTGTATGAGTAGCCACGCTCCCTGCTACACCGCCAATCTCTGGAGAACTGTACGCTTCCTACAACCCAATATTTACACCTCCTGTCTACAGACTCACCTAGGGATATGCCTCATCCATCTCACCTGACTCCCTGCTTTTAAGAAATAAGAAAATGGTTAGAGGTGCTTTATATTTAAGACTTCTTCATGCTTTACCAAAAGCATAATCTTTGCATTAAAATTAGCCCTTCCTCAGGAACTGATGCTGTTGAGGGCTCCCCCTTGTCAGCTGCTGTGCCCACAGGCTACCTCCTTGCCAGCCTGCACACTCAGCCCCCTAGGAGATGATGACATCTCCTGAGCCCACCCCACCCCAGGTCCATGTCTGCCCGCAGTAAGACCCCAGAGTCACAGCACTCAGCATCTCAGCCTGCCACTCTCCTATCTGTTTGAGAAGTGGCAGGTGCCAATGGTACTATCTGGGTGCAAGTCCCTTTTTCAGTTATAGATATTCAGCAATGTGAAGAGATACGGTGTCAATTTTCCAACGGAGTCTGAAAAGTTTGCTGGTAGATTTCATGCCCTAAAAATGGCTTTTGATCTGCCTTGGCAAAATGCCCAGTTGATCTTGCTTTCTTGCTGCATAACAGTAGAAAGAAAATTGTAACAGCTGCGAGACAGGCTAACTAATAAAGCCTTTGCAGCTACAGCTCACTCCCAAAATTCACGGGGTTATGCTTCTAGAACACCTGTGAATTGTGAAAAATTCACCATTTCAGATATGGTCAGAAAAATGCCCATAAATGCTGATTTTTATAGTTTAAGCCCCAAATATTCTGTATTTCTCACAGTTCTGTAAAGTAATCTAATAAAATACTGTTGATAAAGCCTTAGGCGGTACAGGGCATTTTGGCAGTGTTTTAGGGATCTCAGAGCTTTGTGAAGAACAAAACTGCTACACATGGTACAGCAGTGTGTGATATAGGAATGCTGGTGCCAGTGGCAGAGATGGGCTCAGGGCGGCAGCCAATCAGCTGCAAGGAGAATGAAAAATGCTTGTGGTTTGGCTATTTGTAATCCTCCCACCCAAAGAAAAAAACAAAATTGTGGGGCATCTTCACAGTTTCTGAAAAATTGTGAGAGTTTCCATGGACAATTATTAGTTAAGTTCTAAAGAAAAATCTGTGAATACTTGGGCCGTGAACTCTGAACCGTGACTTCATAGGGTATGCCATATATCCAACCATTAGTCAGTCAACTGATGTGCTGTTTGAACCCCAAGAAGGGCCCAACGGGGATTATAACACAAGGTGGAGAAACCCAATACCAAAGCCTGTAAATGATGATAAACTCAGGACTCATCAGTCAGGGGTCTGATAAAGGTCCAGCCACTTTGGGTACAGCTTGAAGAGGCACTCTGTAAATATGTTAACTTAAGCCTGGAGTCTAGGGAAGGTGAAGTTATCCTAGGATAGTATTTTATTAGCCAGTCAGTTCCAGATATCAGGAGAAAGCTCTCACGGGCCTAGAAACTGGGGTTAGTCAACTGGTCAGTGTGGCTTTCAGTCTTTAATAATTGTGAGGAAGTAAAGAACAAGTGGGAGTTGAGTAAGGAAGAGAGGCTAAAGCCATGGAGGCCCTAGTGGATAAGACTTGTGGTCCAGACCGTGGTACCAAGGGAAACCAAGGTTGCCCAAAGAGTGCTGTGAACAAATCAGAGGCGTCAAGTGCAACTGGGGCTCTGGGGAAAGGTGCACCTCCTAAAGCTGCCAAGTCCTGTGAGGCCCGTCGGACATGGAGGAGGACCCTCGGCATTGCAAGGGCTGGCCCTTTTCCCAGAGTGGGACGAGTTGGTCTGCCACTGCAGTGGCTGGTGAAGAATGTCCAGACAGCAAGTGACAGTGCCCAAAGCAGTGTGCCTGGCTCCCACACAAAGCCGTTCTCACCCCCAGGTAGGAGCCTCTGGTGAGTCTAGATGTAGCAAGCAAAGGAATTAGTTTCCTTTGCAGTCCTGGGACATCTTACTCAATTTTTTTTTTTTAAATTTAGTACAGGGTCTACAGGATCTCACTACTGGATCAGACTTGTAATGATCCTGCTGGTTTCAGCCTCCCAAGTGCTGGGATTACAGGTATGCATCACCTTGACCAATCTCAGTCTCCATCTCAGTGTACCCCGGGGGTGGGGCTGGCACAGCATGCTGGGTATTGATCCCCAGTCCTTTCATCTGCCTAAGGAGGCACTTTATTCTGCTGAGCTATCTGGCCAGCCCAATCAGTTCTAACCTCTTATTAGGGCAAGTTATCATCCTATTCCTCAGGTGTTGTGGGCCTCGCAAGAACTAGCTGGCCGTCATTCTTTATCCCCACTCTAAACTTCAGTTGGAAGGTTTTCTTTTCCAAGCTGCCTTCATGGTGAGACCAGAGAACTTCATACCATAACTGGAAGAGGCATGCTCTTCTTCCTCAGACCACCTTATCATTCCGACCTCTGGCAGCCTGTGTCCTGCTTGCTAGGAACCCGATTCATTCCATGGGGCCCTATTCCTCGGCCAGGAGTTGATCCCTAAGCATGGTATGATGGTGCCCAAACAATAATTGTCCAGTAATCATTCACCGGAAGGACCCTAATCTGTGCCCTCACAGAAGGCAGAATTACATTAAGAGAGAGGCTAGGCGGGGCTAAAGCCCACTACCACATTTTTGGCTGCAGTGACGCTGTTGTCATCCCTGTTCTTGTGCAAGCCATCAGGAAAACACTGTCTAGTACAAGCCCTCACAGCCATCAGCGAGGCAGTGGTTCCTACTTGCCCATTAGTAAGAGACCGCTATGGCCTCCGAGCACAGATCCCAGAAGATACCGATTGGTCTTCTGTCCTAGATAGCGCAGATTCTCTTCTGTCCCTCTGGAACTGAACTACTACCAGCTTGCCTTTGAAGGGGAGGATGCCTGTGCAGGGCCTCGCTGACAATATTCTCGTGTTGTCTCATCTCAGGAAGTGAAAGAGAGTCCCCATTTATTTGTGCAGGCCTTAGCACAGACCTAACTGACTTAAAATTTTAAGTATTACATATTACAATATTTAGGTGATCTTTTCATTTGTAGCCCCACCAAGGAGTTATCTGATAAAAATACTTCTAAGACTGCAGTTATCTGACAAGAAGTGGTACAGGTTTGCCTAACACCAGGCTCAGATTTCCCAAACAAAAAGTAACTTACCTGGGGTACATTGTGACACCAGGACAGAAATAGCTGTCCTCAGGAGAAGGGAGGCAACTTGCCCACTGGGTCCTGCAGAGTCTAACCAGCAGCTGAGAGCTTTCTTGGGGCTGGCTGACTTCTGCTGCATCTGGACGCCCAGTTTTGGAGTAAAGGCCAAATGTTTGTACGAGGCGACTTGAGGACCAGAATTGAGCCCTTGAAATAGCAGCCACGTGAGAGGCCTGCCAGGTCTTTAAAGCAGGCTCCGACGTAAGTCCTGGCATTACAAATCACAGGTTAACTAGGCCTTTTTCTCCTTGTGCCTGAAGAAAAGGCACGAAGGCACCCCTGGGGTGCTAGCCCATTGTCTGGACCAAAATTGGACAGGTTGCTGGCTTTTCCAAGTGATGAGATGAAGTGACACAAGGCTAGCCTTGCTGTCTACAGCAAAAGCCTTGATGGAGCTCTTAGTCCAGGGAGCTTCTCAAATAACGCTGGGACTAAACCTCCTGGTTCTAACCACACACCAGGTTAAGGGCCCATTGGTACTCAAGGAGAAAAAAAAACAAAACAAAACAACTCACGGACCATTTGTGGATGACTAGAGAAAGGCTTATCAAGAACCCAGCTGTCTGTTTTCAGTCTTGCAGAGTCCTCAAGCCAATGACCCTCCTCTCCACTAGCCAACAGGCAAAGCATGTGTGTGAGCCAACCAGTGCCTAGCAGTATGGCAGCTGCCCAGATCTGAAGGACCAGCATTGACAGAGATGGCCAGTGCCTGGTTCACAGACAGCAGGAGTTTGTAAACGATGGCATTAGCAGGGCAAGTAATGCCATAGTCAGCTCGTCCCGGGTCACCAAAGCAAGAGAACTCCCTCCGGGAACCTCAGCCTAAAAGGCAGAACTTAATGCCCTCACTTGAGCTTTCCTACTTGCCCAGTGTAAGAGGCTGTGCATATACACTAACTCCAGTGCGCCTTCCTGGCCTTACGTGAGCATGCAGCTATCTGGAAAGAAAGAGGGCTGTTGACTCAGCACCAGTTACTAATAATGTACAAACCAGAGATCCTCCACTTGGCTGAGGAGATACATCCCTCAAGCAAGGCAGCCCTTGTCCATTGCTCTGGACAGCAAACCTCTTAGGATCCTGTCTCCCAGGATAATTCTACAGTAGCTTCAGTTGTTAGACAGGCTGCTCTCCAAGATTATCCTGGCCATCAGTAATTCTTCCTGTAGTCCCATCCCACAGCTCTGACCTGGAGCCAGGCTACTCCGCAGAAACACTTTAAATGATTGCGACAGGGAGGAGTCCAAAAGGCTCAGTAGTGATATGTGGGGCCTCAGTTGTTCTTACCACAACGATTGCAGCAGAAACTCAAGGTGTCCCTATACAATGTCTTCTACTCAGGATGTGACACTACCCCTGCTGTGGGACATAGGCTCTTTAAAGGA
The DNA here is from genome assembly GCF_000260255.1 of Octodon degus. Lineage (NCBI taxonomy): Eukaryota > Metazoa > Chordata > Mammalia > Rodentia > Octodontidae > Octodon > Octodon degus. The sequence continues at coordinate 39,266,233 of NW_004524577.1, forward strand.
CCTGGAGTCCATAGCACTATCACCCAGGTCTGCATGGTGTGTCCTGTCTATGTCATCAGTAATCCAGAAACTCATCTTCCTGAGCCAACAGAGTTGCAACAGTCCTCCCCGGGGAAGATTGCGAAGTAGATTTCCCCCATAAGCCTACATGTAACCCTTCTCCCACTGAACCTCAGGGGCAGTTGATACACAGGGACTGACGCTATGCATGTAATTAAAGCACACTGCATCATCACTGTCAATTCTGCTAGGTATTATCACACCATGCTGATGGGGGGAGTAGTCCTTATCACTTCAGATTTCTAATGTTAATGCGAATGTCCTCTGTTGGCAGTGAAGGCCCCAGGGCCCTGCACACAGCCTGAGTCTCAGTATATAAGTTTGCAAAGAGCAACCAAGATGATAGTTGCTAAAAATGTTCGGACATTTACATTGCTCTTTTTATTTCCTAATCATAAAGTTTTATAACACCAAACATACTTCTTCTGTCAGCCCTTTTATTAAGGGTTTATTTTCAGGAAAGCATGTCATAGCAAAGTAATTATACTAAAATCCAAGCAAGTATTGATCACTCACTAAAAACCTTCTGTTGAATAAACTACTAAATTTCTCTGAACTTCCAGGATTTTTAACATTTTACAAATGGATATAACTCCTGTCTCAAAGGATTTCTAAGTTTGTGCATAAAATAATATCATCTGGGGGAACCCCCAGATCTAATCCTAGCCCAAGCCCAGTGAGTATGTGGGAGAGCTTCCTGCTACCCTGTGCAGGTGGGACCTGCAGGTCCAAGCCCAGGTGCAGAGTGGGTGAGAACCTCTAACACCCCCTTGGGGCTCCCCCCACCACTTTGCAGCACCCCCCACCCCACCCACCAAATGAGAATTTCTGCCACATTCTGGAGACCCCCAGATCCAGTCCTAGCCCAGATCCAGTGAATGTGTGGGAGAGCTTCCTCTCCCCACTACTCCACCTGGTCCCCTCCAGACTCAACTCAGGTCTGGACTACAGGCCTGGAGTGAAACCCGGCAGCTGCAATCCCTGCAGAGAGTGTAGGGGACAAAGCCACCCAGCTAGTCCAGGAGCAGAACATCTTGCCAGAGGGGCACAACAAGGTCACTTCCAAGGGCAGTGCAGGAAGGAGCTGAGCACAGCAACCAGACCCAAGCCAGGCACAGCTGGGACATATCCAAACTTTGCAGATCTGCACCTGAATTTCAGTAAGTGCTAAGGTTATAACTGCACCAAAGCTCTACAAAAAAGCTCAGAAGACAGTGCTACACAAAATGACAAGGAGAAGGAGCAAAATGCAATCTCAGACCCCCAAGCCTACCCATAACAAGTGCAGAGGACACTAGCACAGAATAATGTGGGAATCACCCAGCTGAAATCAATGAATCAAGAGCCTCTGAAATAAAGAAACAACTGCAGAAAGGTACAGAGAAACTCAGATTGGAAATGAAAAAAGAAATCTCTGAATTAATAGCATCTGCAGTAGAGAATCAAATGCAGAAACATATGGAGGAAACCCAATGCCCAACCAGAACAAATGCAGAGGACACTAGTTCAGCTGAAATGTATGAATTAATAGCTTCGATATTAAATAAGCAACAGCAGAAAGTCATAGAGAAACTCAGAGCTGAATTCTTTTCTACTAGCTCAGCTCAAATATATGAATTAATAGCGTTGATAGTAAATAAGCAACAGCAGAAAGTTATAGAGGAACTCAGAGCGGAATTATTTTTGAAATAAAAA
>NW_004524577.1:39278465-39288053 GCF_000260255.1 Octodon degus
AGTATGCAATGTGTTAATTATTGAAACTGTCATACCAATTTGATTTGAAACTGTCTCATTGCTATTTGTCTCTCAATAAAATTATGGAAAACAATAATATCACCTGGCACATGGGAGAGACCAGATAGATAACAGATATTATGGTCTAAGGACAAGTTTCACTGACGTGCTTCCTGCTGCTGAGCCAGGCAGTCCCCAAGAAACTAGGCCAAGCAGTCAGCAGGAACTCTGACATGCATGCTGGTGTTTATCCTGCTCTGTCTTCTCCTGCCATGCCAAACCACATTGACACAACCAGTCTCTCATTGTTCCCTTCCCTGGTCCACAGGTGAAAGCTCAAAGGGAGCCACACTCTGAGTACTACAGACAAACTGAGCTCAGGTCAGAAAAATGTAAGTTCTGTTTCTTGTAAGGATCTGCTATGGTGAGAAGTGGTCCTGGGAGCGCCTCCCCTTGGTGGCTTTTCCAGGCATTGTATTGCCACTTTGTGCTAAGCCAGGGCCTGGTAGGTCTCCTCAGAGGAATTCCTATCTTCAGAGTTCAGCATCAGGCCTCAGCATCAGTCCCCAAACTCCAAACCTTTCCTCAATGCTTTTGGGTGCAAAGGTTTGCTCAAAAGTCCCCTTACCCCTAAAGAGTCGTATCCACAGGAGACTTCTGCTAGCAGAGGTACATATGAAAGGAAGCAGGTCAGAGACACTAAGAGTGCCTTAGAGCTTGCCCACACTGCTGCCCACTGTGCATCTGGTAAGACTTAAGAGGAGTTTAAAACTATGGTACCCAGCTGAAAGGAGAGCCCTGGGCATCTCCTCCTGAGAGTTCCCCTAAGGCTTGGGAACCTAAACGACCATCAGAGAGATTCTCCAAAGAACAGTGATACTGTTTGGGACTGACAGGGCATTGAATAAGAATAAATGGGATATTCAAGGAGGCTAAAGCAATGGAAAGATTTTAAAGGAAAGAAAAAAAAGGGAGAAATTTAGAGAAGTTACAAATTTACCAACTTCATTGGTTTTAAGGCGTGAGGCAAAAGTTGACCTCAGCTCATAGGTGGATGTGTCACTTGTGGACAAGCTTTCCATGGAGAGCATTTCTTTTCTGAATTGTTGCAACCTTAAAGGATGTTAAAGATTAATTTTTTTATATATAAACCTGGTTGTACATGTGAGGCAAGGCATGGGGTGCATTTAGGAGAAGAAATCTCTGCTGAGCCTTTAAAAAGTCTTTGAGATTATAGTACCTCAAACTAGCAGGCATGAGCCCTTCATAACTCACCAGCTCCAGTTCTATCTGGGATCTGACCAAAAGCAGTTTCATCTTGGGGTCACCAGTTTCCACAGACTCCAGAGCACACTGCTGGGAGGGAGGCCCTCGGGCTTCCCTTGTGAGATTCCTCAGACTCAGGCCCACTCTCTCCTCTTCCCTAGCTGTTGGAGCAACAAGGCCTCGTGCCACACATCTTCCCTCGGCCCCTCCTGACCAGGCCATGCCCCATCCTGCATCCTGCTCAGGGTCCCACAGAGGGTCTTGCTCCTGGTGGTGAGGAGAGTCAGGAAGAAGAAATAGAGGCACAAGACGTGTGTGAAGAGAGCAGGAGAAAAGGAAAAAGGGACAAACAAGGCTCAAGTAGAAAGAAGCAGCAAAAAGCACGTTTATGCCTACTAGAATGCTACTTGCTGACATTTCTATCACACCTTCCTGGCTTTAAAAATATCTGTAAGTGCTTCAGAAGCACAGAATTGCATCCTAAAGGATTCAGTTTTGTGGAAGTTTTCCCCTTGGGGGCTTTTGTTTATGATGAAAATGCATGAACTATGGGGGTAGGGAGCTTTTAACAGAGACCTTTAGGTCTTTTTTGTTTGTTTGTTTGGATTTTCATCAACTCGCCTCACTCGGTTCCTGTTTTCCCAAGTGCGGTCAATCATCAAGCCATCTCGCATTGATGAGCGAAGCCCAGCAGGTGTTGTCCACGCAGAGGTGCTGGTTGCTTGCACAGGGCTTTCTTCCCAGACGGTGCAGCATTCCCGTGGAATGCACTAAGCAGCCTAGCAGACAGATCCACAATTGTTCCCTATGAAGTGCTTCCAGACTTGTGTTCCCAGAGAGATTGTCTTGCTCGTGGGGAGTCTGAGGACAAGCTCCTACATGTTCTAGAGAGAAAGGCTGAAAACACAGAAGCATCTCAGTTTCCAAAAATGAGGAGCGAAAACAGACATCGAGCTGATCGAACAAATCAGTTGTAGGTAGGAAAAAAACTGTGTAGTAATTTAAAGCTGAAAGACCATTTTGGAAAAAAAAGGCGGGGAGGGCAGGGGAGATTGCTCAGTAGAATAAGCCCTTGCCTGGCAAGCACAAGGACCTGAGTTCAATCCCCAGTTCCACAAAAAAAAAAAAAAAAAAAAAAAAAAAAGATCGCTGTGCACATGTTCTGTGGGAAGACAAGGTGGGAGCACAGAGTCACTTAGAGCCCCGCTGCATAGCTCCATTCTCAAGGAGAGTAAGGCAAAAACATAGAATATCAGAACTGATGCAATAGTTTAGAAAAATAGACAAAAGATGGGCAAATAGAACCTAAAATAGCTTTTTTTTTTTTTTTTCAGAACCAGGGATTGAACTCAGGCCCTTGTGCTTGCCAGGGAAGCACTTATTCCACTGAGCCATCTCCCCAGCCCCAAAATAGCACTTTTTGTTCTGAAAGTTGAAAGCCATCTTTGAGTATTTTAAAGATACCCTCTCACAAAAGCTAAAACTTAAAGACTTACCACCAATTTATTAGGCTCTTCTTTCTAAATACTAATTCAGTGAGATTGAGTAATAGATTTTTACTTAAAGATCTGGGTAAATTTCAAGAGCATTTATATTCCTAAATTAAAGCCAGCCCAAGTGAAAATTTTCTTGAATAGCTGCACTGAGGTTGCTTCTAAATTAAATCCAAGAAATGCTACAAGTTGATTTTGTCTATTAGAATTATCTAAAAGGTTTTGAAAGCATAAACAATATGTATTAGGAAGATGGCCAAACTTCAGCTTTTACCTCTATCACAAAGAGTATCCTGAAGGGAGAGAAAGAATCTTTGTTCCTTAACATGTGAAGGATGCGTTTTGAAAATATAGACATCAGCTATTTATGCAGGCAAGTTTCAAAGCTGCTCTTTTGTGCATTCTAACAGTAAATGTTGTGAGTACAATTAATGCATTGGAAGTGTGTATTAACCAAATGGCTGCATTTTAAAATTACCTCCAAGTTTAAGAGCTTAAAGCACACGCTACAGTCTGTCACGGTTTCTGCGGTCAGGCACCTCGCAGTGGTTTAGTTAGAGGTTTCCAACTCACAAGCAAGCATCAGGTTGTGACAGCTCTAAAGCCCAACAAGTGCTGGAGAACCTGCTTGCATGCGTGTTCGTAGGGCTGCTGAGAGGCCTCAGGTCTTTGGGCTTCTCATTCAGTGGCTGTCTGCCTCCCTTAGCCTGAGTGATGAGTTGGAAGCTATGTCCGTTACTCTTTTCTTATTTTTCAGTTTTGTTTTTGTTATTGGTACGTGCTTGCAGTATATAATGATTACATTCATTGTGGGAAATGCGTGCATGTGCATAATGCATCTCATTTCTTTTTATTCCCCCATCGCTCCAAGTCTCCACTCCTCCTTTGCTTTGCTTTGCTTTGCTTTGCTTTGCTTTTTTCTTTTTTGCCAACCTCAGATTTATTTATTTATATGTTGTTATCAAGGGCTGGCCAGATAACTCAGCAGACTAAAGCTCCTGCTTTGGCAGAGCGCAGCGGCAGGGGTTCAGTCCCTGGTGTGCTGTGCCAGCCCTGCCTCCGAGGAGCGCTGAGATGGCGATTGAGACTGGGCATGGTGGCGCATGCCTGTAATCCCAGCACTTGGGAGGCTGAAAACAGGAGAATCAGTATGAGTCCGATCTGTGTAGTGAGACTCTGTAAACCCTGTAGACCCTGTTCTAAATTCATAAAAAAGACTAAGTTGTTATCAAGTTATTATCATACATGCAGATTAACAGCTAGATTGACACCCCCCTAAAAAAGACCCACAAAAAAACCATAAAACACATAAGACAATATTACAAAGTCAAGGTAGCTTTTGAGATACACTGCCCAGGCTGAATCATAACCTAATTTGGGAGGTGATGTACCAGCACTTCTGCCACATCCTATTTGTTACACGGAGTGAGTCTGCTAGAGCGTGGAAGTAGACAGCACAAGGCTATGAATACCAACAGGAGACCCCCTTGGGGCTGCCCCATGAATCATGTCCGTGCCACATATAAACTCCATTCACTCCATCCTGACACTTCCAATAGTATTTATCCTGTTACAACAGCCGCTCACAGTCCAGTGCCTTAGCACTTAAAGCAGGCCCAGTACACACGAGGGCCCCCAGGTGAAATTCCATACTTCTAGTTTATTGTGGACAGCGCTTCTCAGTCTGAAAAGCAAACACACAATGGTAGAGCAAGAATGGAATACGCCAGGGAAGCATGCATGGTGGCTCATGTCTGTATTGGCAAGTGCTCAGGAATCTGAGGCAGGAGGGTTAAACTCAAGGCCAGCCTGGAAAACTTAGCAAGATCCTGTCTCAAAATAAAACTTAAAAAATCCTGGGCATGTGGTAGAGCACTTGGCCAGCAGGTGTGAGGAGGCCCTGGATATAATCCCCATAACTTCCCCGCACAAAGGCAATATTATTTTAAAAGGGGATAATAACTTGGGGGTCCCCACAGCAGGCTCTGAAATCCAGCCCGATGTGATTGCCTAAGGGTTCAGTCCCACTCCTATGCAGCAGTTACTCTCCGTGCTCTTGGTGATAACTTCTGAGTTTTCATTTCTTTTCTGAAAGTCAGTATATGTATGCAGCTGAATATTTTTCTCAACTTGTAGTAGAATGAAGGTGATATCTATTCTATACTGTCTCTGTCTCTTTGAGTTCTTATAGACAACGTTTCTGAAATATGAGACAAAATAAGCCCTCTCCTTGTGTGAATTGCAGGTATCAGGAATTTTGCTCTAGCAACCAAGAGGATCACTAAGATACTTCCACATTACTATAGACAAGCTGGCTAAGGTTTCTGTCAGTATAAAGGAAAGATTCCCTGTCCTTCTGTACACATACACACGTGTGTGTGTGTGTGTGTGTGTGTGTGTGTTTAGTGCAGGGCCAACAGGGTCTCACTACACAGATTGAACTTGTAGTGATCCTTCCTGTTTTTGAGCCTCCCAAATGCTGGGATTACAGGCGCATACCACCACTCCCAGTCTCATGCCCCTGTCTCAGAGGGTGCCCGGGAGCAGGGCCAGCACTGTAGGCTGGGGATTGAACCCCCCCCAGCCCGTGTGTCTGCCTAAGCAGGCACTTTAATCTGCTGAGCTGTCTGGCCAGCCATGTCCTTCTGTTTTTAACACAATTTTTTCACTTCTTTTAAACCTCAACCAGCCGCCTGATCAAAGTCCAAAACTTCCACTAACAGTCTGCTCAGGTCAGTGAGGCTTTTATTTCGGTGCTTCTTAAATGCCTTCCAGCTATCTCCACTGCCTCCCTCAGGCCTTCACGGTATGGTAGGTATTATTATGGTAGACCTAATACAGATACTATAATCTATACTAGGTACTGATTGCAAATTAGCAAATTATTCCAAAATCTCGCAATTTAAAACAACAAATATTCATCATTGCATGCAGTTTCTGAGGACCATGGAGAGCTTAGCTGAGCTGTCCAGGCTCAAAGCCTCCTATGAGGATTAGCTGAGCTGTCAGCCAGGACTTCAACATTCTGAAAGATTCCACATGTAGGCTCGCTGGCGTGGCTGCTGACACCTGGCCTCCACAGGGGACTTCTCCTCACCTGGTAACTGACCCCCTTCAGGGTGAGTGCTGAGAGCTTCAGAGGTATCAAGGGTCTTTATAGCCTCATCTCAGAAGTGATACACTGTCACTTCTGCTGGACTGTGTGAGTCACACAGACCAACTCTGGAACAATGTGGGAGGGAGTGAATACCTACAGTTGGGATCATTGGAGTAATTTTGGAAGCAAGCACAGGGTAAAATAAGAAAAAAAAAATCTATTCCTTTTTTCTCCTTTCCAGAAGCAGCTGAAGAGTAGAAGCAAGCAAGAATTAAGCAGATCTATCAACATATTTATTTTATTATTGATAAAGGCTAAATCAGAGGAGACTTAGATAGATTTACCACCCAATTACAGAGAAAGCCTCCCTTAGATCAACTTATCACTTAGTAAAACAAAAAGTTCCTTCTTTGGCATGGGCAAATCTCAGAGAGTGGTACACCCAGAGTGGGGAATGAAAGGGCTAGCGGTGTGCCTCTACTTGGTTCCTCCATACAGCAACAGGAGAGGCACCTAGCGTGGTTTCTCTGAGGTATTAAGTTCATAAGTTACTGATATATGTTATACTGTTACTATATCTATGTTACGGTTTGTGTCTAGTTGTCCCCCTCCCCCCAAGCCTCATGCAGTCATGGGACGGGGGCTTCTAGAGTTTCAGATTGACTCATGATCTACTGGGATTACAGGTCTTAGTCCTGCTAGGACTACGGGTGTAAGTGCTACACCCAGCCTGGGTGGACAGCCTGAATGCAACTTAAGGAAGACACACGTCCTCTCTGTAGCCAGTACTGCTGCCGCTCCCTTTGCCCTCTTGCTCTTTGCCACCACCATGAACTGCCGCCCTCTGCCATGTGCTGCCCTGCCTTGGAGCCAGCAGAGTACGGACTGAACCCTCCAGTAACTATGAGCTAAATAAACATTTCCTTCCTTCATTTTGGGGGTCAGGTATTTGTCCCTGACAAATAAGAGAAGAGTAACTAAGACAACCTAACTTAATCAAAATCTGTCCTATCCCTCCATCAGATCAGAGGTGGTCTAACAATAAGTAGCACGCTGGTTGCTGGGTCCCCAACCCTGGCGAATCTGCACCCCTTTATAATGTTGATACAGCAGATCGAAAGCACTCACTCTGAGAACTTGTGGTCTAACCTCAGCCCAGTAACTACAATGCAAGGTATCATTTATTTCATTTTTTCATTTGCAGTCTCATTAGTTTTTATAACAATAAAAGGCCATTAGCTCTTTTTTCTGCTTTAGACAAGAGACCATGACTCAAAAGTAAAACAGCTGAGCCAAGTTTACATCCCACTGGCCACACAAAGCTGATTTTCCAGCAATGTACACAATATAGTCAACCTGGTCTCATGCCTGTGCATGTTGGAGACAGGTAAATATGTTTACTTTTCTGGGGAAAGACGCAGACTTCCAACTGACAAGGAGTCAGCATCCTAAACATTCCATAAAAGTGAGAGAATTTTCAGCATGCAAGATCCCCGGCTGTTTTCTCTGCAAGCCCTGCCTCCCCCGCCATACCCAGAGGTGGGCCTCTGAGGAACACAGCAGGCCGCCAGGCTCCCTGACCCCCACTGAGCTCTTCGTGGCCTCTCCCAACTCCCTTCCTGCGGGGTCTGGTGCAGCTGACCGCATTCGCAGTCAGCACATGGGCTCTCCCAAAGCCACCATTCATGCAGTGAGCTTTTCTTCCATATTTCAGGAGCTGCGTGCTGACTGTCTTCAGGTGGCGCAGGGCCAGTCGCAGTCCTCAGAACCCTGCACTGTCTCTGTGGTTCTCTTTGTGAACAGCCCCTTTATTCCTACCTTCTTGGATTATCCTCACTTGAGTGCACTACTTCCCACTGAGACCCTGGGCGAGTGCCTATCTAAGTAGAGTCTATAATTTTGCCATCTTGGAGCCAGCCTGGGGAACTTATCTTGGCGTTCTTGTCTTCCTACTAGAAGTCTGTGGCTTCCTGGAATTCCTACAGCTGTCCAGCTGCTCGGGCCTGAACCAGCACCCTTGATTAAAGGGGCCACACACCCCCTTCTAGCCCCCGATGGCTGCTCTGCAGGTCCCAACAGCAAAAGCACTTGGAAAACGCTGTTGGCAAGGTTCCTATCATTGAATTGCGGCTAACTCCATGATTTTTTGTGCTTATATTAGGCATTTATTCTACAGAGCTGCATTACCCTTGGAAGAAAGACAGAGATAAATTTTTCAGTGAGAGACATTTGTGGGAAATGAGTTTCAGATGTTTCTATTTTGGCAGTTAGCTGCAGGCCCTGGCTTGAGAAAGGGAAAGATAAAATCTATGTAGATTCTAGAATCTGGTTCTCCAGGTGTGTGGAGAAGGTGGTCTCCAGTGTCTTCTGGAAGGCATTCTGGAATTTGTCAGGAGGCCTTGACTGTGGGCCAAAGCAGAGAGACGCCTCCACCCGTGACGCAGGGGATGGGGACACCGCGCAGAATCGCCCCGTGGGAGCGCTGACGCTGCGTCCACAGCCGTGCTGCTCCTTATCTAGGCGGAGGCCTTGCGTTTCTGTTACAAAAAAGAGAGAAAGAAGAAAGGAAGAGAGAGAAAGCAGGGAAGGAGGGTGGGAAGGAGGAAAGAGGAAAAGAGGAACGAAGGACAGGAAGTGGGAAAGAAAGAAGAAAGGAAGGAGGCAAATACTCGTGTACGACTTTAATATTCGCTGGGATTTCCAGGAATGCAAGTGACACAAAAATTGATGCGTCTGTCACATAAACTGAAAGACGATCTTACACCATTTTGCTTTAATTTTTCCAAGTTGGTTGTCATTTTGGGAAAACAACACGAGTCTCAGTCCCCAGCGGCAGCTGCAGCACTGCAGGTGGCTCGGTGAGGCTGCTCCCCTGGCTTGCGGACAGCGTCCTTACGCGCTGGTGCCGTCGAGGTGTGTCCGGCTGCACACACCAACATTTACAGAGAAAATCGTGTACATACAGGTTTTAAAAATCAGCATAATACACTAACGCAAATACAAAGTGCAGATATCACAAAAGCAGTCATAACAATTTCATTTCACAGATACTGTACACCAAAGTACTGTAGAAGTGGCCATTGAATCTAAACAGATTTGAAAGACATAAATCCAGACGAAAACGTTCTGATGGCTCAAGGTGGACCACTGTGGAGGATGTCTTAGGAAAATCCCTCTTAGGTGACAATTTCAATGAAGTCATATGGGAAGAATTAGAAGGGAAGCCAGTGTGTATCAGAGTCTTCTCACAGACATGGCCTCTGATAAACACTGGGCCCTATTCTTTATCAATATTATGTCCTTTTTCATTTACTGATTTCTCTCAAGACGTTAAAACATTAATCTCTTATTATTACCTGAGATACAGTAGCCAGAGTAGCCATTATTTATAATCAATGAATGCCAAAAAGAATCACTCAATAAAAATCTTTTTTTTCTATATTTATTTATTTTTAATTAATTTGATACAGGGTCTCACTATGCAGTTCAGACTCATAGTGAGCCTCTGGCCTCTGCCTCCCTAGAGCTGGTATTACAGGGGCGCACCACCATGCCCAGTGTTCTAGGGCTGGCACAGCATGTGGTTGCGGGGATCAAACTTGGGTCCTCGTGCTTGCCAGGTAGGTGCTTAGGCCAATGACTTATCTCCCCAGACCCTGGGTTCACATTTATGAAGTCTTGAATTTTTTTTTAAAGATTTAAAATTTCTGAATTTAGTTCAACTTATAATAC
>NW_004524577.1:39290458-39314412 GCF_000260255.1 Octodon degus
AGGGAGTTCTGCTGAAGGGTTCCTCGCTGGGCCTGCACTCTGGGTCGAATGAGGATCCGCGGCCCTGGGTGGTCTCACTTACACACCGGGCCTGGGCTCTGGGTCTGTTCAGGATCCACGGGCCCTGGGTCATCTCACTCACTCACTGGGCCTGCACTCTGGGTCTATTCAAGATCCTGCGGGCCCCAGGTTGTCTCATTTACTCACCGAACCTGTGCTCCTGGTGTATTCAGGATCCGCAGGCCCAGGTCGTCTCCATAAAAATCTTTAGTCAAGGTATTATCACTCATTTCTTGAAACTCTGATCAAACAAGCAACCATATTTGTAACTTCTTTACCAAAAAAAAATTCTATATTGTTTTTAACTACATTTTATAATTGTGTGGGTATAATGTCCCATCACTTTAGGTCTATATGTTTAGTGTAAGTAGGCTATTTGGCCAAACTGGCAAGGATACAAATGAACCGATACTTCTTTTCTTTTCTTTTTTCTTTTTCTTTTCTTGTCTGTTCTGTTCTTTCTTTCTTCCTTTCTTTCTTCCTTCCTTCCTTTCTTCCTTTCTCAGAAGATATCTTGGACATTTTTAAATGTTCAGTGTGAATGAAAGAGATGAATAAATCACCTGGAAGTAGAGCTTATTTATTAAAATAAAGAAAAACCTAGTGAATGCAATGCCTGAGAGCCCTGCTTCCTGCACCTACTTTGCTCTTGTTCACCCTTCAGCCCTTGAGAGCTTCCCTGTCCCCTCTCGTCTGGGACAGTAATCCACCTGACTTCTCCCCCTCTGGTATGTGATTACAAGAGTGACAGGGATAACTGCTAGATCACTTTCCCGCTAGGCTCTCCAGGCTTACTCATTATTCTCTTCTCTCTGGGCCACAACAGGTTGTCTGTCATGCAACAGGCTACTTCTTACCACACTGCAGATGGCTGTGTTGACTCGCTGCTGTACTGCTCAGCCAAGAAAGACAGGTTCACACGCTGTCCTAATCCCTAGTTTGTTGCTGTATTCAATGCCATTAGGTAAGTTACAAAGAAAGAGGTTAATTTTGGCTTGTGGCTGTTGTCCAAAGTTGAGGAGCCACATCTGGTGATGCCTTCCTGCTGGCCCAGTCCCAAGGCCGCACAGGGCATTGTGTGGAGATAAGGAGTCTGACAGGCTTTGCCAACTGTCTTCTGTAGCGGACTCATTAACTACATGGTCCATTAATCCAAAAATTGTATGAACGAATTCATTATTTTATGAAGGTAGCTATCTAATCATCCCTTAAAGATTCCACTTGCTCTCACTTCTTAATATATCATACTGGGGATTAAATTTCATCTTGAGTTTCAGAGAAGACAAATGATAGCACACATGGTTCCCATTGAACACTCTGTGGTGCAAGTTCTCCACTTTTCACTTGCCTTCCTCCAGCCCCGTCTGTCAAGCTCACCTCCAAGTAAGTTGCGGCTGGGAGGGACAAACAGTTCTCTTCTTATCCATCTGTTTGCTTATTTGATTTAACAGAAATTCTCAGATTTTAATATGCTAGACCTTGCTTCTAGAGTTTTTAGTTCGGGAGTTTGAAGTAGAGCCTAAGAATTTTAGGCTGGCCAGATAGCTCAGCACACTAAAGGGTCTGCTTAGGCAGGCACAGGGGCCTAGGTTGGTGTGCCATGCCAGACCTGCCCCTGGGGTGTGCTGAGACAGCGACTGAGACTGGGTGTGGTGGTGTACCCATGTAATCCCAGCACTTGGGAGGCTAAAAACCAGAGAATCGCTATGACTCCAATCCGTGTAGTGAGAGCCTGTAGACCTTGTACTAAAATACAATCGATCAATAGAAAAAAGAATTTTGGGGTTTGTGTCTATTTCTTCATTTGTAGTACCAGGGGCTGAACCCAGAACCTTCACATACCCAACTCAGCGCTTTTAAAATATATTTGGAAATAGGGTCTCACTTAAGTCTCTAAATTGCTCAGGCTGGGCTCTAATGTAAATCCTCCTGCCTCAACCTACCAGAGTGCTGGTGTTATAGGACTGTCCTGTCACATCAGGCTAAGAATTTGCATTTCTAATAATTCTCCCAAATGACGCGGGTGTCGCCGGGCTAGATCATACTTGCAGCATCACTGACTGAGCCAAAGCACGCTTCAGTCGCTGTTCTCTCCACACTGGCAACTTATCACTCCAATTGTGTATTTAAAAATATTAAACTCCCATCATAAAGTAGTTTCAGGTATCAGGATGTAGCTGGAGTAAAACTATAAAACAAGGATGCTTTATAGTTATATATCCCAAACTCCTTGAGACAACCCTGACTCTGTCCTTAAGGGAACGCTGGAGAGTCCGAGGGTGGCTTCCCCTGGAGAAGCTGAGATGGCACCTGGCAAGAAAGAGAATTTTATAGGTCCCAGAGGTCACTCACACTTACCCACTTCTGCTCAGAAGTGCTGGCTTCTCCTGACCCTGCATGAATTGGTCGTTACAGTTTTAACAATGTCAGCTAAATCTGAAGGCAGTTCAATGTATCTGCTTATTTATCACAACATTTGTTATATAGTTCACATTTAATGGTTGTTACGTCTTTTGCTCCTTCTATCTTATTTTTTTACACTGGGGACTGAACCTAGGGCTTTGCCCCTGTTGACAGGTACCCTACCACTGAGCTACCTCCCGGACCCATAAGATTTGCCTGATAGGAATGAACTCCCTGACATGTTGTGCCATTAAAATGTGTACTTTTGTTTTTTTAAAAAATGTGGTTTTAAAAAAATTATTGGTCAGATTATTCTTTAACTCGGGTCATACTTACCTATGCAGCTGCTTCTATTTTTTTTTCTTTTCCTTTTTTCCGTATTCCATCAGGAAAGGAAAATTTATAATACAGCAATATTTTTGAAACAGCAACTAATGCTTCCTACCACTCCTCTGCTGGACAGTCAAAGCCAGTCCAGGTAACTCTGACGCAAGGATTTCTACTGCAAAGCACAATAGGACATATCTATGGGGAGGGCCCCGTCTTAAGGACTTGTCTACAGAGGGCCCCAAAAGTGGAGGTCGGACAGAATCTCCAGGACACATGATACCCAAAGCCAGCAGCTTCTTCTTTCTTTTCCACAACTGACTGAGGCTGATGAGGATTTAAAACCAAAAAACATAAATTTTTATTAAGAACCTACTACACAGGGAGATGGGGAAATGGCTCAGTAGAAAAAGCACTTGCCTGGCAAGTGCAAGGGCCTAAGTTCAATCCCTGGTTCCAGAAAAACAAAAACAAAAACAACAACAACCTACCACACAAACACAGCACAATAATTATGTTGCATTGTCTAACATTAGAGTTTCTTAAATTAAGACTGTGGTTTTCTTTCCTTAACCACTCAAATCATTGATGTTTGGGGAAGAGACATCCTACTTCCCTTCATTTCTTGACAAAGCATTTTGAGTGTACAAACTGTATATGTTACTAACACTTGTGAACCTACCCTTTGGTTTGATAAATACATTGGTATACAGTTAAAATCCTCTTTTTTTCTCAGCCTCATCTTCCAACCAGATATCTTATGCTATCTACACAGATAAGCTTCTAGGGCCAATGAGATAGCTCAGTGGACTAAATGCCTGCCTAGGCAAGCACAGGGACTGGGGTTAGATCCTGGCAGCATATGCTGCGCTGGAGCCAGCCACTGAGACCGGACGTGATGGTGCACACCTGTAATCCCAGCACTGAGGAAGCTAAAAACAGGAGGATCACTATGAGTGTGAGCTGCGGAGTGAGACCCTGTACCAAGTATATAGATAAGCTTCTATAAGCAATAGTGTTCCTCTGCTTACCTTAAGGTTCATGTTAAATCATATTGTATATTCTTTTATACTTACCTGTTCAATTAAATTATATAGATACATATCTATTTGGATACATACGGTTCCAGTTTACTAGTTTGTAGGGGTACACCACAACAGTCCTAGAATTTTTCCAGTTGTTCCCAATATCATTTTTAAAAGTTTTCTTCTGCAAAGTGTGGTGGCACACATTTGTAATCTCAGCACCCAGGAGGGTGAGGCAGAGGGATTTCCATGAATTTGAGGCCATCCAGGGCTACATAGTGAGTTCAAGGCCAGCCTAGACTTCAGGGTGAGCCCTGTCTCAAAAAGAAGCAAGCAAACAAACAAAAGTTTTCTTTAATTAGTAAATATACAATGCTTATTTCTTTTAAATAACAACTTGCTCATATGCGTAAGATTTCATCTGGAATATAAGTAAACCATGTGGTTAGACTGTAGGCTATGCACCCTTCCAACTTTTCTGAATGTTAGCCAGTTGCTTTCTAAGCTGGTTGCACCACAGTTCATTCCCACTAGCTGCTCTCGTTGTTCTGTATCCTGACCAACTTATGATATTATCAGCATCTTGTGCTTTTTCCAGTTTACTGAGTTTGTAGTAGCATATTTTTGTTTTGGAAAGATGTTAGGGATTAGACCCAGGGGCATTCTACCACTGAGCTTATTTCCACTGCTTTTTTCAATATAAGCTTCCTTTTATTTTGAAGTTGAAACAGTGAAATGAATTTGTTTGGAGCTGAAACCTTCAAGGGGAAGAAAACTACAGTGCTCACCCATCAAAAGAAACCCCTCAAATCTGAGCCAGCTGCCCCACTTCCCCCACACAAAGGAAAGAACAAGGTTCAGAGGAAGGAATAATCAAACTGAAGTTGGCAATGGCCAGCAGGCTTCCAGTGAAGCATAGTTTTCAGTGTTGCTCTGATTACAGACTAAGGGGCAATACATTTTGAAAAAGTCATGAACAGTAGCCCTCTGGCCCCTCCTGGGTCTGCATTGTCTTAGTTACTCTTCTCTCTTTGCTGGGACAAAATACCCAACATCCAGAATTAAGGAAGAAAGGTTTATTTAACTCACAGTTAGTGGAGGTTTCAGTCCATACTCGGCTGGCTCCAAGGCAGAGCGGCACATGGCAGAGGGCAGCTATTCATGGCAGCAGCAAAGAGCAAAGGGAGGGGCAGCTATTTAGCCTCTCTCCCCTCCCTACATTGTAATGCAGATTATCTTCCCAAGGACCCACAATAACCAATCACAAACTCCAGAAACTGCCCCGTGACTGCATGAGGCTTTGGGGGGACACCTAGACACAAACCATAACAGGCATTCTTAAAAATACATCTCTCACTCTACGTAACATCTCAGTGTTTTATACAGAACCACTCTTTCTCAGAGGAGGGCAGTTTTTTTAGTTATTCTGGTTCAAGGATGAAGATAACAATTCTAGAATAAAAGGAGAATGATGGTAGGGAATGTTTATTCATTATATTCATAATCATCTAAAATCAAATGAATTCATCTAAAAGATTTGCTTTTTCCATTTATATTTTTAACATTTCTGAGAAAAGTTTGTGGATTAGTGTGAGGTAGGGACCTATTTATTTGTATGCATTGATAAGTAGTTTCCTAGTCAGAGTTATTCAGTAATTCTTTATCTCACTGATTTGTAAAACCATGTTAGTCCTGTTACACATATAAAAATATACGGGGTCTGGCTCAAGACTGCTTCTCTGGTCTTTTCTTATTTTAAAGCGATGAAAAATAAAGCAACTGGGTAAAGTACCCCCCCACCACACACACACCCCAGCTGCTCCTTAGTGATCTGGAACATTTTGATTCTACAGCTATAGTTCTTTGTTCTCCCTTAGAAATAGTAAGTTTATTGGGGGAAACCTGCTCGGGTCCCACTTCTGTACCTCTCTTGGATAGAAGCTTTCTTTCCCTAATAAAAGTTCTGCTCTTTAAAAAGAAAGACTAAGTTGATTATCTGAGGTTCATGAAAAATAAAAATAAAAATCTATTGTGAGTCAAACAAACTTCTAGAATTAATCAAACTGCTTTAAAAACTCAGATACTTGTTCCAGGTTCACTCACTACTATTAGAGGCATTTATAACTGGAAGAAATGTTCATTTATTTGAGACCTTTAAAAACCCACAGAGCAACTGTCCTAATACTTCTGGAACCATTTCTATAGTAGCTTTGAGAGAGAATGCCTTGGCTAGAAACTTTATTTTTCTAATCCCAGGGAAGATACAAACTCAGCAATTGTTGTGTGCTGCTCCAAATAGTGTGTCCAAGGACCTCCCGCTGAGAGCTCCATAAACTTGGAGCTTGTATTACTCAGTGAGGTCACCCCATGCAGGTTTATGGGCAGATGGCCAAACCTTGACACAAAGCCATATGAGATTCCAAAACAAGTACTCACACACAGCCCCCTCCTTGTCTATAGCTTAAACCCATTGCCTGTATCAACAAAGAAAAGCCCCAAGAGAAATATGTATCAAATTAATCCAGCTTAATGTTTTCAAATAATTCAGACAGATTTTTGTGATAGACAATCTTTGTAAAAAGCCTAGACTTACATGTAATTTTCTATTGCAGCAGGTAAAAATGTCCCATTTCCAATATAGACTTCTACGCTTACTGTAATTCACCTCTAAATCTAGAACTGGGAAGAAATTTGAAGGGTATTCCAGTTCAGTGCTGAGTCCCAAACTCAGGTGCGCTTTATTATCACCGATGTGACTTTGCAAAGAAGACTCTTGGTGCCCACACGCTCAGTATCGGGAAGGGAGACCCGAGTGTCAATAGTTTCACTTCTGGAATGATTTCATTGCGCAGCCAAGGTTGAGAGAAATATTGGCCTAATTCACACACTTACACATAAAGAAAATGAGACAAAGGTTAAGTGACTTTGATTATATTCTTAACTCAGTATCATTGCCATTAGTTGTATGTGACTGTTTACATTTAAATTTACTAGAATTAAATAAAATTTAAAATTGAATTCTATACTCACACTTTTTAAGTGACCAGAACTCACAAGTGGCTTTTTGTGAACATATTACATGCCCAAATAACTGAAATTTCTATCAGCACAGTAAGTTCTCTTGAATATTGCTTTAATGAAAGTGACTCCATATGATTTTGAAGGTATTTAAAATATGGCCAAAAATTATCTTATACCTAGCTATAACTTGGGTTTGATTTCTATCTAGACATTAGAAACATAATAAATAGTTGTTCTACATTGATTGATATTAACAAAGTATTTTTAGAGCAAGAATATCTCAATAGTAGTATGTGCTTCTGTTTTTAAAAAATTTTTAAGATTTTATTTTTTAAGTATTTGGTACAGGGTCTCACTATGCAGCTCAGACTTGTAGTGATCCTCCTATTTTCAGCCTCCCCAGCACTGGGACTACAGGTGTACACCACCATGCCCGGGTTCTGTAGCCTGTTCAGCACGCCCAAGGGTGGAACCAGGGTGGCATGTGGTGCTAAAGATGGAACCCCAGTCCCTGTGCTTGGCCTAAGCAGGCACTTCATCTACTGAGCTATCTCACCAGCCCAGTAAGTCCCTTCTATAAAGCACTTAAGACTACAATAAAAATAATGCCTTCTTAGGCAAGTACAGATGTGACTCAAATCTACCTTCACTCCACCTTTGCCCCTAAACTAATAGATAATGATCCAAAAGAGCAGATTATATCCTTGATAGGTGAAGAAAGTATATAGAGGGTGGGGATAGAAGAGCCTCATGTTCCATTGACTGGCCTGTCAGGCGCGAAGCCAGTTCAGAAGCATGTCCTGGCACAGCCCTGGCTCAATTACTGTATAAGGGAAATCAGGAGACAATCCCCTCCTTAGAGACCAAAGCCAGGACACAGTGTGTGAATCAAGTTCAAGAAGGTTTCTCCATTTTTCATATAATGGGATTTGTTACTATCAATGTCTATTTTTTTTAACTTACAGGAGCTATGTATCATTTAAAACTTCTGACCTCTAAGAGCAAACATGCCACAAGGCAACAGAGTCCACAAGTCAGGTGCTGCTGCTAGAGGAATTGAAATCTGTTGGGCTGGTTATATTTTTGTCACTGCAACCATCTAGAAAAATATCAACATTCATTAACTTTTGTTTTCTCAGTTGTGTTATAAAATTGAAACTTGATACTACTGTTCCTTGTGAATAGATTTTGTTCTTGTCAGGTGGCGCAGTGTTTCGCATTCCCAAGTGCATTACATCAAGCAGTGAAACTTCCATGCCTAAGTTTAAACAAGAGGAAGCAAGAAAGCCAACAGCACAACAATAAGCCAGTTTCAGTGACTACAGTGTGTTAGGCACTCTTCTAAGCATTTTACATAAATTACATCATTTAATTATCACAACTCACAATGAGGTAAGTGCTACTATTATTCTCATTTTACAGCTAAGAACCCAAGGGACCAAAAAGTTAATTCACTTAAAGTCACAACAGCAAGTACGTGCTGGAATTGAACTTCCAGCCCTGGCAGTCTAACTGCAGGATGCAGTATCTTAATTGTTCTGTTTTCAACATGTACACACTTCATAAAAAGTCATGTTTGTCAAAGTCAAGGTCAAAGTCATGGGAAAGAGCTGGTCATTTGGGTGGGAAAAAGATCTCTATCTGGATGTGTGTACGTGCAATCTTGACCCTAGAGTTCTCAGAATTTATTGAGGAACTTTCGATCTTCTACTACCTGGCACCCCAAGGCCCCTCCTCCAGCACACAGGCGCCTTGTTTTGCAAGGACAATACTAGTACTTGCAGCAAAAAAACTTTTACCAAAGAAGAGGAAAGAAAAAGGGAGGGCACCAATCCAAAGAGCACTAGCTGCAAGCACTCCTGAAGTGTTACACAATATTCCCCTGTGTCTGGGACCTGGGTAGGTGAGGGGGAGTAAGGTTTCCTGGCGTGAGGCAAGGGGCCAAGATGGATAGATAGCTGCATTAATTAGACCATTATATAAAACATCATCTCTCTTAAGGCCATATTCTCGTTTTGGTAATCTTTCCAAATCTCAGCACGTATCTGTACTTCATCTACAAATATAAACAAGAAGCACAGACAGTCCCAGTGTTGCTGGTTTCCCAACTTGAACAAACCAAATTATTTTCTCATCAGACAGCAGCGCACTATTTTTATCAGCATCGAGCGCTCTGTAGGTTTTTCGTGCCCACTCTGTCCTTTGCCTGTTATGCCACAGACTCATGCAATTTAAGTGTGTGGTTTTGCTTGAAGCCCTTTTCAATGCGCCTGCTTACTTTCTCCCTCATGGCTTTTATTGTTTAAAAATAGACATTTTTCCAAGAGCAGTTTTAGGTTCACAGGAGAATTGAAGAGAAAGTATAGAGATTTCATATGTCCCCTGCACATTCCTCCCCCAACCTCCTCCGTGTCGACATCCCAGGGGTGCATTTGTCAACCAGAGTGGTACCTGTGTTACAGCTGATGAACCTACTGGATAGGTCATTATCAACTGAAGTCCATGTTTTATATTAGCATTCACTCTTGGTGTTGTACGTTCTATTGGCTTGGAAAAAAATGGATAATGTGATTTATCTTCCGTTATAGAATCATACAGTTATTCATCTGTAAAGAGTCATATCTTAATGTTTCTGCTCAGAAATTTAATAAATTTAAATCATTTTTAGGGTGGTTTTGGGTTCAAAATAAGATTGAGTAAAAAGTACACAGTTCCCATCTGTGTCCTTTCCCCGTAAATGCAGTCTCTCCCCATCAATATCTTGCTCTAGAGTGATGCATTTATTGCAAAGATGATCTTTTTGTGATAAATCAGTATCACCCAAGCACATAACCTATCTTAAGAGTCACTGTTGGTGATGTGCAGTCTATGGGTCTTGAACCAACTTACAATGTTGGTCTTGAACCAACCAATACAATGGCACATATTCACCATGATAGCATTACATACATAGAATAATTTCACTGTCCTAAAAATCTTCCATGCTCTATTTCCACCTTCCTTCCTATTGAATATTTTATTAAACCACTAGATATTTTACCATCTCCAGAGTCTTGCCTTTTCCAGAATGTCATAGAGTGAGCATATGCTGGGGTCATATGGTATGTTACTTTTTAGATTGACTTCTTTCATGGAGTAGTGTGACTTAAGTTTCTTCCATGATTTTTCATGCTTGGTCACTTACTTTTTTTTGGTACTGGAGATTGAACTCAAGACCATCCCCAGGCACTTGTGCCACTGAGCCCAGTCCCCGGCCCTTGATCACTTACCTCTTGAGTCCCCAATAATATCATCATATAATATCATCATCTGGATGTGCCACAGTTTACTTATGCATTGCCCTGCCATCAGACATCTCGGCCACTTCCAAATGTGAAAATCAAGAATGAAGTTGCTGGAAACTTCTATGCACAAAGTTTTATGTGGCCATAAATTATCAGCTCATTTTTGTAAGTATCAAGGAATGTAATTGTTGGATGGTTTATTCATAATTTTTACATTACCTTCCAGATCTATTTAGGCAGCTATATATTATATATATTATAATGAATGCTGCTGTGCACATCCAAATTCATGATTTCTAAGTCTTAGCTGTTTTCTTTTTATGTGTTTCTGTAACAGAATTTGACAGCAATTTATAAAGAAGAATGTCTTTCTCATAGTTGTAGAGACTGGCAAGTTTAGGACCAAGACACCAGCAAACTCTTCTACCTCTGGTTCCAATATGGTACTTTGTTGCTTCATTCTTCAGAGAAGAAAAACACTGTTCTCACATGGAATGAAAAAGGAACAGAGAGAACTCACTTCGGTAGTCCTTTGAATGGTAGTTCTAATCTGCTGACATGATCAGAATGCTTCCCCAAAGCTTGTACCTCCAGACACTATTGTATCAAGGATTAAGTTTCTAACAGGGATTTTAGACGAGACAAAAATGTTCCCTATCATGTGCACACTTTCACTACCTGCTTTTATTCAGTATGTCAGAGAATGTCTTATTGTTTCTGGAAATCTAAGAGACCGTGAATTCTTTACCTGTGCCCTTGTGCATGTGTGTGACATTGAATGACAACCAAAAAGGATCGGGCTTTGAGATAGTTCTTAGGCAGCCAGGCTAAGAGCCAGAAATCTGCTGTTGCCTTGGCAACAGCTGAAGTTTCCTGTCCTGGGATGAAAAGCATGATGTCTCTTCATTTGTGAAAAGTCTATTTTATGCTCTCAATCTGCCTGGAGCGTAAATATGCCAGGAAGGGACCTTCAGGACTGGATTTCTTTTGCCTGATTTTGAATGGAGATTTTAAAACTCACAGTAGGAGGTGAAAGGGAGACCACCACACAAGCTCATTCTGGGTATTGGGCTCAAATGTTCCTATATGGTTAGAATCTAAGCTGGTTATAATCTCAAGATTTCAGGCAACTACATTTTAGAGCAATTATTTTTTTTTCTTTTTTTTTATATATTTATTTTTATTTATTACATTTATTGTGTGTGTGTGTGGCCAGCTCAGCCCACCAGGGGGCGGGGCTGGTAGAGCAATTATTTTAGGTCATCACAGAGAGAAAGAACTCAATTGTCTTCATTGTGCAGGGACTCCCTATGCCATAGTTCTAATTTTTATATTCTAAGACAGCAAGTTCTAAAAGATTAAACAAAAAAACTGGAACATCCTTAGATGACTACATATTTGACTATACCTAATATATCTTCAGTATTATTTAAAGACAGCACACTCTCCAAATGGAAGTTTGTTCTAGTCTAAAGCACTTAGGGAGCCTGTCAGCCTTGCATTAGACAATAGATTCTCTCCATTTCAACTTCCTTCTCTAATTGATACTTCTATTTGAGCTCAAAGAGTTGCAATTTCCTTGATTGTCTCTCTCTTAAAATTCCCCAGACCTTTGCTTATCCTAAATATCTGTCCATGACAGTTATAGGCATATAAATAACATATACTTTTCTTCCCTCCTTTGAAGAGTTAAGTACCGAGTCTCTAACAACCATCTGCTACATTTTATTTTAGAACTAAGAGAATAATTAGATTTCCTAAACAATAAGATTCACATAAATATACTCTACTGTAACTCACAATTACTACAGCTGTATACCCACCTAAGTGGTTATGTGTATTTGGGCAGGAACAGCTTGGCAGGAAGTCAGATGAAGAGACAAAAGTATTAAATAAATAAATAAATCCTAGCTCCAGCACCCACATCAGGAAGTTTCCATCTCCTGTTCATCCTTTGGTATTCAAGGAGGTAGAGTATAAAGATTAAAAATCAATGATTTTTATCTTACTTCAATCTTGATCCCAGAAGAGACTGGCAAGGGCCCTGGCATGGAGGAGAATAATGCCAGAAATGCCCCAGTCTGTGGCTGCGCGGAAACAGAAAATGTCCTAAGAAACATCTGGTACCATCTCAGGCAGTATCTGCTCGCTGGCCCCATACATCCGGCCTGGCCTGAGATAAAGAAGTTCATCCTCTGTTACCTTTGCAAGCCTTATGCATAACTGATGCTCTAGGAAACATTTAATGTCCTAAATGATCCTCTCGCAAGTAAAGAAGGGAAAAAACAGTCCTTGCATTTAAAGAACTTCTAAGAGGTACTGGCATATTGGTCTCTCAACCCACACGAGGGCTGGAGTCCTGGTTTGGGAGTCTGGGTAGGAAGATTAAGGCTTGACTGAGCCCTTCTGCGAGCATGAGGCAAGAGTGTGCTGGCAGGCTGCAGGGGAGATTAAGGCCGCGGAGATACCGCTGTCACTTGGAGGTGTGCCATGGACAGTGGGAGATAGGTGAATCCTGCTTTACTCTGATCTCGTGCCCGAGTCTGAGTGAATAAAACAAGGTGCAAGCTGAGTGTGGTGGGGCACATTTGTAAATCCAGCACTTGGGAGGCTGAGGCAGGAGGACTGTTTTGAGTTTGAGACCAGCCTGGGATACAAAGTGAGGTCAAGGCTAACGTAAACTGCATAGCGAAATCAAAATAAAACCAAGGTGTGTCAGTCACTTGGGGCTCTTTGTCAAAGGTAAACAAGAGGTCACTGGCCCCCCCACATTTTAACCTAACTCTGTGTCTCGTGGTGTTTCATCCTCATCACCCCTTGGTCAAGTACAGGCTCATAGGCTGGCCTCATGCACTGGCAGTAAGTTATAGAGAAAAGCTTCACTAATTCGAGGGAGATGAAAAGCCAGACTCAGTGGAGAAATCTTCAGAGGTAACATTCAAGCTGACATCCAGAATCAGAGTGGAAATTGGCCAGGTTGAAAAGAAGAGCAAGAGAGGTATCCTTTCTACCCCACACCCCCAAAAACAACAAAACAAAACAACCACACCTGGCAACAGCGTGAAGCACTTGAGATGCTTCTTAGGGAACACCCGCTATCAACCTGCTACTAGAGTAGGGCTTTAGTTACTGATGAGCATACAAACGCAGGATGCAGATAGACTGCGAAGACTTTAATTACGATAAAGCTAAGATGAAACATGCCAATGCTTTTAGACGACCAGGCAGAAGATAAAGTGATGCCGCTGAGTAGGAGGAACTAGCACTAATTACAGGCAGTGAGTGTAAATACATCAAACCGGTCCTTTAAAACACTTCTGTAGCCACATCCAGTTACCTCTTTGGCCATCCCCAGGGAAAAAAAGAACCTCCAATTCTAGGATGCAGACGGATGAACAAGAAATACCTTACCACAGGTAACGAGAACATATCTGAAGAATGGAGGTTATTCAGGCAACAGCATGGTCGCTGCTGTAACTCGGAGGCAGCTATCAACAGCTACGCTAGGAGTGTAGCAAGAGATTGACTAGCCAGAGGCGCCACGCACAGTCCCGGGTATTAACTGGTAATGACCAGCACCGCCCCATCAACCCAAGTAGCAAGAGATTCAACCCATCATTTTTATCCCTAAACTTCAGATCCTCCTGGAAGCACAGCTTCTTTAAACTAACATATATATTTCTGAGTGATAGTGTGGTAATTCAAGGGCAGTGTACTGCTTTTCTTATCACATATCCTTTAATAAGTTTAAAATACAAGTTTAAGAAAGCTGCATTTCCTTCCTTAAATTACATGCTTCTACACGCTTCTATTTATATGTAAATAAATGAGGCTTTGCGCATACACAAGAAACTTACATTACAGTATATGCAGAAGGTTTATGAATATGCACTTACTTCCCATCAGGCTGCGAGAGACCCAGGATTCATACAGTAGGAAGCACAAGTCTGAGCTTAGACCTTACTTCACTGGGGCACAATTCTGTAGGCTTAGGCACACATACAAGTGCTTTATTAGAGGCAGGGACTACGCAGGTCGTTGCTGTGTCCTCCTTGGCTTGGGCACAGTACATGCCCCCCACACTGTTGGGGCTGAATGTCTGTCCTGGTGAGGATCAGTGTGGTGGGCCTAGCAGGCCCTGATGTACTGCCTGCCTTGTCCAGGCAGTCTTGCGCAGGCAGGAGCCCCAGGTATTCGGGACTTGATGATAAACTCCTTAAGACCATCTAGGGAAGGAAAGGATGAAGAGTTTATGAGCAACACTAGTAACTGTGCTAGATATGTTATTTACTGAATTGCATGTATTCACCACAAGCCAACAATGTAGTGTTTGTTTTAGATTTTGAAGGAAACAAAATTCAGTTTCAGGTAGCTTCTCCAAGACAAAAAGTTTATTATTCCTTCAAAGCTTCGACTATAAAAACCAAACTTTTTTTTTTTGTCTTTTTGAGACAGTCTCACTATGCAGCTCAGGCTGGTCTTGACTTCACTTTGTAGCCCAGGCAGGTCTCAAACTTGCAATAATCTTCCTGTTTCAGCCGTCCAAGTCCTGGGATTACAAATGTGCACCACCATGCCCAACTCTCTAGAACTCACTCTATTATCATTATTATTATTATTAATTTGGTATAGGATCTCACTATGCAGCTCGGACTCGTAGTGATCCTTCTGTTTTCAGCCTCCCCAGCACTGGGATTACAGGCGTGCAACACCATGCAGGGTCTCTGTGGCCAGGTCAGCATGCCCGGGGGCGGGGCTGGCACAGCATGTGGTACCAGGGATCGAACTGCAGTCCCTGAGCTTACCTAAACAGGCGTTTAATCTGCTGAGCTATCTCAATGGCCCTATAACTCAAACACTTGAGGACAAAAATCCAGCCCATCTTCCATCGAGAAAGAAATGTGTTCTCTTGACTGGATATACCTCATATATGCTGTTCAGTGGAACTTTAGGATTGTAGGAAAAATAAATGAGGCTCTTACATGTTTGGATAGTAAATAAACCAGGTTACATCTCTGCTAAAATCTGGTTTATTTGTTTGTTTATTTATTTATGTATTCAGTCCCAGGGATTGAACTCAGGACATTGTGCTTGCCAGGCAAGCACTTACTCTACTGAGCTACCTCCCCGGCCCTAAAATCTGGTTTATTAACCTGTAAAGTAAGCTATGGCAGAAAGAACTGTCACCCTGCCCTACTGTGGCTCGGCCAGGATACACGCTGCCCAGGACTTGCCCTAAACACCAGCCTTGCCCCTATCCCAGGCCAACAAACCAGACGTGAAATTTCAGAACAGTCTCCTTGAAGCCTCTTTCCTCACAGGCCGGCCTTTAGGCCACGGTCCTGTTCCCACTCCTCTCAGGCCCTCCGGTGGAGCAGAGCGCAGTCAGCCTGCCCGGAAGCACCTTCATCCAGGACAACACTTAGAACTTCCAGCCTGTTTCTCAAGCCTCTATTAGCACTTCTGACTTCTAACCCACAAATTGCACAGCTACAGAAAGAAGGCGCTCATAGGGAGCCTGCAAATGTGTGGCTCTGAGCAGAGCCCAGTAGTCCTCCTTTGGCAGGAAACCTCACGCTAATTGAGGAGAAAGACAACAAAAGCCTCTCAATTAGCCAGAAGAAGAGGAAAAACAAATCGATATGGGAAAATTGTGAATATGAGCCATAAACTCAAGCACCAGATAAAAGAAAGACTGAAGCAATAACCCAATAGCAAGTACGATTATTTCATGCCTTTTCATCATTCGTGGGCTTCCATTATCAGAGCGCTGGGCAGCCTCGGGTGCAGGAAACCAGGTAGAAAGAAAAACCTCAGAGGAAAGGGATTTAAGTCCTCTCCTACTTTAGTCTATTTATTTTTTCTTCTTTTGCAAAAATTAACTTCCCAAGGAGGGCTTTTAAGTTCCATAGTGAAAGACAGAGAACCAAGAGCGCCACATTCGGGACCTACTCGGAGGGGTCCGTGTGTCCGAAAGTCTGAGTTCTGTGGCTTCCTCAGAGCCAAACCTGAGAACAATTGCCACTTATTATCCAGACACTGAAAATGCTACACTTTCTACCTGACTTGGGAGGATTTTGAGCAAAAAGATAGTTAACAAATTAACATCATTCTACACAAGTGCATTTTTACTGTGTGAAAAGTACATACCATGAAACATGTCATTTTAACCATTTCTATACGAATTCAGTATTTTCACACCATAGTGAAACCCTCACAACTATATATCATAGAACTTGTTCATTATCCCAAACTGCAACTTTGTACAAATTAAAGAATAATGTTAGTACTTGAATTCAGCAAAAGAACCCAATACAGTCCAGTAGTCCATAAGAGTAGTGGGTTATCCACAGGGCTGGCAATCGTCCGAAGTTGTTGACTTGAGCCTTTCACAGCTCAGCATATTAATGTGGCTTTACTTTTATACCTCGCGGTTACACTTTTCTGCTGGATGGTTAAGACCAAGTTAAAGCAAGACCTATATAACTAAAAATGTAACTCTTGTATCTGACAAGGTCAGTGAAATCCCCTCAGGATTTACCCTGAAGCCATGTACAGCACCTGCGGAATTCAAGCACCTACAGTCCTTAGACCGGCTTCAAGTATGTAAAGTCCTTTAAAGCCTTCTCCAGACACAGCTTCTCTAACTGCAGAGGAACACCCATCTCTGACAAAACAAAACAAAAAAGAGGGATATAAATAAAGGATGGTTTTGGAGTGAAAAAAAATGTATATACAAGATAGTTAATACAGATATACAGCTACTTTCTCTTAGTTCAGTGAGAAAAAAGGTTTGTACTAATAGTGTTTAGACAAGATTTCATGTCTGCATCTTGTCCTCTGAATAACTACTATGAAGACAACAATATGCAATGTATTAATTATTGTAACTGTCCTACTAACCTGTTTTGAAACTGCTTCATTGCAAAATGAATAAAAGATCAAAACAAAAAAGAATAATGTTAAAACGGTTTATTCCCTCAGTTCTCCCAGTAATCATGAATTTACTTTCCATCTCTATAAGTTTGACTACTCATATAAGTAAAATCATACAACATTCATTTTTTGGACTACTTCATTTAGTACATCCTCCGGGCTCATCCATGTCATGGCATTATCAGACTTTGTCATTCCTTACAAAGGCTGAATGACATTCTCTTACATATGCATCCCATGAGCACTTAGGTTGTTTCTACCTTTTGGCGACTGTGGACAGCGCTGCTGGAAACTGGGTGCAGGAATATCTATTTTAGTTCCTACTTTCCATTGTATAGTGTATATGCCTAGAAGTAGAAATGTTGGCTATATTATAATTTTGCTTACCCTTTGAGGAATTACCATACTGTTATCCACAGCAGCTTCTACATTCATGTCTTAAAACTACAGTATTTGTAAAATGTAGAAAAACAGAGAAAATGCTGTATACCAAAATGTTGACAGTAGTCTCTGGGTTGTAAAATGATGAGTTGATCTCCCCTCTGCTAAGCATTAGTTCTCTATTGAGATGTCCCCTATTACCCCTAAAAGGCCTACTAAAATCAGGGAAGTATAACTTATACAAAGGGGAAAAAATCAAAATCAATAGATATTGTCCCTGAAAAAGACCTGATAGTGGAAATACTAGACAAAGACTTTAAAATAACTGTTTTACAGATAGATGCTCAGGTAGGGCTGGGAGATAGCTCAGAGGCAATAAGCACCTACCTGGCAAGCACAAGGTCCTGAGTTCAATCCCCAGCCCCACACGCTGTGCTGGCCCCGGAACCAGGCATGGTGGTGCACCCCTGGAATCCGAGCACACAGGAACTTGATACAGGAGGATCTCTGTGAGTTCAAGACCAGCATGGGGGCTACAAAAGTGAGCACAAGGCCAGACCGAACTGCACAGCAAGACCCCGTCTCAAAAAAAAAAAGATGCTCACGTAAGAACAACAATATATATATGGTATATGTATAAATGCACGGATATATAGGAAATATATATGTGTGTGGAGAGAGTTAAGAAAAAGCATTTTTAAAATGGCCATATTAATACAGAGAGAGAAAACCCAAGAAGAACAAGAAAAAAAAATTCTGGAGTTGAAAGTTTAAAATTCACCATGAGCATACAGAATAAAGACTCAGTGAGCTTAAGAAAAATCAATGAACTTGAGGATAGGACAATGGAAGTTACACAGTCCAAGTCCGAAGAACAAAAGGAAAAACACTTGAAGAAAAATGAACAGAGATTAAGGGATTTGTAGGGTACCACCAAGCACTCACGGCATACACTGTGATTGTCTAAAGGAAGAGAAAGAGGGCAGGGAGGATATGCGAGGAAATGATCTCCAAAGCGGCCAAAAGGGGCAGATATAAGCACTGAGCAAGCTCAGCAAGCTCCAAGTAACATGAGCTCGAAGGGCCCCACATGTTGCAACCAAACTTAAAAGCCAGTGGCAAAGCCAAGTGTCGTGGCACAGACCTCTAAATCCAGCACTTGGGAAGCTGAGGCAGGAGGATTGCCATGAGTTCAAGGCCAGTCTGCACTACATACTGAGACCCTGTCAAAACAAAAAAAAACAACCACCTGCCTCAGGGTTTGATCTTCTGCATCCCTGCATGCTGTGCCAGCCCTGCCCCCAGGGCGCGCTGAGATGGCGATTGAGACTAGGCATGGAGGTGCCCACCTGTAATCTCAGCACTTGGAGGCTGTAAACAGGAGAGTCACTACAAGTCCGATCTAGTAGTGAGACCCTGTACACTCTATAGACCTTGTCCTAAATTCATTTTTTTTTTTTTTGAAAATGAAAGAAAGAAAGCACCAATGGCAAAGAATCTTTAAAACAGCAAGAAACAAGCAACTTTTCACATTCAATGGATCCTCCATGAGATTATTAACAGATTTCTCGCTAGGAACGTCAGAGGGCAGAAAGCAATAGGACAAGTATACTTAACCTAAAAAATCTACCAAGAATCCAATACTTGGGGCTGGGGAGATAGCTCAGCCACCTAAGTGCCTGCCTGGGAAGTGCAAGGACCCAGGTTCGATCCCTGGTACTGCATGCCTGCCATGCTGGCCCTAGGCACACCATGCAGGCCCTGAAATCAAGCCTGCTGGTGTATGCCTGTAATCCCAGCACTGCGGAGACTGAGGAGGATCACTACAAGTCCAAGCTGCGTAGCAAGACCCGCAACAGAAAGAAAGAAAGAGCCAGGCATGAAAAAAAAAAAAAGAACCCAACATTTGTTAAAACTTTTCTTCAAAACTGAGGGGGAAAATTAAAGCATTCCCACAATATCTAAGCAAGTTTGTCACCACCAGACTTTTTTTTATGAGAAATGCCCACAGGAGTCCCATAGAGTGACTGTCAGTACTACACAATACAAACTCTGAAGAAATAAAACTCTCAGTAAAGATCAGTACAGTACCTTGGTTCACAAACATTTTGTTGCAAACAATTCAATTCTCAGACGAAATTTTTCTTCTGCTCCCAAACTCCGTCCACGTGAGGTGACATATGCAGCTGCAGCTGTCTTCACACAAACAGAAATGCAGTCTTCCGCAAATCATAAGATAAATTAAGTTCCTGCACAGAGATACTGCTGTACATGGGCAATGATGGAATCTAGTATTCTTGTAATAACCATTTTAAATAACATTTTTTTTCTCTGTAAGATTTATGATTATTTAGGACCAGGGAGATAGCTCATTGGCATAAGCGCCTGCCTAGCAAGTGCAAGGTCCTGAGTTCATTCCCCAGTACTGCAATTAAAAAAAAAAAAAAGAGTCATTGAATGTATCCATTAAAGATACAATTATGAGTCTAAAAGCTAGAGGTGGTGTCTCGTTTCTTCGGGCACCCACACTCTGCTCAAATGTGTACTACGTTCCTATCTGTAGTGAAGCTTCTCATGTGTTTTTTCTTGGTGCCCCCTGAAAATTCCTTTTCCATGTCAGGGGTTAGCAGACCTGCACACTTATTTTAGGGGTATAATTCTCTTTTTTTGTACCAGGAATCGAACTCAGGGCATTATGCATGTCAAGCAGGCACTGTGCTGCTGAGCTACCTCCCCAGCCAGCCCCTGCAAACTCATTTTAAAAGTGATTTAGGGGAAATGCTAGATGTCAAGTATGCTATGTTTGTGTTCCCTGAAGTGGAAGAATGAATCTTAAAGAACAACAGAGGTCTAGAGTAGGTCTAAGTAGGACTTACTGGAGAAATAGAGTGGGATATAGGAATAGCTCTTGCGAGACTAGAGGAGACCCAAATGGGTTGTCAATGAGCCCACCTCTCAAAGGAAATTTTATATAGCAAAAGCATGAGATGGGTGCAACTATGACCGGTCAATAAAATTGCAAGTATAGTCGCTTAGGTAATATTAGGTAGCAAGGGTTCATGGTGACGTCATTAACCTTGGTGGATAATCTGTAGTCTTAGCAGTCTTATGGTTTTAGTGTTAATTTCAGTAGATGAGAGAGAATGACTCTGTGCTACAAAGATGATAGAAAATCTCAGAAGGGTGACAACAAAAATCCCTTAGGGAAGGATATAGAACCAGCCATGGTGACGTAAATCTTCAGGTGCACCTCCAGCCACAGTCCTGATGGATTTTCATCTCCTACACTGACTCGGTCAGGGGCCCAGCCCTGTCTGGCTGCCTCCTAGATTTCTACCTAATTTAGCTGTCTATAATAAAAGGGTGAGTTAAAAAAAATTTTTAATTTCTTATTTCAGCGTTGGATATTTATTTTGGTAATCACAAAGAATCTAAAAAGAGACATGGAGACCATAGACCTCAACTTGGGTTGGGTAAATCAGGCCAAGCAGCTTTATATTTATTTTCTTTCTTTGTTCCCACTTCCTCCAATCTGTTGGGCTGGTGAAGCTTAATTTTCCTCTGGAATTACAGAGTTAGACCATGGTCTAGGTGAATTGCTTTGCTTACCCTCGCTCAGGATTTCATCAGACAGAAAACTCAAACCCTTCAACATTTTTCCTGTTATCAGGGAAAGATAGGGAGCAGAGGATGGGGGAGCCTCCCACCAGGGGGGTCAGGGGCAGCAACGGCCTCTGCTTTCTGCTATGTGTGATCTGTAGTCAAGGAAAATCTTGTCTTCAAAGACCCTCTCCATTCCATGTGTGTTTTTCTCTAAGGCAGAGCCAGGGGCCCCATAGGTAGGAAAAGAAGATGAAAGCCTCATTGAGCTTTATTAAATTAATAATAATAATAATCCTTCTAAGGCTGCTTTGGATCTCTACAGCTAGACTCAGGCAATTAGCCAGACAAAGAAAAAGAAGCCAGACAGGCCAGTGACCTTCCCAGAGAACGTGAGTAACCTAAGAATCCTAAACACCCCCTTCTCTTAATTCTTAGCCCTGAACTGTCCATAGGGCCCCCACCATTTTCCCTCCTGCCACTGAAGGACAGGGAAAAGTCATGGCCAGAGGAAATCCAAGGTTAGGCCAGAGGACAAGCCAGGAACCGTGAGATCCAGGAGCATGCAAGGGAGGAGCCCAGGAGAAGGAGCTCCAGACAAGGAGCCACAGGTGCCTCTCTTTCCAGCACTCCCCACTCATCCAGAGGAGCTCTCTGCTGTCTTTCTCGCTCTCTCTTCCCCCTTTCTCCCACCTTCAAACACACTGTCTTCTTTTTCTTTAAACTTTGCTTCTTCGGTTCTTAGCAACATTGAGTATTGGATCACCAGGACTATGCGACACGGCATGACATATTACACTAGATAGAAAGATCTTTAGGGTAGATTTGTGAGTAAAGCCCAGCTGTTGTGCACAAGTGGTAGAGTGAGAAATAGGGACACTAAGGGAGCCACTCCCTTCCCTTCCAAGACAGTAGGATCCAGGACAGAGGACTCCTCTCTAGGATCCTATAATTCCAGAAAGCCACTCAACCTCCCAAGCAGGGAGATAGATTGTCCCTGAAGACCAGATTCAACCAGTAGGCACTGTGCTAAAAGGAGGTCACTAAAGAGGAAAATGTTCCCATGCTCCCAGGGGAAGCCATGTGGTGTAGCAAATACTGTGACCCACCCTCGTAGATAACTGTAGAGGAAAAACTGAAAGAGCTAAAAGGCCCTGCCCATGGTCCCAAAAGTAACACCAAAGAGCCAGGGCTGATCTTGATAAATACATTGAAAGAGTAATTGTGATTAACACAGGTGTCCCTTAAATATAACTAAAATTATAAATAGTAATGATAATTTTTTAATGTATTTAGTATGGGGTCTACAGGGTCTTACTACACAGATAAGACTCATAGTGATTCTCCTGTTTTCAGCCCCACAAGCACTGAGATTACAGGTGTGTGCCACCACACCCAGTCTCAATCACTATCTCAGGGTATCCCGGGGGTGAGGCTGGCGCAGCAAGCCAGGGGATTAAACCCTGGTCCTTACATCTGCCTAAGCAGGTGCTTAATCCACTGAGCTACCTGGCCAGCCCCAGTAATGGTAATATTAAATCTAAACTTGGGCTAATTATAAAAACCAGAAGCCAGGCATTTTGCGTCACACTTATAATCCCAGCACTCTGGAGGTTGAAGCAGGAAGATCAATGTGAGTTCGAAACCAGCCTGGGCTACAGAAGAGAATTCAAGGCCGGTCTGGACTTCATAGTACATATTTCTTTAGAGACAAGGTCTCACTACTATAGAGACAAGATATATCTCAGTGGCACAAGCACCTGCCTGGCAAGCCAAAGTCTTGAGTTTGATTCCCAGTACCAAATAACAACAACAATAATGAATGTACAGCTCAGAAAACTAGTATCCCTTTGTTGAAAAAGAAAAAAAAAAAAAAACTACACTTACAATAAGTAGAGCAATGTTACCCAAAATATGGGGTGGATTCCTACCAATCCTGTACTTACACTATCATGATAAGAGATTCTGACTTGTCTGCTACCAGCTGGAGGACAAGAGCAGGAGTGAGATGGCAAGCCTCAGACAGTGCCCAGTGGCTCTGTGGTAGAAACCAGCGGCCCTGGCTGCCTGTAGGATGGATAGGAAGGCACACGTTAGGATACGCTGAGTCCAGGAACACTTGAGTTGAAACCATAGATCAACGGCCAACCTCCCAGGCTGAAGCATCAACAGACCAGATCAGCTTTTCACTGGCACTATCTCCCGGTCATTATCTTTATTCACCAGACAGGACTTAAAAACACAACGCAGTACATTGAATCTCTGA
The DNA here is from genome assembly GCF_000260255.1 of Octodon degus. Classification (NCBI taxonomy): domain Eukaryota; kingdom Metazoa; phylum Chordata; class Mammalia; order Rodentia; family Octodontidae; genus Octodon; species Octodon degus. Next base: position 39,313,762 of record NW_004524577.1, read on the forward strand.
TGAACTATATACAAAGAGCTCTAAGTGCACAGGGCATTTCACTGCTGAATTCAGAAGTACAAATGATGAGAAAAGCCATTCTACAAAGCTGAGTAGCCCTGGATAGTCTCACAGCAGCACAGGGGGAGCCTGTGTCATTATGGAAACAAAACGTTATGTGTACATTCCTGACAGCTCTGTGATTGCATCCTCCACATTGCACCATCTACATTCACACATGAGTGTAATATTGATGTAGGGGAATGAAACTCCCAACCTGAAAAGGACCTGGATGAGTTCGTGTTCTCTAAAACCAAAGAATTAATTTTCAGAACAAACAGAGGTGAAGAGCAGAGTATTTACTGGGGGAAAGAAAGCTTCTGTCCAAAAAAGGGACAGAAGGGAGACCCAAGTGAGTTGTCCAGGAAGCTGTTTCTTCCAGGGATTTTTATAGAGTAAAACCATATGATGAGGTGGGTCTAAGGTGGAGAACATGGGAACTTGCTTAGGTGGGCATGAGGCGGGACAAAGCTATGGTCAACCAGTAAGGTTACAAGCACCATTGCTCAGGTAAAATTGATTATTTCCTAATCCACTGTGCCAGTCTATTTCTCTTAATTGGTGAATTGAGTCCATTTACATTGATAGCTAGAACTGAGATGTATTGACTTA
>NW_004524577.1:39316407-39318255 GCF_000260255.1 Octodon degus
ATTAAATCCAGTGCCAAATGAGGAAGCGAGTCACATAGCAAGTGGGCATGAATATAGAACATGAGTTTCTCCAGTAGCCTGTAGTAGCTTCCTCAAGGTGATAATCAATCTCAGGTGCTTATCTTCAGAGAGGTAAGCATTTGTTCTACTTCTGGTCTTCAGGTCTGGCCCACAGCAGGATTGTCTGTCTCTCTTAAGACTGACAGATATCTTGTTTTCCTTGCTGGCTCCTTGAGGGCCTGGCCCTGTCTGACTGCTTGTAATATTTCTATCTAATTCAGCTGCTTACAACAACATCAGACTCTGCCATAAACACTCGTGACTGGCTGGCATGCTGGTTCTCTGGAAAAACCTGATGGGGAAGAAAGGTCCTCATTTTTCTGGTTGTTGGAATTCTTGTTTGTTGCACAATTCATTGTTGACTAGTGGTTGATATGTCCTTGCCCTCTTTTTCAAACTGTTGAAAGATGGTGGTTCTTCAAAAGATTGAATCAAATACTCCTATATCTCCTTTATATTGGTTAGGTCAAGACTCTTCCTCCCTGGCTAGCAAGGATCAGTGCCTCTCCTCAGCGTGAAGCAGTTACTGAAGTAGAAGGGACCCAAGTGTCAGGTGGAGGAGTGAGGCAGGGTAGAATACATAAAACCAGCTGGAAGGGAGATAAACAAATTGAGATTTTTAAAAATATGCTTTGAAGAAAAACTGTTACTTCAGAACATAGCCCAGTTTATGTACTTTTTTCTTTCTCCCAAAACAGCAAACCTGGGCAGCTCCCTTTCAGCTGCAAATGAGTCTGTGCACCCCCTTTTTACTTAGAAATCATCTTGTCTCACCTAGAATACACCATCCTTTCAGGATTTCCCTCTTAGTATACATAAGGGGTGGGCTGTCCTCACTCACCCTCTAAGATTAGAACTAAGACAAGACTAAAGCTATAGATGATCAAATGCCAAAGATTTCCAGCACCCAAGCACAAAACATTCCCAGTTCCCACCTCTCTGAGCACCTGTAGTCTGCTCTGCACTGGGTGAGTGTGTTCTATGTTTCTATCTATAATAAACCTTCTAATGTCTCTTTAAAAAAAAAAAAGAACACTAGCATTACTGTATTTTTAACTTTATGCTCGGGCATTATATTTTATATGTAAGCTAAGAGACTAATACATTTAAAAGAATGACTGTTTTATTCATTTCGGGAGCATATATAGTATATGGATGTAAATTTATGACATCAAAAACCCTGCAAGAGGTGAGGACAAAAGTATAGATGAACCAACTATGTATGTTATTGAAATCAAAATATAAAAAATAATTGTATGATCAGGTGAGACTGGGCACATTCAAGATGGTATGGCCACAGACAAAAATCACTGTATGAGAACTTTAAGGTGTTGAACATAATTCCCCATAACCACAAAAAGTTACAAGTAACCAAAGTAAGTAGTTATGGAATATACACAAAAGGAAATGAGAAAAAAATTTAAATAACTCTCTACCAAAAAAATTTACTGAACACAAGACAATAGTGCAAGAAAGGAGGATCAAAAAAACTCTAAGGCATTTAGAAAACAACAAAAAGACAAGTCTTTCTTTATCAGTGATTGCTTTGACACTGGGGGTGGTGGCATGCATCTGTAATCCCAGCACTCGGGAGGCTGGGGCAGGGCTATCTCTATGAGTTGTAGGCCAACCTGGCCTACTTAGTGAGTTCAAGACCAGAGTCAGGTACACAGTGAGACCTAGTCTCAAAAAACAAAACAAACAAAAAAAGTAATTACTTTAAATGTCAATGGATTCAATCCCCCTGTGAAAAGAAAAAAGATCAGAAAATTAGACAAAAAGCACACG
>NW_004524577.1:39320400-39322476 GCF_000260255.1 Octodon degus
AAGTTGTTTCTTTGAAAATATCAATAAAATTTACATTTAAGTGTGATGTAAAATAAAGAGCAAAAACTCAAATTACTAAAATCAGAAATTAAAATAGGACTTTACTACTGATTCTACTGAAGTAAAATGGATATATTCTCACTGTGAATAATATATATACCAACAAACTGCTTAATTTAGATATAATGGGCAAATTTCAAAGCTTTCCCCAAGACTAACTCATAAAGAAATAGAAAATCTGACCTATAACTACTAAGGGGATTGAATCTGTAATAAAATAGCTCCCTGATGAACAAAATTCCCAGGCCTATTGGTTTCACTGATGTGTTCTGCCAAACAATTAAAGAAGAACTAATAGTAATCTCTCCCAGCTTCTACAACCTGAAGAGGAAGAAATTCTTCGTAACTCATTTTGTGATAGTATATATATAAAAAACCTGAAAGGTTCTACATGAAAAAAAATCTGTTCAAACTAATAAATGGATTCAGTGAAGTAGCAAAATACACAGCCAACATAGAAAATTTAGTTTGATTGCTATTTACTAACAATGAACAGAAAAAAGGAAATAATAAATAATTCCATTTGTAATACTATGAAATAAACAAAACATTTTTCACAGCAGTATTCACAGTCACTAAACTATGAAGCATCCCAAGTGTCCATTGATAGAAGAGTGGATGTCAAATTGTGGAATTCACATGCAGTGGGCTGTGCAAATCGGAAGCCATCTCCAGGGCAGCCCGCTACCACAGCCCTCACCCTGGGTCACTGAGGACTCAAATTTGAGTTTGGCTGAGGAAAGTTAACACTTGGCCCACACACTGTAACTACCCTCAAAGAGATAATAGCGAGCACTGTTGGTCATAATTTAAAGACATTTTTTTTTTTACAAAGCTTTAATTCACAAAACACATGTTGTAAAATATATAAAAACAAAAATATAAAAAGAAATAGCATCTCATTCTGGCAAAGAGTGTTTGAAAAAAATAAAGGATCTTCAGGACTCAATTAAAAAAAAAAAAAAAGAGTGTTTGGGCTTTGGAATCAGGTAGGCTTGCTTCCAAACCCAGCCTCTGACAGTGGACAGTTGTGCGATCCGGGGGTGGTTACTGAGGTGGTCAGAGTCATTCTCTTTATCTGAAAAGTATATAGATATAGATAGTATTTCCAATTTGTTTATTTATTTATCTATCTTTTATTTATTTATTTGGTACAGGGTCCCACTATGCAGCTTGGACTTGTAGTGACCCTCCTGTCTCAGCCTCCCCAGCACTGGGATTACAGGTGTGCACCACCATGCCCAGTTCCAGGGCCAGCATGGCGTGAGGTACCCTGGGATCGAACCTGGGTCCTTGCACTTGCTTGGCAGGCACTTAAACCTCCGAGTTATCTCCCCAGCCTGGTATTTCCAAGTTGGAAACAACTGGAATGGAGAGAAAATCTGCTATGTCAACACACTGGAAGATGTATTCAGCAATGTAAAGGAATGGAATGCTGATGGTGTTACGAAAGGACCAAACTAAAAAAATTATGGTAAGTGAAAAAAGCCAGATATAAAAGACCTTGAGACCATAAGCTGTATGACTCCACTTATATGAAATATCAAGAAAAGGCAAAATTATACAGCCAGATATTAAATTATTGGTTGTCTAGGGCTAGGAGTAGAAATAGGGGCTAAAAAAAAAAAAAAGAAATAGGGGCTAAATGTAAATAAACTGGCAAGAATGACAATGTTCTAAACTTGGAAGGTGCTGACAATTGTGTCATGGAGTAAGGTTACTAGAAATGACTGAATTACACACCTGAATAGATTAATTCTATTACATGTCAAGTTATATTTTTTAACAAGCTGTAAAGAACACTAGTCATCCCCTTGTGATCATCTGTGCTAAAATTTTGGAGTAAACAAAAAAAAGGCGATACAAAGGAAGGACCATTTTGTATCTGTATATGCAGAATAGTTAGGATAGATATACAGCTACTTTCGCTTAATTCAATGAGAAGAAAGATTTGTACTAATAGTGTTTGGACAGGATATCCTGTCTGCATCTTGTACTATGGATAACCACTAAGAA
>NW_004524577.1:39323211-39326842 GCF_000260255.1 Octodon degus
ATCACCTTTTCTATGTTCTATATTTTCCCTTTATTCCTTTCAGCATAATTTCTGCATTATTATAAGTATTTCTTAAGTGCTCCATGAGGATGTAAAAAATGTTACACAGCTAAGCATCACCTAGATGTTTACTGATAGGTATGTAAGGTTTTTTTCAATTTTGCTTTATAAATTATTTTAATGAACACTTCCTTCTATAAACCTTAAAATATTCATAGAAGTAATAGTCTGATCAGAAATATAAATAAAAGAATTACAGCACCTGTGGATATGGGCACCGTTAGTGCTGCTGCTGCTGCTTGCTCCAAAATGCATGCCTCGAGGTCTTTGCCACTTAGACTGTGGCTGCCGCCATTTGAAATTCCAGGTTCATCACAGAGCAGCACTGACTGTTTTTTGTTTTGTTTTTTTGTGGTACCAAGGATGGAACTCAGGACCCTGCGCTTGCCAGGCAAGCGTTTATTCTACAGAGCTATCTCCTCGGCCCCACAACATTGACTGTTAATGATTTTTTTAACTGATTTTGTTTTTTCGTTGTGCTGGGGATCAAACCCAGGGCCTCATTCATGCAAGGCAAGTGCTCAAAAATGAGCTGTATCCCCACCTCTATTGGTATTTTAAAACTTGACTAAATTAATAATATTGCTTTTCAAATGATATTATTTCTTTAAGTTAACATCTCAGTCATTACTAGTGAGCCTCCACATTTTTGGTGTTTATTAGGCATGCATTATTTCTATAAAGTATTGATTCTTGCCCTCTATCCCTACTTGTCTATTTTTCATTTTATTAGTAATAAGAATTCTCAAATATTGCCAGGATTAAGGTCACTTGTGAAGCAGATTAATAGAAGATTCAAGGATGGACATGGGGTGAGATGAAAGTTAAAAGAAAGAACATGCCTTCATTGCCTGTTGTATGTTTTAGCCTAAGTACATGGTCCATAGATGGATCTTATCATAATTCGGTCATCATGTTTCAACAGCCACTTCTTATCCACAGGCTCTAAAGGCTGTTAAGGCTCCCAGAGCCCTCTGGACCTCAGGACTAACTCAAAATGAAGCTGAAATTCAAGAACTGTGTACATATTGTCTGTATATTACTTTTCTCTTTAATGCTGAGCTTCTTTAAAGGGATCAAACCACAGCTTGATTAGCTCTGCTTGATCAATAAGCAACTGCATAGGAACTGTATTATTCTTAACCTCCATCCACACAAGAGTGGGAGTGTCAGATAACCACTCTGCAATTCGTCCAGTGAATGTACTCGACAGGCATAAACCCAGGGCGGGATATTTTCATTATTCATCATGAAACATCTCTATTCGCTGCCTTTGTTCCTATTGTAAGCAAAAATTCCCTTGTCTAGTAGTAAGTATTCTGAAAATTGTTTTTGAAATCTCTTCTTAAATATGGTTTGTTAACATGGAGAGAAAGTGTTCACTTTTCAAGATTGGTGTCCGCAGATGGCAAATATATTAGAGACTGTCCTTAAATATGTAATTGTTGATGGAAAACTAATCTTCAAAGATGGCACCACCATGTGACTTTAGGAAAGCTACTTGTGTTAGTCACTTTTCTCAGGACTATGCCAAAATACCTGATACTCACCGCCTAAGGAAAGAGAGGCTTGTTTGAGTTTGTGGCTTACAAAGGTATTAACTCACTGACCAATGGTTCCAAGCCAGGACGGTGTGGCACAGGGCTCAGTGGAGGAGAGCTGAGTGGTCACAATGTGGCACGAGGAAGCAGAGAGTGAAGGACAGAGGGGGGAGGAGAGAAACCCTTCCTGGCCCAGCTCCCAGTGACCCACCTCATCTGATCATACCTAATAGCAGTCAGCTGTGAACTCATCAATGACTAGTCCAATGATGAGTATCGTGTCCACGCTCCAGTCACCAGCAAAACCCCACCTGTGTGCCCAGGAGGCATATACTAGCTATAAGGCATAACATTACTTTACTTTTGTTTCCTCATCTATAAAATGGGGGAACAGTTGAATCTTTACCTGTGTGATAGCTATAAGAAATTGTAAGTCACCAAGGCAACTGAAAATACTGAGATAATATGTTTTCATTCTCAGGACAAGGACACTAAATGTTAGGTCCAATAGCTTAATTCCTTATAGAAAATTCCTTGCAGGAAAATATAGGCATAGTAAGCAAGTAATATTACCAGCCACTTGTTGTTCAAAGCACTGTGCTAGCTTTTATATACGTGTGTGTGCTCATACTTGCACTAGGCATTAAACCCAAGATCTTTGCATGCCAAACACATATTTTACATCTGAGCTGCACTCTCAATCCTCTGCAACGTCCTTCAAATTTCTTATTAAATCTTTACAACACTGGCTATTACTCCCATGTCCTCATCAGTTTTCATGATGAGGAAACTAAGACTTGAAAAAATCTCCTGTTCTACTCTCAGTGAGCCAGAAGATTCCCTGTGACTCGTTTATGCTGTTTCTTCCATACAATATGACTGTATGTTAGGTGTGTCTGCTTTGATGACTAATAAGTATCTCAAACAAGATAAAAAGCAAATTATTGGGCCAGGGAGATAGCTTAGTGGAATAAGCACAAAATCCTGAGTTCAATCCCTGGTACAACCAAAAAAAAAATATATATATATATTATTGACTTTACCCCCAGTACCCCAGTCCCTACCTGATCTTTTCCACAATCTTTCCCATTAGTAATGTTGTGGCTTGTATCTAAGTCCCCCCCCCAGCCTCATACAGTCATAGGTAAGGCTTTTCAGAGGTGGCTGGATCTAGGGTGTGAGTTGCTGGAATCAGGATGTGATGCTGGGATTGATTCATGGTGCAAAGCTAGACCTACACTGCCTTACACTGGCTACCTGCCCTAAGGGAACATTACGCTTATGTCTAGATGTTTCCCAAAAGTCCATGCAGTGCTAGGTGGGGCTTTTTCAGAGGTAACTAGACCTAGAGTATTAAGATTGATTCATGATGCAATGTTAGAATCAAGGGCACTAGGATTAAGAGTGTGAGTGCTACCTGCCTAATTAGCCTGGATAAAGTATAAAGGATAAAAAGAGCTGTGGTCCTCCCTTGCTTGCTTGGCTACCTTCTGCCCACCATGAACTGTTTATCCTCTGCTATGCCACCCTGCCTTGGAGCCAGCCAATTTTGGGCTGAAACCTTAGCTTTGGATGTTGGATATTTTGTCTCACAACGAGAAAAATAACTGAGAGGTGGTTGGCTTGGATAAGAATATAAGGGTCAGAGAATGGTCATTTGCTGTTTGTAGCTTGCTGCTTTCTGCCTTGTGCCTGCCACCCACAGAGTGTTTTCCTCTGTGTCCCCCCTCTGCCATGCATTCTACTCTGAGCCAGCCAACTATGTTTTTTTAAACTTTATTTTTTATTTTTATTTTTATTTTATTGAGAAACAAATATGAATGAGATAGTTTCAAAGCTGATTAATAGGACAGATTCAATAATCAATACATTATACATTGTTATCTTCTTAGTAGTTATCCATAGTATAAGAAGCAGACAGGATGTCCTGTCCAAACACTATTAGTACACCTCTTTCTTCTCATTGAATTAAGCAAAAGTAGCTGTATATCTATCCTAACTATTTTGTATATATAAATACAAAATGATCT
>NW_004524577.1:39327180-39328130 GCF_000260255.1 Octodon degus
GAGCTGCACAGTGAGACCCTGCAACAACCAAATACAGTTTGTTTGTTTGTTTTTTAAAAAAAGATTCTCCAGTTAATTCCTCCTTATGACACAATAGTACTCCATTGGATTCAAGCCCATATCTTCTTTATCCATTCATTGGTTGACATACAGCTGGGCTGTTTACAAGCTTGGCCTTTACAAGCCATGCCGCTATGAACATGGGTGAGTGTATACTACTGTGCTAGGATGCTTTGGGTTCTTTGGGAAGACACCAAGAAGAGGGATAGCTGGGTCAAATAGTTTTTTGGGTTTTAGTTTTGTTTTGTCTTTTGCTTTTTGGGAATCTCCATACTAGTTTTCACAGTAGTTGTACCAATGTACACTCCCACTAACAACAGAAAAGGGTTCCTTCTCCCCACATCCTCATCAGCACTTATCATTGGCTGATTTCTAGATGACAGCCATGATTTCTGGGGTTAGATGGAATCCCAGCATCACGGGAATTTGCATCACTCAAATTACCAGTGATATTGAACACTTTTTCATATATTTATTTGGCATCTCTACTTCTTCATCTGAGAAGTGTCTATTAACTTCAGATGCCCGTTTTTAGAGTGGGTTTTTAGATTTAAATTTGGGAGGGTCTACGTTTTTAGGTTTTATGTATTCTAGATCAGTCATTTGTCTGAGAAAGAGATGGCAATTTTTTTTCCCCACACTGTGGCTTATATCTTCACTCTATTTGTAGTTTCTTTTGCTTTGCATAAGATTTTTAATAAGATAAGATCCCAGTTGTTGATTCTTCGTGATATTTCCAGTGACGTTGGGCTATTTTTTTCATAAAGTCTGCCTACACCAGTGTCTTGAAGAGTTTTACCTATTATATCTTCCAGAAGATTTAATGTTTCTGTTTTAATATTTAGATCTTTTTATTTATTTATTTATTTATTTATTTATTTATTTATTTA
>NW_004524577.1:39328230-39331681 GCF_000260255.1 Octodon degus
CACTGCCCCACCCATCTCATGCGTACAAATGCATGGCTTTGCACCTGCCAGCCAACTATGGACTATGCCCTCTACAGGATTGTGAGCCAAGTAAACTTTTGCTCCTTTAACTTTGAGTGTTGTGTATTTTGTCTCAGCAATGAAAAAAAATGACTAAGACAGTAAATGACAACTCCATCATGCTAGGTGTTTAAACCCCAAAGCCTTGGAGCCATATTCTTATCCCTAGAGCTCTACTCATCTGTAACAAATCTTGTAAACTCTATCTTGCATTGAGAGTCCGGGCCACCTCTTACATATCTAAACTACTGTGCTAGCAAAAGCTAGAAATGACTCTCACTTACATTATTAAATATCTTCTTACATGATTTAAGCTATCCTTATGCCTCTTGTACAAACCTGCCAAAATGATCTCCCTAAAATGAAGATGTGGTCACATCATCTCTGTGCCCAAAACCTTCCAATGGATTTCTGTGTGATGCAGAGTAAAAGCCAAAGATTTACAGTGTCTTCAAGGCCCCACAAACCATTCTGGCTCTCAGTACTACTTACTACAGTTTCTACTCTTTTTCAGATTGCTCACTCCACTCCAGTCACAGTGATGTCCTGACTGTCCCCTCTGAGAGGGCTGTCTCAAGCCCAGAGTCCACCATAACTCACCTCCTCTTGCCTTCTCTGTAGGGCATCCTTTACCACCCTCCCTGAAATCTCAACCCCTTAATCAATTCATGGCCCCATTGCTGTTTAATTTGTTCCTTTTGTACTTAACAATACAGTCTACATTGTATTTTCTCTGGCTTGTTTCCCCTCAGAGGAATAAAATCTCTAAAGGGTCAGGTATTTGATCTATTTTGTTCTCTGCTGTATTTCCAGTCTAATACACGGAAGACACACCCTAAATATTTGTCCAGTGAGTTTTCAACTGACATCTGCTTTGCTCCACTATGGTATGCACCGTATCACTTCACACCTTACAAGAGTGTCCTTTGTAGACAAATTGTGCCTATTATCAGGAATAGGACTTGCTTAAAGTTTTCCACATTCCATTCTAGGATTTTGTAGATCTTACTCACCAGCTTGGGTTACATGACAATCTATAGTCCAACCATTAGCAAAAGGGAAAGGAACCACCTTGACTGTCACAGTGTAATCACTATTTATTCCCTGTAACTAGACAGATTGCTCCTAGAAATCAGGAAGAATAGATGGATTTTTTTTTCCAGGAAAGTAAGTTATACCAAATCCATTGGAGATTGAGTCACAATTTCATATGTATGATTGCATCTGAGCTTCAGTAGTCTTATGAGGAAAGATAGGCAGGAAGGGCCAGGGAGATGGCTCAGTGGAATAAGCACTTGCCTGGCAAGCACAGGGACCTGAGTTCAATCCCTGGTTCAAAAAAAAAAAAAAAAAAAAAGATAGGCAGGAATTCTGACTACATTATAGAGAAGTAAACAAAGGTGAAGAGAGATTTCCCAAAATGCCAAAGTCACACAGTGGCTAAGAGGAGCCCGGTGTGATCTAGCCAAGAATTTTGTTCTAAAGAGTATTTGGCTTAAGAAAAGAGCAGAGCAGGAATCAGAGACCCAGAAATTCATTTTCCATCACACAGAAAAATTATCTGAGCCCAGAGAGGTGTACTAGCTTTTAGGGGGACAATTTCCTTGTCTGGAAAATAAAAACAAAGACCCTTCCATGTTCCAGCCCTGTGCTTGGGCTGATTAATCATTAAGATGCTGCCCTACTTCCTCTTGGAGCGCTAGTTCAAGCAGAGGGGCGGGGTAGGTGGACTTTGAACTCTGCAAGGCCAGGAGAGAAGAATTCAACTTATTTTCTAGTGGTATCTTTTTAAAAACTCTCTTTTATTCTGAATATAAATGCATACAGATGATGTCTTTAAGCCTTGGTCTGGGGCTGGGAGTGCAGTTCCCTGGCAGAGCGCTTGCCTGGAATGCAGAAGGTCCTAGGACTGCCCAAAATAAAAATGCTTCATCTATTTCTGTTCCTGTCTCCTTCTCAGGCTGCATCTCCACACCCCCTAGACCCAGGTCTGACATTTGAACCAGGATGTCTCTCAGTGGGTCTGTCTGTTCAACAGTCAGAGATCAAGCCCCTTGGACTCCACAGTTGGGAGACTTCGTTAGTTATTTATCCTCCTGCGAAGTATTTTGCAGCACAAGAGATCTGATATCCTGAGATCTCACTGGTCAGAGTCTCAGCACACTGAGTCACTAGCGACATTATTCTAAATTTTGCTTTTGGGTCTCACTCCTGTGCATTTTCTACACATGTCACTGACCTAAAAGGTTCAAATTTTGCTGTTGGTGGAGTGATTTGGGGGAGGGGGATGGAAGGAAAAAGGTTACTTAATGACTTAGAGAATATTGAATTTTAAGTTTCATACCTGTATTATACATTTTCCAACCTCCTAATTTCATAGATGAGAGTCCTCTAATTTTTTGAGTGTTGAAAATTTAATAATCCCTTATTTGGGGTTAAAAGGTGGGAGGTTCCTTATATTCTTTCATGTGACTTTACAACTAGTAATTGATTAGGTAATTTGCACACATTCTTAAACTGGAAAAAAACAAAATTAAAACTAGATCCTAGCGCCACGAGTCTGCTTCTGAATTGTCATTCCAGACATTAGCATTTTCATGCTGTAAAAGTAGACATTTATTTGTACTTTGAGTACTCACTCTTAGGACTCAGGTTATACATCCTTTCTGGAAAACCTAGCTAGGGAAGTTTACCTGGAGGCAGATGCTTGCATATGTTCTTACTCAGCCCAAGGCTGCAGAACTTTTCCTGTAAAGGGCCAGGAAATGATTCCACTTTATGGATCCAGTAGGCCTGTTGCAGCCATCCAGCTGCTGTCGCGATAGCAAGAAAGCAGCTGTAACAATACGTCAACAAATGAGCATGACTAGCTTTCAATAAATCTTTATTGATAAAAAGCTGCAGGCCACTTTGGTCCCACCAGCTATTGCTTGCCCAACTCCGACTCGGGCTATGGTGCTGTGAGGACTGTGTTCTCTTTCATGTAATTTGTTTAAAGAGATTAGTAAAAATGTCCCTACAGTAAAAGAAATGTCCCTCAGAGTAGTTAACCCAATACTTCATAGAGGTCTCCACGCATTTACCTCACCACTGTCTTGCCCAAGTTTGATCGAAGTGTCATAGACACACATGATGTGAGTACAGTAATTTTGGATAATGTAGTGTGAGCATCTTACTGTACAGGTGGGGAAGCGGTGGAAGCTTTTCATTGTCCTAAGACCTGGCATTTAAGAATGACTTTACTCTCTAGTTACAATCTTGAGGAGGACAGAGATAACTCAGGGGTCTAAGCACCTGCTTAGGCAAGTGCAAGGACCCAGGTCCGAGCCCCAGTACCATGTGTTGTGCTGGCCCTGCCCCAGGAATGCCAGGCTGGCCACCAAGACTGGGC
>NW_004524577.1:39340281-39341942 GCF_000260255.1 Octodon degus
CTCTGTTAGTCTGGTATAGTACATCTATTAATTTGGGAATGTAGAACCATTCCTATATCCCTGGGATGAATCTTCATTGGTCATGGTGTCTATAATATTTTGATGATTTGTTTCATTCTGTTTGCTAGTGTCTTATTGATGATTTTTGTATCTATATTCATTAGGAAGATTGGCCTATAGCTTTCTTTTTTCATTGTATCCTTCTCTTGTTTTGGTATTAGAGTAATACTTGCTTCCAAGAATGAGTTTGTGAGTATTTCTTCCTTTTAAATTTCATTAAAGAGATTGAGAGGTAATGTTGTTAGGTCCTCTCTAAATTCCTTATAGAATTCAGCAGTGCATCCTTCAGGGCCTGGACTTTTCTTTGTTACTAGGTTTTTAATTAAATCTTTAATTTCATTGACTAATGTTGGTTTATTTAGAATTTTTATATATTCTTGATTCAGTTTTGATAATTCATATATATCTAGGACTGTCCACTTCCTTTGTGCTTCCCATCTTTTTTTTTTTTTGTATTTTTTAGGGAAGGGTCTACAGGGTCTAGATTGGACTCATAGTGATCCGCCTGTGTACAGCCTCCCAAGAGCTGGGATTACAGGTGCACACTACCATACTCAGTCTCAATTGCCATCTCAGCACACCCCAGGGGTGGGCAGTCAGGCCGGGGATTGAACCCCCAGCCCTTGCACCTGCTTGCAGGCACTTTAATCTGTTGAGCTATTTGGCCTGCCCTGTATTTCCCATCTTATTAGAGTAGGTTCTCAAAGTAGGTATTGATAATTTGGACTTCTGCAGGACTTGTAATTTCACACTTTTCATTTCTAACTGCATTGATTGAGGTCAGGAAGATGGCTCAGTGGAATAAGCGTTTCCCTGACAAGTGCAAGTTCGATTTCTGGTTCAAAAAAGAAAAAAAAAAACTGCATTGATTTGAGTCTTTTTTTCTTTTTTTTCCTTTTTTATGAGGTTAGCTAAGGATTTGTTGAATTTATTTAATCTTTCAAGGAAACAATTCTCCAATTCATTGATTCTTTGTGTTGTTTTCTGAGTCTCCATTGCATTAATTTCTGCTCTGATTTTTCTAATTTCATCCCTCATATGAGCTTTGAGTTTGACTCGTGTTGCTCTCTCTAGAAGCTTGAGCTTCACCATTGGGTTTTTATTAGAGTTTGTTCTGTTCTTCTGATGTGAGAATTCACCACTATAAATTCCCCTCATAGGACTGCTTCTTTGCATCTCATAAGTTCTGGTGTATTGTATTGGCATTGTCATTTAATGGTAGAAATGGTCTCATTTCTTCTTTTTTTTTCCCAAGTTTTATTGATAAACAGATAGCAATGAGACAGTTTCAAATCAAATCGGAAGTCATTTCTTCTTTAATTTTATCTGTGACCCATTGGTTGTTCAAGAGGGTGTTCTTTACTTTCTATATATTTATCAAGTTTTTTGTTTCTTTTTTTTTTTCTTTTCTTTTTTTGTTTTTGTTTTTGTTTTTGCGGAACTGGGGATTGAACTCGGGACCTTGCACTTGCCAGGCAAGTGCTTATTCTACTGAACTGTCTCCTCGGCCCCTAGTTTTTTGTTTCTTTTGCCATTGATTTCCAATTTCATTGCACTATGGTCTGATAACATGCATAGGATACTTCAATTCTTTTTTTTTT
>NW_004524577.1:39342184-39346812 GCF_000260255.1 Octodon degus
TTTTTTTTTTTGTACTGGGGATTGTAGGGAGCTGTTTTTGGTCCTCATAGCAGTCCAGGAAGTTTATTTTTGTAATCCCATGGATAAATTACTGGAATCCCACGGAGTTAATTCCAATCTACTATTTCCAGTGCAACCCATGGTGAGAACAAAGGCACCAAGGCGTATTTATAGTGATGGGAGCCAAGGGGTCCTAAGTCCAGCCATGGTGAAGGCTATCTGGAACAAAAGCCTTAACAGGGCTGAACCTGGGTTTTATTCAGTCATGAAGGGGGAGTGGCTTCAGGATGACTGAGAATGGCAGGAAGTAGGTGAGCACCATGAGCTGGGCTAGGTAGGAGGCCTGCCTTTACCTCTTATATATGCCGAGCAGGATATGCAAAGAGTAAGCTATATTGCACAATCGAGATAGTAGCTAATGTTTTGAGGTCCGGTGTTTCAGCTCTGACGTGTAATCTTTCAAGCCTGAGGAAGTCATAGCCTCTCTCTTGAGGCTCGATCCCAGCCGACAGCATGGAGCACTGGCTCTTCATCCTGTGTTGACTTGGTTCATACTAAAGAGCAGCAGGTGTAGGTTATCAGGGAAATACACGTGCCGTCTTCAGAGACAGCCACCAGCAGCTCGGCTAGACCAATATGCATTGCTTAAGGCCAGTGGAAGGGATAAGGCAAAGTCCTAGCAGCTCTGTACAGATCAGTACGTGGAAATAGGGTCAGGCCCAGCCAAAGTGGAGACAATTGCTCTTCTTTTAAGGAGAGTCGCCCACGTGGTCCGCCACAGGGATCAAACTCAGGGCTTGCCCTTGCCCGGTGGGCGCTTAAGCCTGCTGAGCTGTCTCCCTCTTCCGGGACAACTTCTTTCTCCATCTTAGTTACACTATAATGAGTTTGTCTTTTCTGCCAGACAAGGTAAAGTCTTTTTTATTCTCTTTTAAAAATTGTTTAATGGTAAACAGTTATGTGTTTTCCTAGATGCAAGCGAATGTGTTGTCAGAACGTGGCTCTTCTGTGTGCTTTGGTTATTGGCTAAGACCACTGAGGCCTCTTGCTCCGCTACTCTCCATAGGTCCCAGCAGAATGTAGATGGCCCTCTAGATTAGGATTCTTCTGAGGACTGGGCAGAGAGTTAGGGATTGCTGAGATGGGGCATTTGCCAAAGGAAAAAAGCAATAGAGCTGCGGCGACCCAAAAGCAAGAGTGGGTGCAAACACCAAGCTCTGCAGACGTAAGTGTGCGCCCTTGGATGCAGCAGTGCCAGTCACAGGAGAGCCAGCTGGTGCCCAGCTGCGCCTGCCCAGGGCTGACAGGTCTTTCGCCCCAAATCCCTTTCCCAGCACACTTGCAGGCAACAGTCTGCCGAGGAGAGACACTTGTGTAGCCTACGTATGGCGGATCTGAAAAAAAAGACCATTACTTTTGGAAGGTCCAGTTTGTCATTTAATCAACAGGCAAATGGCATGTCCCTGGCAGGCCCCTCCAACTCTTGTTCCCCACTCCTCTCCCTCCCTATACAGCTCAGTTTTCTATGGGCTGATCTGGTCAACTCAGCCTCAAGAGCACTTTGATGAAGCTTCCTTGGACGTTTTCACATCCTCCCCTTTGAGGGTCCCACTCAACAACCAAACAAGCACAGTTTGCTTTCTCAGACTTTTCTGCAAGCTCCATCTTGCTTGGGAATCCGGTGTTACTGCTCTGGCTAACATGGCTGAGATTACTTCTCGGACCCTCTGATTCTCTAATCCATACCTTCCCAGCCCAAAGCCTTCCCCGTCTTGTTTGACTTCCCACTTCTACATAAAATCTTTCTGTGCTAGCTTTAGCAGGGCATATACTAATATTCTATACTAAATCTTTTCTTACTACCATTTTTTCTTTTGTAGTGATGCTTTTACTTGACTAAGCCCCAGATAAACAGTCCTAGGAAGGACTGCATCTGTTTATTGCATCAACAGATGCAGGGGCTGTACTCCCCTCCTACTCTCCTACCAGAACCAGCTGAACAAATCCAGAAGTCGAGGGCAAGTGAACACCTGGTGCAGACCCTCTGGATCAGCTTCCAGGCAGAGAAGTGGATGTAGGGAAGGAGTTGACAGGGGGAAAGGGACATCTCTGGCATAGGCCATTCCATAGTGTTTACTAGACCAACCTTCCCAGAAAACTGGAGAAACTACAACCTTAGTTCTCCATAAGTAAGAAAGAGTCAGGTGAATGATCTTCTCTGTGATATCCCTCCAAATAAAAATGTTGTTTAATTCTTCTGAAATACCAATGAAAAGATAAAAATAAGCTTTGAGAAGTAGCACATTTTTGAATGGCTCCCTTTGTCTTAGGGGAAATGAATTACAAGTAAGCACATCTTATATTTTAAAAAGATTCTATATAGAATAATGATCTCCATAAACCATCTGTGCTTTGCTTTTAGGAGGATGGGGGAAAAAACAATCATGAATTTTTATAAAGAAATTTAAATTAAACACCAACTTAAAAGAAAAAATTTAGTTATTTATTCCAAGATCAGTTAAAGTAAGAATTTGTTCTATGGAGAATTCACCTCATTTTATTAAGAACACTATTAGGAACTCACAGTACTTCCTTAAAAAGGGTTGTTTAATGGTGAACTCAAGATATGTGCATAATTTTAAAATTTTAGAAACCATAGTATTAGAGAGAGTAGGTAAAATTAATTTTGATTTCATGTTTATATAATCCAATGCATAAAATATCATTTCAACATGCAATCACTATTTTATTTTATTTGCAATCAATATTTTAGCAATCATTAATGAACCATTTTGTGTTCTTTTTCACACTAAATCTTTCAAATACGAGCTGTGTTTTACACTTACTGTATATCTCCAGCCATACGTACCACTTCTCAAGGGCTCAATAGCCCCGTGTCGCTGATGGCCACTATGTGAGGCAGTATAACTCTAGAGCATGCCCCAGGGGTCACTGAGTTGGTCTCACATTCAGTGACCACAGCATAATAAGGAGCATGGGTCTGTCTGCCTGTGTTTTGCACCAGTGTTTCCAGGTATCCTTTCTTGTTGAGTACATGGGAGGATTGCCTTTCCCCCAGATGACCAAAGACAAACGACCTGCTTTGGCTAATGAGATACGGACAGAAATGATGCACCATCTACAGTGAGCATCACTCCAGAACTGTGCTTGCTTCTTCTCTGTGCTCTCTCTGCCACGTGGAATCCAATGTTGATGTGAGGGTGCCCTGGGGGGTGCCCTGAGATGCTGAACCACCACGTGCAGGACAGCTGCTTCACCTGACTGGGGTAGAAACACCAGTTCTGTCCCCTGCTTCACTCAAATGGCCCTTGAGGGTTCTGAAGGCAAGCCAGCCCTTGCCGCTGGCTCCTTCAGCCTAAACCTGTCTAGGACAATGCCAGCTTTAGTGTTATCATTATGATTTGTGTCTACATGTTTCCCCAAAGCCTCAAGTGGTCATAGGGCTTTTTAGAGCTGGCTGAATCTAGAGTGTATGACTGGTTCATGGTCCACTGCTGGGATTCAGCTTGTAAGTGTTACATCTGCCCTAGGGCGGGTAGCCTGTGAACAACACAAAGCGCAGAAAGAGGTGTGTCCCCCATCTCTCCCTGTTGCTTTGCTGCAGTCTGCCCACCATGAACTCTTCTCTTCTGCCATGCTACCCTGCCTTAGAACCAGCCAGTTATGGGCCGAAGCCCATTCTAACTGTGAGGCAAATAAAATTTTCCTAATTTAACTTAGGCTGTCAGGTATTTCGCCTCAGAAACAAGAAAAGTAACTAAGACAGTTACACTTTTCTGTGCCTTGTCCGCATCTTTGTAAACTCTAAGCCTTCTCCACTTACCCTGTATGACGCCATCTATTTCCTATCAGGATTTTGACTTATGTATTTGTCAAGTGTGACGTGTGCCTACAGACAGAACATGAGTACACTCAAGAAATAATTAATTGACATACAGCAGTCTTTCCTGGCACAGTGGCACATGCCTGTAATCAAAGCACACTGAGGACTCAGGTAAAAGGATAGCAAATTCAAGCTCAGCCTGAGAAACTTGGCTAGAGCCTGTCTCAAAACAAATATTAAAAAAGGCTGGGATGTAACTCAGTATAAAGGCTTGGAGTCAATCTTCAGTACCAGGAAGAAAAAAAATCCAGCCAATCGCAGCATCCAAGCTTCAGCCAATCCTAGGCTGTGGATAGATTTTACTAAGTCCGTATAAGCCAGATGTCCCATAAAACCATGCACAAATAAGGTAAATGCTCAGTTAGATCCTGTGAAGCTACTTCTGTAAGGCACTTCCTTTTCTTATTTACAAATGCTCTTGCCTGCCCACATTGCTGGGTAGAACTCCCTGAACCTCTCTAGAGTCTGAGTGCTGCTCAATTTATGAATCATTTTTTGCTCAAGTAAAGTGTTCATTTTAGCTGGGCTGAAAGTTTTCTTTTAACAAGCTTAAACTTTCCCTTTGCCTGGCTTCTTCCTCTGCCCTCTTCTGCCTCATTAAATCCTCCAGGTGTTATTAAAGAAGACACTCTTAATCATTTGTATAAGACGTTTTCCACCCAGCACTACTAGGTAACCCAGCCTAAGACAGCTGGTCGGAGGGACATTTCATACTCAAGGCCGA
>NW_004524577.1:39353552-39363401 GCF_000260255.1 Octodon degus
TTTTTTCTTTTTTTGTATTTTAGGAAAGGGTCTATAGAGTGTTCAGGGTCTCACTACTAGATCGGACTCATAGTGATCCACCTGTTTACAGCCTCCCAGGAGCTGGGATTACAGGTGCACGCTACCATGCCCAGTCTCAATTGCCATCTCAGCATGCCCCCGGGGCGAGGCCGGCACGGCAGGCCCGGGGATCAAACCCCCGGCCCCTGCAACTGCTGGCAGGTGATTTAATCTGCTAAGCTATTTGGCTGGTCCTCAATTCCTTTGTATATACTTAAGCATGTTATATGAAATAGCGTGTGCTCTATTTTGGAGACTGTCTCATGAGCAGCTGAGAAAAATGTGTATTCTGATGTTGTGGGGTAGCACACTCTGTAGACACCTACTAAGTCCATTTGTTCAAAAGTTTGTTTCAGTTCTGATATTTCTTTGTTGATCTTTTGTCTAGTTGATCCATCTATCTGTGACCGTGGTGTACTGAGTTTCCCCCCATTACAACTGTAGCAGTGCTTGATTTTTCATGTTTGTTAATGTTTGTTTTATATAGTTGAGTGTGCTGGTAATTGGTGCACATATGTTCATGACTGTTATCGCTTCCTCTTGAATTGTTCCCTTTACAAGGATGCAGTGAACTTCTTTGTCTCTCTTAATCAGTATTCACTTGAAATCCAATTTGTCTGCAAATGGAATAGCTTTTTTCTGGCTTACTGTTGCATGGGCTATTACTTTCCATCCTTTCACTTTCAGTCTATGAATTTCTTTTTGAATTAAATGTGTTTCTTGTATGTAGCACATTGTTGGATACTTTTACCTAAAGCCTCATGCATCTGCCTTGTTATTTCTGCTGATACCACTTCAGAGTGTCCACATCGGTGTCTTTTAAATTGTTCGACCTCATTATCCCCATAAACATGGGTTTATGTTTGTTTAGCTGGTAGTCTGCGGTTGCATCATATATGTCTTCTCATTTTTTTTCCTGTTTGTTTTTAGTTTAATTCTTAGGTTTATGCTTGTAAATTGCTTACTAGCTTTATTAGTAGTATTTAGGACACTTAGGAAATGACTACTTCTCAGAGATGTCTTCAGGTGTATCTGGCTCTTGGCTTTTGAGTCTATTGCAACATCCTACCTCTTCGATTAATTGGAGATGAGAAGTTGTTGCCTATTTGGGCTAGCACCTGGTTCTTTGGTACTGGCCTATGTACTGTTAATGCCCATTACATAATCTCAATCTTGGCATATCAGGAAGGGCAACTAATTAGAATGGTTATGTCACTCTGGCTAAAGTAATACAATCAGCAATAACAATGTCATCAACAACAACCTAGAATATGACAAGCTATTAATTTGGTAACTATGAGTTTGCCAACTTTACCCATATGAACTATATTTGCAGTTATATAACAAAATCTAAAAAAAATTGTTTGCAGTAAATATGCCCAAAATATGTTGATTTTACCATTAACAAAAGAGGAAAATTTTAAGAGTTGTGCAGAAAAATAGATGAAGATAAAGAGAGTAGAAGCGAGGATGGAGGACAAAGGAAGATTATGTGAACTTTAGGAAACTGGTGAAGAAGGCAGGAGGGAAAAAGAGAAGAAAGAAAGAAAAACAAGAACAGAATAGAACCACAAAACAAAACAAAACAAAATCCCTAGAATGTTCACCCTCATGTAAAAACAAGAACAGTCAAGAGAAAACAAAACCAAAACACAATCAAGGACATTTTATAAAGGAGAAAAAAATACGTTCACTTTGGGGCTCATCTCTGCTGTAGACAGAGTCCGAGGACAGAGCCCAGAGTTGTGTTCATCAATCCCACGATCCATCCACACACTTCCCGTGTGGTAGTGAATGACCCCAGTGCGTCTGAACTTTTGTTCCACTGAAGTTCTGGCTGACTTCTGCTTGTGAATCTGGAGCCCAATTTGTTCAGCCTCCTTGACCTTCCGCCATCTGGAACTCAGTTTCACCTCACCCTGTCAGTGGGAGCCCCCTGATGGAACCAGCTGCAGCTGCTCTGAGTTTTAAGCTCAGTTGGCGTCTCCCCAGCTTGACAATGACCAACTGCTCTCTCGTGTGGGGTTTCTGAACCCAAGTAACTCCCCAGTCACTGCACCTACTACTCTGTTCCGCCGGTGTATTTCTGCACGGAGGCCTCTGGAGCCCATGGTAGTCACCACGCATCTGCACATTCCAGCTGTTCCTCTCACACAGTAAGTCAGGGCTCAGGGACTGAGCGGGGCCTCTTGCCACTGCCTTCTGTGAGGAGGCATCTCTCTTCACTCTCTCTGTGAGCTTCAAGTCTTACTTTAGATCCTCGTTGGGTCCTGAGGAGCCACTTCCCTTCTTCTTGTCTTCTCCTGTTGCCGCATTCCAGCATCTGGACACCAAATCCCAGAGAAGTCATTTCTCTGCTGTTCACCACTCTGCCATTTTCCTGGAAGTCTCTTTTTAGAATAATGATTTTTCCTACCTCAGTTTTACATATCTACTTTAACTTTTGAAGTGTTTTTTTAAAATTCCCATATCCCTCTCTTGATTCTGATTACAACAATTCCATGTTGCCTGACATCTGATAAAGATAGCCAGTGATGTATCATGGTATGGAAACGGAATAACCAAGCTGAAAAGGGAAGGGATGGGGCTGGGCTTCAGGAACCTACCAGAACCAGGGACTTTGATTTAATATTTTGTTTTTACCTTATTTTTGCCTCTTGGGATAAACAGTCAATGTCTTTTATATCCCCAATGATATGGTTATATTTCTAAAGATTTATAGCTGAATACTTTTGACCAAATTGATTCTCTACCCCAACTTCAAGTTTCCAGAGAAAGGTTTATAACCAAGCTTAGATCAAGTTCCTGTCTCTGGTCTAGTCAACTATAGTCAGAATGACAGAACTGTTTCACAAATCACGGCTATTTCTGTGGTTACCGTGAAGGTGGAAAGTGTAGCTCTTTGCAAAATATAAGCCTGAGATCTCAGGGCAATGGCATAAGAGAAGGGAAGAAACCTCCACCACATTTCATAAAGATACTAAGAAGTTGCTTACATGAAAAGATTTTGCTACTTTATATCCATGATAGTGGTACGTGCAACCAATTTCCCAGAACCAAAATCACCCCACTGTACTAACGTAACGTATCTACTGAAAGTTTCTGTTAAAAAAGCGATATTTCCTCTACTACTTCTCTAGTTTTACATTGTATTACTCTCTCCTCATACTTAGTCTAATCAATGGGCTTCTTTTTGGTGTTCAAGCTCATCTCAAAGGCAACCACGACCACCCTTAGGACTCAACGAGTTACTGTTTACTCTGTCTACTGCACACTGCCCACAAGATCCTTCCATGGCGGGCTCTACCAGTCTCAGCTGTCACCTTAGGAAGACATTCTGTAATTATGAGACTAGACGTAATTGCCAGAATTAACATCGGCCAATGTCCGAAATTTTCTTTGCATGCATTTACTTTGTTGTTATGTGTAACAAGTTTCAAGTATAGAAGATAAAATGGCATCAGAGCTCATAGATTCCACAAAAGTATTCCACATTAGATGCTTTCACAGCTGTAAAGTAGTTCAGCTTCATCAAACCTGAAGTTATGACCTTCTGTTCTACCACCTTCAGAGTAGAGTCCACGAAGCTCACAGATACCCTGAAATAGGTAGGTACAATGGGAATCTGCTTATGGAGGGAGGAAAATCACTTTCTAAGGAGCGTCCATCATTCTTTCACTAAAATTGGAATGCCAGGATTTGATTATATCTTCAAATCTTAGCCTCAAGGGAGATTGAGAAAGCATTTTCAGCTTCCATTTATTATGAGAATGCCCTCTGACAGACAGGCGAGCAGCAGCAACTGGGAAGGTAAAAGCAAGGCCTTCCGCACGCTCCACCTTGTGTCTTTATCTGTAGAATGCAAGTTTCAGCAGACCAGGTGCCTCGATGCTCCAAGGCAGCGCAGCCTCTATAGCTTGCTAGCTATACTTTCCCGTTATTATCTAAATCATTATTTTATTTTAATCTTAATTTATATATTTATGTATTTTGTACAGGGCCTCACTGTGCAGCTCAGACTTGTAGTGATCCTTCTATCTCAGCCTCCCCAGCGCTGGGGTTACAGGCATGCACCAGCATAGCTAGCTTCCATGGCCAGCGAGGCGGGCCCAGGATGGGGCAGGCACTGCATGAGGTAGCAGGGATTGAACCTGGGTCCTTGCGCTTGCCAGGCAGGCACTTAGACTGCTGAGCTATCTCCCCAACCCCTTCTGAGCCAGTATTATCTGAGCTTTAGTCTCCCTTGCAATCAGCACCATCCTAAGTGATAACCAAACATTATCCAGCCAATCCTTAGGTAACATTAGCGTATAGGGCTGTTTTATTCATGAGAAGCACTAGATACCCTGCCTAGAGCCAATAAAGTTTTGTAGAAGTCCGCGCAAATGATTTCTATTTTGTCATAGAGTTATAGAAAAAAGGACGTGTATAATAATGAATTTAATCTGTATTTTATCGCAGTGTAGGTTGGAAATATACATATTTATTTTTCTTTCTTTCTTTCTTTCCTTTCTTTCTTTCTTCTTTCTTCTTTCTTTCTTTCTTTCTCTTTCTTTCTTTCTTTCTTCTTTCTTTCTTTCTTTCTTTCTTTCTTTCTTTCTTTTGTTTTCACTCCTGAGGTTTGAGCCAGGCCCTTCCACTGAGCTTCACTCCAGTCCTTCTTATTTTTTTATTGCATTTTGCGACAGGGTCTCTCTAAGTTGCTAAGTTCCTCAGGCTGGCCTCAAATTGCTGATTTTCCTGCCTTGGCCTCCCAGAGTGCTGTATCACAAATGCAAACCACCACCCCTGATGAAGTTTAAATAATTTGCTTCCTGAGGAAGAGGCCCTACCTGAGCAATGACTTTGAACATAACAATAGACAATATATAATAATCATTGTTAATTTCCTGTCATATTGTTTTGAAATTCTGTATCATTCATATGGTTTTTGTTAATTCTCTTTAAAAGAAAAACACCTCTGGGGATCTGTGAAGTTATAATGTAGTCCTGCTTATATAAGTCTTGATAAATTATAAAATATCCTCTTGGGAAGGTAATATAAGGTCCTTTGGAGTTAAAGGGAGTAAAGGACTTTATTTATAGTGGAGAGAAATTGAGAGAAATGGCCATATGAAGTGGTTTTTCAGAAACACAGACTTAGCTGAGTTGTTCTTTAACTCACAACATAAATTACATGATCCTGAAGACATGAGATCCTGGAAAATAATAGATACATAAGAAATGGGCTACAGAAAAAGGAAAAAGAAAGGAAGAAGACAGGAAGTTTACATATATAGGATTCTCTGTATGAAGAATGATCTCGATTGCAAATTCTGCAGGGACATTTTGTTTAGCTAGAGCCCGTTCTTGCTATTCTAGGACCCCAACACTTTTGTCCTTTTGAAGCAAACTTTCAGACTTGAGCTTACAGAAATCAACCTGCTGTCATCACATCTGGGTTAGACTTTTATATTGTAAACTACTGTGTCCGGTGGCCTTATGATAATGGCAGGGTCTGCATGTGGTAAAATTAAAGGGGAAAGAAAAAAAGGAAGAAACCTTACCAGATTAGAGATTCCTAGCTCTCCTTTTGTCACTCCCAGAAGTGTCTGGTTATTCAAAATAAAGCAAAAGAAACATGGCTGAAGATTCATTTACTTTAATATTAAAATGTGTGCAGCAGGCTGCAGAAAGCACAGAGCTTTTGTAGAAGAGCCGTAGATTTACAGACCTGATCCAAGACATTGAGTCTCAGGGATGCAAGGGCCCCTGCTTCTTTTGGCAGCGCCCTGCTGCGGGTGGCTCCCACTGAGACCAGCCTGCAGAGCCAAGCTGCACTGTGTCCACCAGGAGCACTAGAGCAAGGCTGCCCATGGTACCTGTGTTCGCTGCCCTGTCACTCAGTGTGAGACGTAGAATCTGTAGCCGGTGAGCAGTTAGTCTGCAGGAGCTAGAGCAGCCCCAACCTTCCTCCCTATGCACACAGTGTTTTATAAGCTTCCTGCTGCCTCAATCTATCCAAAAAATGATATCAGACCTGAAATGCTCTGTCCTAATTTCATTCTTGATTTTGTTTTTAATGTATTTGGTATAGGGTCTCACTACGCAGCTCAGACTCATAGCAATCTTCCTGTCTTCAGCCTCCCTAGAGCTGGGATTACAGATGTGTGTCACAACACCTGGGCTTGTTGGTGGCCAGCTCAGCAAGCCCGGGGCATGGCCAGCATGGCATGTGGTGCCAGGGATTGAACCCCAGTCCTTTGGCACTTAGTCCCCTGAGCTGTCTCACCGGCCTTCATACTTGAAAAGTTGATGATTCATCTGGACATAGAAGTAATGTTTGCACTAAATTATACCAAAAAATGATTATAATGATGAGAGTATCGGTGGCCCTCCAAAATCAATGATTCAGTCTTAATTTTTAACTTTTTCAGCCTCTTTACTACCCCGATCCTTTTCTAAATCGTTGAGTTGATCCTACCTCCCAGGAGCATTAAGCACGTAATGCTGGATATCTCCTCTGTCTTCATGTTAAGCAATAATGCTCTTGACAATGACGCCCCATGTGAGAGTGAGGGCTGGGAGGACTGTCACCCCCTAGTGATTTGGGACTTTGATAGCTAAGCTCCATGTTCCCACTCTGGAAGCTCTTTGCACACCTCTGTTCCTGGGCTCCTTCGCTTTCTGCATGCATCTGTCCTTGTTACTTTCCCAGCTTTCACATTAGAAACCAAGCTTCCATTTGCTTTAGCTTTAATTTTTATTGTTAAATATAACATAAGGGAAAGTGTGTAAAACATATCAAATAGTTAGAACATGAAAACTCAAGAAGCTGCCAGTATTTAAGAAGCAGAACCTTGCCACTCTAAGAGTCCTCTGTGCGTCCCTTGCCCTCCCTAACTTCCTCCTCTTCCTAGGCGGACAGAGTTGATTACCATAAAAGTTAAAAAGTCCTTTGTCTTTCTTCTTAATGTTATGTTCCATGAATATTTCACCTAACATTATTCTTAAATTTTATAAATGAAACTGTACTGTTGAATTTAGCAAATCCTTCACACATTTACCTGTCTATTTCATACTGTCCTGTCTTGCACATTCGTACCCTATTGTGATTTCTTTACAGTGACCTGTGCTATACCAAGTATTGCTTCCATGTTAATTGATTAATTGCTTCCCAGTACTTCTTTCTTTCTTTATTTATTGGTACAGGTTCTTGCTGTGCAGCTCAGATGCATAGTGATCCTCCTGCTGTTGGGATTACAGACATGAGTCGCCGTGCCCAGCACGGCATGCGGTACGAGGTATGGAACCTGGGTCCTTGCACTTGTCAGACAGGCACTTAGACTGCCAAGCTACCTCCCCAGCCCAGCCAGGAACTTCATTATTAACAACTCGCTTTCTGTTACACAGAAAATGAGATGTGACTTGGTTCACCATGACATGGAGATATCTAATAAGTCAGCAGGAGCAAAATAGACTGTAGAAGACACTTCCAGGTCCTTGTCTCATCCAAGAAGCCAATATTTGTAATCCCAAAGTTACGTTATTGGAATCCCATCAAATTGATTCCAATCTACCACTTACAATGCAACCGACAGTGAAAATAAAGACACTAAATTATATCTTCAATGATCGGGGGGTCAAGGGGCTCTAAGTCCAGCCATGAAGATGGCTTTCTGGAACCAAGAGAGCAACCCAGGGCCTCACCCAGTTTTATTCAATGGGGGAGTGGCTTGAGGATTGACTGAGAACTGTGGGAAAGAGACTACTATGAGCTGAGCTAGGTGGGTGGCCTAAATTTACCTCTGCGATACACAGAGAGGATATGCAGAGAGAGTAATCTGCATTATATAGTGTGTAATGTTTTGGTTAAGTCTGGTGCTTCAGCTTTGGTGTAGCCTTTCAAGCCCCAGGAAGTCATGGCCTCTGTCTTGAGGCTCGATCCCAGCTGGCGCCGTGGAGCATTAGCTCTACCTTCTTGGCTCACATTAAAGAGCAGCAGGTATAGGTTACCAGGGAAACACGCACGCCACCTTCAAAGACTATCACCAGCACCTCAGCTAGACCAATATACATTGCTTAAGGCCAGCTGAAGGATAAACAGAAGTCCTAGCCAGCTCTGTACAGAACAATACAAGGAAATAGGGTCAGGCTCAGTCAAAATGGAGACAATCGCTCTTCTTTCAAGGAGAGCTGCTCAGGTGGTCCTCCACAACAGACCACATGAGAAGACCCTAGAATGCTTGACTTTGTGTTTACTGCCTGGATATCTGCTGGTACCCACCTATCCCTGCACAGTCCAGATCAGTATCCAAATCTCAGCTCAATCCCAAAGTTGGTAGCATAAATCAGAAATGTGACAAACTCAGTTTTCTTATCTGTAAAAAGGGGGATTGGGGTTAAAACATTTCTCAGGATTCTTCCAGATTTAAAATTCTATGGCTGAAAGATTCTCCATTTGTGTCTGTTATAGTGACACTGGCTGCTGTACTTTATATTACAGCTGTGTGATATTTCAGTATTTTAATCCAGTTCCCCCTCTTTACAATTGGGCACCCAACAGAACTATGTGTCCAGAGGCAGGATCTGGGCCCATGTCATCTTTGAGTCCTCAGAGGGCATACATGAGAGAAAGTATTCCACAAGTATTCATTAAATGAAATTCCCAGTATCATTCCGATCTTTTTCCCCCCCAAATGTGTCTATCTATCATTTGGATTTTAATATTAGACATCTCTTAATTTTTCTCATTTACTGAGATTTAGATTTTAAAAGCATAATCATATTTCTATGAGCATGACATATTCTCCAGGTATCCTGCACCCTTTCCACAAGAATAAAGAGGCCAAATTTCAGTAGATGTCCTTGGTTTATGGAATCAGTAGTTGGCACCCTACCACATGACCATGACACCATCACCCACAAAGAACATGGAATATCCTTACCATCCTATGCAATAGAAGATGAGAGGGCCTACTTTGCTTTTTGATGGTAGGGTTTCTCAAAGCGCTTCTTCAGCCCAGTATCAGTCCAACAGTGTTCCTGAGGTGAGCTAGGGTTCCACCATCAGCAGAACTCAAAAGATTTTCCGATCCAATTCAAGAAAGTATCACCAGAAGTTTTGAGCTTTCCCTGCTGTGGGAGGTTGGAGGGCCTCTCACTTTGCAGGTGTATCACAGCTCCTAACCTGCCTCAAAACAAGGTCCCAGGGCCTTTTGAGGATCTGAAGAGTGGCTGGAAAGCTCATCAATCTGCAGAGGCAGCAGGATGCCTGATCTGACCACATACTGGACTAGGTAATTAAAAACAGAAGCCTATAAACTGACCCCAGCAGTTCTAGCTCTAATGACTCCAAGCTGGGCTCTCCGGTATTTTGCTATTTTTAAAGTCAGTCATTCCCATGCCTGCATTTTGTTTTGGCATAATACATATGGGATGTGAATTTTTCCATAAGCCTTTTTTTTTCATCTTTTTATTTAAACCACTTTTCTTTCTTTCTTTTCCTTCTTTTTTTATTTTTTAATAGATTGCAAATCGAAAATGAATTATTTACAAACACAACTGAATATAACAATAAAAACTGTCCAAAATAAAAATTAAGAAAGAATTTACAGATCAGTCATAATAGTTCACTGTGTCACAACCAAGAAACTTATATCCATATAATTAGAATTCTCAAAGTAGAAAGGAGTAGGCAATAACTATTCAAAAATTTAAAATTTCTGAATTTAGTTCAACTTACAATACCACATTTCCAAGAAAAATAAACCTTTTGCAAAGACATTTAAAGTGTGTAAAAAACTAGAT
>NW_004524577.1:39363501-39364140 GCF_000260255.1 Octodon degus
ATGTGAGCCCCAAGGTAGGACGCAAAGGCAAGCTTTCATCGTAGTAGAAGAGTGTGTGCAAGGCAGCAGGACTCGATTTGCAAAAGACGAAAATGCAGTGAAGCAAGAAAAGAAAAATAATAAGATTTCCACTTCCTCAAAGTTTTGAAATGAATGCCCTAATTTTAGAGTGCTGTTAGGAATTTAGTTGGTTCAATTTAGAAAAACAATTATCTAAGCCACAGTGGTCTCAGATCACTGGTTACAAGCAAAAAACATTTATTTTTCTGAAAGCAGGTTCAGTTTTTCTCTGTTTCCTTGCAGGCATGCCAGAGTGAATTGGAAATTATTCCTCCTAACAAGATAAAAAATAAATGCTGGATGCTCAGTCGTGCTGAAATCTTAATAGATGCATGACCTTCAACAGGCAGCAAGACATCAGCAAACTGCCTTGTTGCTGCACAGCAGGGACATTGGCATTCTAGCTCAATTTTATTAGGCTATCTGCTGTTTTCTTTTTTTCACTTTTTTATTGGTACATTTTAGCCATCAATAATGATAACATAGGCCAGGGAGATGGCTCAGTGGAATAAGCGCATCCCTGGCAAGCGCAAGGGCCTGAGTTCAATCCCCGGTTCCGAAAAAATAAATAAATAAAAT
>NW_004524577.1:39364240-39379479 GCF_000260255.1 Octodon degus
TTATTTCACTGAGCCATCTCTCTAGCTCTTATTAATTCTTTTACTGCAGTGTTTTTTTCAGATTGGGTTTCCTCCCTATGTTTCTGTAGTTGATTCTTTACTTCAGATGCTATGAGTTCAGAGAATTCTTTTTTTATTTCAGAAAATAATTCTGCTCTGAGTTCCTTTATAACTTTCTGCTGTTGCTTATTTACTACTGATGCTATTAATTTATACATTTCAGCTGAACTAGTGTCCTCTGCACTTTTTCTAGGTGGGCATTGGGTTTCCTCCATATGTTTTTGCATATGATTCTCTACTGCAGATGCTATTAATTCAGGCATTTCTTTTTTTATTTCAGATCTGAGTTCCTCTGTACCTTTCTGCAGCTAATTCTTTATTTCTGAAGCTCTTGATTCATTGATTTTAATTGTGTGGTTTCCAATTTGTTCTGTTAGTGTCCTCTGCACTTCATGGGCTTATGTTCTGAGTTTGCATTTTCCTCCTTCTCATTGTCATTTTCTATAGCAGTGTCTTCTGACCTTTGTTGTAGAGCTTTGGTGCTGTCATAACCTTAGCACCTACTAAAGTTCAGGTGCACATCTACAAAGTTTGGATTTATCCAGCTATGCCTGGCTTGGGTCTGGCTGCTGTGCTCAGCACCTTCCTTGGGAGGTGAACCTGTTGTGCTCCTCTGACAAGATGTTCTGCTCCTGGACTAGCTGTGTGGTTCTGTCCCCTAGTCTCTCTACAGTACCTGGAACTGCAGAGTTTCACCCCAGCCCTGTATGCCAGGCCTGGGCTGAGTCTAAATGGGACAAGGTGGAGAAGGTGGGAGAGGCAGCTCTCCCACACACTCACTGGACCTGGGCTAGGGCTGGATCTGCCCATAAGCTGTGAAAGTAGAAGGGATATACTGCTTTCACCTTTAAAACTGTTATTGGGAGCCCTTCAGTCTGGGGATTTCTCTCCAGGCCCTCTTATGTCTCATACTTCTGTGTTTTATGCAAAAAATGCTGGGACTGGGAAAAGTCTTTAGCATGTCATTGAAAATTAGTGAAATTACAAAACAAGCTCTCCTTGTTCTCTAGGTCCATGTGATTAGGCTGTGCCTGCTCTGCTTTGAAAGTCACCTTTACTCTAAAACATGCAGGACAGCATGAACTGGAAGGCCCTGTTTAGGGCTTTGCACTGAAAATGGTGCAATGCAGTCAGAAACTAACTGAACAATCTAAGGACAATGGAGCCGGGAGGAGAAGACTGCGGGTCCATGCAGGGTGTGATGACGATGCTTAGGGTCCACAGACTTTTCGGAGTAAGCCCTTGTACTGCCCTGAGAGGGGAGCAGTCTCGCAGCTGGCCAGTCTCACAGGCTGTGTTTGTACTCTTTGCTAGCCCAGGACTCTCAGCTTTGGTATCTTACAGCAAATACATGATTCTACCAGGAAAATAGTAGCAATTCCACTTCTGTTTGTCTGAACTCCTCCAGACTAGACAGTCCCGCAGCAGTGAGTCCTACCGGAGCGGGAGTCTCTGAGCGGCCAAAAACTACAGCGCCCATACTTGGTACGGTGGACAGTGTCCACTAAGCAAATGCCCCTGTCAATGGCCAGACCCACGGGCCTCTTCCAAGTCAGACACACCTAAAGGTGAGATGCGCTCTGCAGCAGATACTGCAGGAAGACCCGACTCCACAGGAGATGACATGGTGTAGGGCATGGCAGTGCTGGTATGCCTGAGGACCAGAGCAAGATTAGGAGAATTCTTGGCCTTATGGCTCCAAGCTCTCGGGACTGTGAGGAGAAGGGAAGCACATCGGAGTCCTGCAGGCATCAGATGGGCCTCGAGCATCTCTCCCTCCAGGACTTTTACCCTGACAAAGGCCACAATCGAGGTTCTTCCACTAGTTTTCCGCATAGAAGTCGACTGGCAGTGGAGGATAGGAAGACGGCCGGTAATGCTAACACAGTTCTTATCCTTTCAGTATTGAGGACACTGCAAGTGGTAAGCTTAGGGGCTCGGGCTTAAACACACCTGAGATTTCTCCAGACGCCTCCTTCCCTTGACCCAAGAAAGGGCTCTTTAATGATCAGCAGTGCTGGAGGTACAAACACAGTGAACGAGCAAGTAGCCCGCTGGCCACTACGTGGCCTCCATCATCTTAACTTGAACCTAAGCCTGTGGAGACTTCCTGGGCTAGTTGATCAAAGCTTTTTTGTTTTTGTTTTTTTAATTAGGTAATTCTGTGTGATTTCCCAAGAAGAAAAGAAAAACTTCCTCCCAGCAGGCAGAACTTGGAGGGATGCTCTTGTTGCTTACTCTATCTAGAAGGCCAGGTAGCACATACTCATTATGGGTATAACTAAAGGGTTGGATGGATAGTTAGAGGCTGAAAAGGAACAGGACTGGGAAATTGCTGATGAAGAGGCTCGGGAAACTGGCAAGAGGTTAGACAGCATTCACATGAGGTGGGAAGATGGTTAGTGACTACTCCCCAAAGAGCAGGAGCAAGATCAGGAGGAAAGGTTGGCAGCTGTGACCGAGCCGACTTGTTTGGCAGCAGTCAGTCCGCCTTTTCCCTTAGCCATCCTTTCCTTTGCCTGGTGAGCTGTTCTCATGACAGGAATGGAGTTGATCTATAGGCTTCCAACATGGACTTTGCCTCCCTACCACAAAGCTAGCGAGGGCTGCTGCTGAAGGCCCAGTCTACCACCCACAGCGATCAACGCTGAATTCCCAGTATGGCCCAGCTCCCCTGGGACAGCCATGGGCAGAGGGGGAGCCAGCCAGCCACCTGGTGGCAGATAGATTACATTAGGTCATTTCCATGAGAGAGAGACACTGCACCACTTCATTTTCATTGAGATAGATACCTACCTTGGACAGTGCCGCTCTGCTACCCAGAATGCTTCTGATAGAACCCTGTTGAGTGATCTAAGGAATGCCTTCCTTACTTTCACTGTATTGTACACAGCACTGCTCTAAGAAGTTCATTTTACAGCAAATAAGGCAATGAGCTCATGACTTAGGAATTTATTGCTCTTGTCTTGCTCACATTAGAGCAAGTGACCTGAAAAAAATGCTGAGATGGCCTTCGTCAACTTCGTCATGTCCCTGGTTCTGGGGCAGCACCACACACACCTGAGTAATAGCTTCCAGGACGCAGTGGATGGTGCAAGCCACACTACACTCTCTCCACAGCCAGGGTGTCTGGAATCCAGGCTGCCAGTGAGCGGCTCCTCGTGCTGTTTATGGCTTCTGCTGAGTCACTGACAAGAGCTTGCTTCCTGACCCTGTGCCTTGTGTGCTGATAATTTAGAGTCCTTAGTTCCCACGGAAGGGAGGATTAATTCTACCAGGGAGCATGAAAAAGATTTCATGAAATTGGAGGTCCAGACTGCAACATGGCCACTTTGAGTTTTCATAGAGCAAATCAACAAGCAGAAAAAGAGGGAGTATTGGTTTGCTTGGGGTGATTGTCTCTGACTACTGTGGAGTTTAGGCCACTCAGTACTGTAACATCAGGGAAGGAGGAGCATGTGTGTAGTTGATTTCGGGGCATACTTAGGTGTTCTATGTTGTTATAGGATGACTCATTATTATGAATAAGGGTCACTGTGGTTTGTTGAGTAAAACATGATTTTGCCATCATCTTTGTTTACAATATAAGTCTAGCTATGGTGATGGGT
Source organism: Octodon degus (assembly GCF_000260255.1). Lineage (NCBI taxonomy): Eukaryota > Metazoa > Chordata > Mammalia > Rodentia > Octodontidae > Octodon > Octodon degus. Next base: position 39,367,909 of record NW_004524577.1, read on the forward strand.
ATGGATGACAAATAGGGACAGACTGAGATAGTTTTGTACTTTATCTCATTTCCTACAGTGGAGAACGTCCTGTTTTCCAGAATCCCCCCCTCAGCACTCTCGAGTTAGCATTGGCTATAAGAGAAATGTATGCAAGATTAAGACAACAGAAATGATGCTACGACAAATTTGTTTTACATTCTGAAAGTCAGGACAGGCTGCCAGGCAGCTTGTACACACTGTGTGGCTCACCCGCTCACCTTATCTTCATAAGGTAGCTTTGAGCCCCCATTCTGCCCACTAACACCTGTCGTCCTCCAGCCCCCGGGCTGTAAGCATGTGTAATTTGCTGGTGCGAGTTGCCAACTTCTCCAAGCCACCCACAGCCTCAGAAGGGAAGGTGGTGTGGGACAGATCACATTCCATTGTATCCTCAGTTTCCACTTCATCCTCAGAGGTTCAGTTCATCTTTGTTTCTCTTCCCATCTGATGGTCTAGCAAACTTACAGCAGCTTCAGGCTCAACATCTGATGCAGGGACAACAATTGCATACACTACACCAGTTCCCACAGTTATATAAGCACTTACCCCAATAGCAGATCCCTTAACCTACTTACTTGTAGCATGCTTAACCCACTTAGGAATGTTTGATACACATATTCAAGTATATAATTTGAAAACTCTCAAAATCAAAATGAATTTGACTTCATGCTTTAGTTTTCCTTCAAAGCTCAAGTTATTTCAGGATATCACCTACCATTTAAAAATTTTCCCTCTCAACAGAAATTCAGATCTTTTGTTTAAGGTTATAAAGGTACAAGCCCAAACTCTTAAGAAAGAAAATGTGCTCATATAAAGCTTCATGAAGTTATAGGTTTGTCTGGAATGTCTGATTGTATCAGTTTGGTTTCTTCACTCCGTATTCCTTAAAGATGGGCTTTGGTAGGAATTAGGAGGTCATCTAAAGTGATTTTGTAGAGAATTTAAAGGACAGTTTCTATTGGTGTGGGCAGGGGTACAAAAATCAATAAAGAATAGGGAAACACCAAGAACTATCCACAGAGGAAGCTGTTATCAATCCCAAGCATGAGGGGTGAAAGACAGAATGTCACCATAATCCACCTAGATCTAAGTCCACAGACGAGGCCACCATGAAAAGCTGTTGATGCAGAGACATGCAGCCACTACCACACAGTGCCACAGAAGGACACCCCCTCATCCCCTCGTGCCTCCCTGTCTTCAGCTGATGTTCTTCATTCCCGGGGAGCCTGTGTGGTGCAGCCAGTATGGCAGGTCATATGCTGGAGATGGCGGAAGGATAATCTGGGAATAACAGTAATATTAAGAGAGAAAGCACATGTTGAGGCCATCATGAGCAACTGACCTCTAACAATCCCTTCCTGCTGTGAGGGGTCAATCAGAAGGGAACATCGGAGGGTAAGTGATAGCTTAGCCAGCATATAGCTGGAGCGTTTAATTTGCAAGATCAATAACTAGGTCTGGTGGGAGTATCCTCCAGCAGTTATTGAAAACCCCAATTGATCAAATAATTCAACCCTCATTTCTTTAAGGAAACTGTAACTTAGACCTATTAAGTTGGTTGTTAGAAGGAGAATTTAGGTTGCTTCCCTTGAGGCTCTTCCTACTTTAGCATCATCTGTCTGGAATTGAGGCTGCACTTCCAAATATTTTCTAAGTACTTAACAGTTGAATTAACTCTGGTGAAGTACTATATAGCATGATATAATACTCAGCCCATTTGAGGTAAAAGATGCAAGAAAGGCAAAATGCCAAGGAAAAGATAATATTAAAGGAGTTTAAAACTTTTATTCTGATCCCCCCCAGGCTCATTCATGGCTCATGTGCTTCCTGGGTACCAGCCCTCGTAAGTAGCTAATCTTTTGGGCAGTTCTAATTATAAAGAGCTGCATTGCATAGAATTGCAATGCCTAGGATGTGCCTTTGCAATTCTCAGAAGTCTTGGCTCTTTCCCTCTCACTCTTCTTTTATGAGAGATAACTCAGAAACTTGCAGATACTAAGGGGAGAGGACAGTTCCTGTGTTCCCTCTACATTCTCCCAACAGTGTGACTCACCATTACCATTGAGGCCTATTTCATTTAGATAGCATATCAGCCAGTGAAAGCATCCTCAAGATTCCAGACATATCTTTGCCTTCCATCTCCTTTGTTTGCACTTCTAGTCTCTTAAAGGCCTCCTGTTTTTTTTCCTTAGCAGAGGACTCCTTCCTCTGTCATGCTTATCATCCGGGTCCTGGCCTTTTCATTCTTTCATTCTTGTATGAGCTTCAAAAATCTATGAACTGGGCCAATGGCTCCTACACTTGTGGTTTCCTACCAATATGAGTTATACATTGATTGCATGGGGAAATTACAATGGCTTTGTGTCAGGGCCTGATCGCCTCAACTATGACAGTCAGTCCCCCACAGACCAGCCACATTTTATTTGTGCAAGGTCTCCTCACTGTCTGATTTTACCACTCAGGAGCCCTTCTTTTTCTTAAAGACCAAGTTTGACCTTGTCATGACCAGTCACTTCAATTGTCCTGTTTTCCCTTCTAGACCAAGTCCGTTATCTCAAGGACTTTGGGCTGTCAGTCTCAATAGGATCTTACTTTTCTTATACAATCTGCCTCTTGTCATACTGATATGATCTGAGCGATTCTTGACAATCATGAATGAGAAAGTTACTTTGCATCCTTACTGTATGCTAGGAATCATTGTAAATGCTTTAGAACTCTCTCTCTCTCTCTCTCTCTCTCTAGATATATATATATATATATGTATATATATATATATAAATAATATATATTTGATAATGTATACATTATTGAATTTAAGCCCATCAATTATATGAAATTAGTTTCTCTTATTAACATTTTATATTTAAGGAAACTAAGTCATGGAGATGTTAACTAAATGGCTCTAAGTCACTAAGCCATAAAAAATAAAAAGTGAGTTTGAACTTACTTAAAAATTTTCTTCCGGAATCCACGATGTTATTTGTCAGGTTATTCTGCATTCCTGGAGGAACAAAGGATTGACTTTCTGTGGCCTATTACATGCCAGAGAAACTACTGCACAGAACCAGTAATATTTAACTATTTTTTTTTTTTCAGTTATTTGGGGCTATGAATCTAACGCAAAATTTTACATGAGATTAACCTACACTATTTTATGAGGTGTGAGATCGAAAACTGCTACAAATTCAGGCAAAGCTATATTTCTGTTTCTTTCACTAGAAGGCTTTTCTGAGCAGGAGTGCACTCAGGTGTCGTAAGCAGTTTGCCTCCTAAAAGGACTCCACCCACTTTTGGTCATTTGGTAGATTACCTATGCATCCCCCTTGGGACTGATTGAGCTTGCTTAATTTTCATTTGTCAAACAATGAATACAACGAATCTTTCAGAATTGCAGATTTATTAGAAACATCTGCTAATTTACTAAAAATGTACAATAGCCTAAGTTGTCTCTTACAAAATCAGGATTTTGTTCACCTGGGAACAGAATTCTGCTTCTCTGCTGAGGACATATGCGATGGTTTGTGGGGGTCAGACATGACTCAGTCTCAACTCACAGATTTAAGCAAGTCATCGCTGCCCTTCTTTCTTTCCTCAATTCAAGGAATGTTGTAGACCTGGGGGAAATTTAACTTACCACTTTTGAAGTGATACCAACCTCCCTTCCTGCTCACTGAGTAGGGTACATTTAGTACTAGAAACTGTCTTATTGATTACTTGATTTTTTTTCTGTTCAGTTAAGCCTGTATTGCTTAACTTCCATGCATTTCCATAATTTCTTTGTTTTGTCATTGACTTCTAATTTCATTATGCTATGGTCTGATAATACGCATGGCATAATTTCAATTCTTTTAATTAAGCTTGCTTTATTGGCTAGTATGTGATCTATTTTGGAGAAAATTCCATGTGAAGTTGAAAAGAATGTGTATTATAGATATTTGTTAAATTTATTTACTTGAAATCTTTGTTCAACTCTAGTATGTCTTTGTTGATTTCTTTTGTCTAGTTGATTCGTCTGTTGTGATAATGGGGCATTGAGATTCCTTCTTATAATTGTGCTTATTTTTTTCTTGATCTTTTAATGTCAAGTAGTACTTGTTTTATGAAGTTGGGTGCACCATTGTTTGGTGCATATACATTAATAATGGTTACCTGTTCCTGTTGGATTATTCCCTTCACCAGTATGTAGTGACCTCCTTGGGGAACCTAATTTTATCAGATTTGTTCAACCAGGAGAATCATGAACAATCTTCACAGGGGGAGAAGTAGGATAAGCATGTTAGAATGATTTCCTATTGTGGAATAAAATAAAAATAGGAGGATAGGGGCCGGGGAGATACCTCAGTAGTTAAGCGCTTGCCTGGCAAGCACAAGGGCCTGAGTTCAATCTCTGGTTCCGAAAAAAAGGGGGGGATAGATGGAATAAATAAACTGAGAGAGGCACCCTGTGTGATCCAAAAATGATAATCCAGAGTACTGTAAATTGAAGAATTTGATGCAACAAACCCTCCATACTTGGGGAACCAGAGTAAAGTTACTTTAGGAGAATTTTGAGTGTCTGATGAATAAAGATTCTAGATTGCTAAGAGGTAAGATGTAGATAATTGGAAGGCTACTTTAATAAGTAGTGCTATAGATATTGCTTTAGGCATTTAATGTATATTTTACAAGCAGAAAATAAATTCCCTTCTCAAATACATTAAGTTAATGAACCAAGCTTCTTTAAATAAAGAGCTCTCAGGGCACATGGGTCATCCCCAAGCAACTGCCAACCTACTGTGTGTTAGGTAACAATGCGGCCAACACTTGAGTATGTGCATGCACTGAAGCAGGCTCTGAAACCACATAATCCAACGAGACACTGTTTTCTTCCTTCAAGGAGCCCAGACTAGTTGGAGAGAGACCATCGTCCACATCCAACACTTACCTAATGCTTGCTGTGTGCCAGGTGCTGTTCTAAGCGTACCATTAACTGCCCATCCTAATTGCTCTGTGAGGTAGCCCTCTGTTTCCTCATGCACGAAGTAGGGTCATATGTTAATTGGAGAAAAGTTAAGCAACATGCCTGAGGATCACAGAACCAGAAAGTGGTCAAACCATGACTGAAAATGAGACAGACTAGCTTATAGCCTCTGTGCTCTTAACCACTATCCACAAAGCAGAGTGATAAACGCCACCAGAAATATGCAGAAGACAGGTGGTCCAACTCACAGAAAAGAGAGTACACTCATCAAATTAAGGGTTAAGAAATGTTTCTAAGCAATGTGTTCTGCAATTCTGAATGTTATGGTTTTAAATCTATATGAACAGGGGAAAACTCACATCTCCACAAGGCTATCTATGCACGTTATTTCTCTTCATTTGGATTTTAAGTTTTTACAAGCTATCTCATTGTAAAAATTGTTCCTACATACTTTTAAAGTTTCTACTTTAAAGATCATTTAGGGGCTGGCAAGATAGCTCAGTGGTGTAAAGCACATGCTTAGGCAAGCACAGGGACCGCAGTTTGATCCCCAGCACCACATGCCACACCAGCCCCACCCACAGGGTAGGCTGAGCAGTCCAAAAAATAAAAATAAAGATCATTTTAAAACATATTTCCTAACTTGTTGCTAAGTAGGAATACAAAACTTTATATTGATCTTTACTAAGTAAAAAAATGTTAAAAACACACACATATATGCCTGTTTTACATACCAAACAACAATTTGAGATTTTTTTTCTTCCTTTCCATTCTTCATTGTGTATAATTTTGTCTGATTTTGCTGTCTAGAGCCCTAGTACACTGAAGAATAGAAGTCATGATACCTGTTATCCTTCATTTCTGGCTTGAAAGCAGACACTATAAATTCCAAATGTCTCACAATATAATGTGTTTGTTTTAAGCTTCATGTAAATGCCCTTCATCCACCTTAATAAGTTTCCTTTAACTGAGCTTGCTAACCATGAGTGATGTGAGAGCCTGAATGTGCCCCACTAAAGTTCATGTGAAAGCCTTGACCTCCCTTTCTTTGACCTTAGAAAGCGATGGTATTTGGAGACTGGGCCTTTAAAAAAGAGATGATTAAGTTAAAATAAGGCTGACAGGGGTGGGGCCCTAATCCAATAATGTTAGTGCCTTTTTTAAGAAGAAGACACTTGGTCAGGCAGGAAGACTCAGAGCAGGGGAAAGGACTAAAAAATACGTGAGGACACAATGACAGGTTGCCATGCCCAAGCCAAGGGGAGAGACCTGGGAGAAACCAAGCCTGCCAGGGCCTTGAGCCTCTAGTACTGCACAAAAATAAATTTCTGTTGCTTAAGTCATTTAATCTGTGTTGTTGTTTTTTTTAATAGTAGAATTAGGATGCTAACACCGGTTGATATTGAATATTTTCTACTTTTTGTATATATGAATATTGCTCAGTCTTGCTTTCTTTAGCCTCTTTCTTTAACCTCTTTTTTTCTGGGGGGGGGTGCTGATCGAGCAGTGTCCCCTGTGTTTGCCTAAGCTCGCCTACACAGGAACTTTGGACTGCTGAGCTATCTCCCAGGCACCTCTTTTTAACCTCTTAATGGGAGAGTTGACGGATTTCCTAATATGAAGACTAGATATTCCCACAGTAAGCCCATGTTTCCACTTTTCTGAGTTGTTTTGCTGTATTTATCTGTTTGTGATAGAGACTGAGCTCTAACTTCTTAATGTCCTTACTGAGGTTATTATGGTCATTTGAGATGACAGGACATGTGCACCTTTCTTTTTCATGCTCTGGAGTAGTTTCAGGCAGCTGGAAATTTCTGCTCTTGAAATGTTTGGTAGGATTTGATGCTAAGTCGGTCTGGCATACTGCTTCTTTTTTTTTTTTTTTTAAATTTTATTTTTGGCAGAACCAGGGATTGCACTCAGGTCCTTGTGCTTGCCAGGAAAGCGCTTATTCTACTGAGCCATCTCCCCAGCCCTGGCATACTGCTTCTACGAGAAGCACTTAAACAGTTGTTTGATCAGTGGTGATGGTACTCACCCACTCCTCATTCATTGTTCTGGGGCCTTGTGGCTATCTTCGGTCCAGAAATGCATAGTCTTCAGTACTCAAATGTCAGTACATCCATTTATAGCTATATCTATCTGTATATCTATAGCTATGTGGGGATTGAGCCAGGCCTTGCGTATTCTAAGCAAGATTCTACCAGTGGACTCTTAAGATTTTGGGACAGAGTCTGACCAAGTTGCCCAGACTGGCTTTGCATTTGTGATCATTCTGACTCAACCTCCTAAGCAGTGAGGATTACAAGTATATACCACCACGCAACAACTTACTAGAATTTTTGATAGTTTTTTCCTGTTTTTGTTTGCATTTCTTGGAATGTCCCATTTTCCCTTTTGAGTGATATTTCTAGCTTTCTTCCAGCTCTGCGAAATGTATTGCTTGCCCTTTTCCCCTAGTAACCCCAGGCTCAATCTTTCTCCAGCTGAACCTGAGACGTGATCTTCTCGTGTGGCCCACATTGGAGTGAAGGCATGGTCTCATGAAGTCAGGGCCATCCCAGGATTCAGGCACTCCTGTTCATATTTTCAGCTCTCCCATGTCAGAGAGCCAGGTGTCACTGCTTACTGTGCCGGCCAGAGTTCTGCCTGGCATTGGCCAGCGTCCTGCTTGGGTGTCCCCTTGAGAACTCAGGCTGTCACTTTCTCTCCTGTGTTATGCCAGTTGCCACTTCTCTACCCACTTTGTCTTTTCCTAAATGGCTGACCTCTCATGTGCTGGAATCTCATTCTTAATTTTTGTGTGTGCCTGCTTTTATTCCTTCGCTGGCGCATGGAGGTGAGGGTCAGGGAGTTGATATAAGTAAGTCTGTAAAATGTTTAAATGAAAAATCTCTATATGTTTAACTTCACATCTTCATTGTCCAGTAGGCTACCCACCAGACTCATTTCCAGTGCTTGATAGCTGTGTACAGCTAGTGCTTATCTCATTGAGCCATGCAGACCTAACATTTTCTCTTCATCACAGAAGGTTCTGTCAGGCAGTACTGCTTAGCATGACCAAGAGATGCCATGCGTGACTACCTAGTTATGGCATATGCTCCACTGTTCTCCTGCATGCAGACCTTTTAAATTCAGTGTAGCATTTACCCAACTCCATCCACTATAAACTAAGCTCTGTGTATAGGGATTCTATTTCCCTAGTATTCTGAACATACGTAGTAGGTTACCTTTTCCTTCCTTCCTTCCTTCCTTCTTTCTTTCCTTTTCTTTCTTTTTTTTTTTCTTTTTTCTTTTTTTTTGGCAGAACCAGGGATTGAACTCAGGCCCTTGCGCTTGCCAGGGAAGTGCTTATTCTACTGAGCCAGCTCCCCGGCTCTCATGGCTACCTTTTCATTAGGCTACAACAGATCCTTCTTCTGAGTTTCTCCCCTTTTTCCAAGCTGCTTTGAATCAAGTGCTAATTTAGAGTAAGACTTCTTTCCATGTAAATCTTGAAAGAAGAGACAAAAAATAATTTCTAAAGTTGGGGCTTCTCCATGATTCCCTCCTGGCAGTTCAGGTTACTTCTTCAGAGAGGGGAGTGTTGTAGACAGCTGAATTAGACAGAAGTATTATAGGCAGTCAGACAGGGCCAGGCCCTCAAGGAGGCAAGATGGAAGACAAGGTGACTTTGCAACTTGGAAGAGACAGACACTCCCATAAGGGCCATGCCTCAGGACCAAGACAAAAGAGGAAACAAACACAGCTACATACCTCCCTAGGGATGGGCATCAGTGATTGATATTCTAAACAGGTATCAATCACCTTGAAAGAGCCCAAATGAGTTACTAACCTAACCCCCAACAGGAAGAAACCCTGTCCCGTATTCATGCCCACTTGCTATGTGACTCGCTTCCCCATTTGGTACTTGATTTAATCAATTTTACCTGAGCCATGGTGCTTGTAATTTCATTGGTTGACCATAGTTTTGTCCCACCCCATGCCCACCTGAGCTAGTTCTTATGTTCTCCATCACCTTAGACCCACCTCACCACTTGGTTTTACACTATAAAGGTCCCTGGAAGAGACAGCTTCCCAGGGACCACCCAGTTGGAGACCCCCCCTTCTGTCCTTCTCTCTTGGAGAGGAGTTTTCTTTCCCCCAGTAAATATATTCTGCTCATAACAATAAATAAATAAATAAGCAAACAAATAAATAAAAGTTGGGGCTTCTCCCCACTTTTCTGATTCCTTAGGAATTAACAAAGATGCTTATTGCTTTGGATTTCTACGGAAATATTTTCCTTCATGAGGTCAGTATGATAAGCTGGATAATGGTCTCCAAATATACACAGGTCCTAATCTTGGGAACCTATAAATGTTGTATAATACGGCAAAAGCGCTTTTTTTTTTTTTTTAAATTTATTTAGTGTGTGTGTGTGTGTGTGTGTGTGTGTGTGTGTGTGGCCAGCTCAGTCCACCAGGGGGCGGGGCTGGCTGGCATGTGGTGCTGGGGGATCGAACCGCCGTCCCTGCACTTTGCCAAGCTTGTTCCAAGTAGGTGCTTTAGACCACTGAGCCATCTCACCAGCCCCGGCAAAAGCACTTTTACAGACATGATTAGCAACAAATATCTTGACAGAGGAAGACTGAACTATCCGTGTGGGCATTAAGGTAATCACATGTGTTCTTGTAAAAGAGAAGAGGGAAAGGACGCTGTCCAGAAGCAGAAGACAGTGTGACCCAGAGCTAGTCAGGAGATGTTTGGCCACAAGTCTCCGAATGCTGACTGCCACTGGAAGCAGGGGGAGAGAAACAGTGGCCTCTCTGGGGCCTCTAATAGAAATTACCACGTGGTCATCTTGATTTCTTAGCTTGTAGGACCCAATCAGAACTTTTAGCTCGCAGAACTGCTACAGAATAAATTCATGTTGCTGGGCGTGGTGGCGCGCTCCTGTAGTCCCAGCTACTCGGGAGGCTAAGGTGGGAGGATCTCTTGAGTCCAGGAGATCTGGGCTGCGGTGCGCTATGCCGATCGGGTGTTCGCACTAAATTCGGCATCAATATGGTGACCTCCCCGGAGCGGGGGACCACCAGGTTGCCTAAGGAGGGGTGAACCGGCCCAGGTCAGAATAAATTCATGTTGTCATCATTTTTGTTACAGTGAAAATAGGAAATTAATACAATCAGCAACATAGTAACCTAACAAAGATTAAAATTAGTATGGAAGATTGAGAAGGATTTAAAAAGCATCTGGATAAATAGGAATATTAATTATTGTGATATCCAGTTACCTTTTGGGGGCATAATTATTGATCACTATATGTGGTGATTCTTCATCTTAAATATTTTAAATCTGGCTTGAATAGTCTTAAGACCTTGAAGTACTTTTTGGAAGAAGTGTCATCTTTAAGACCAGTTCCTTGGGGCCGGGGAGATGGCTCAGTAGAATAAGTGCTTCCCTGGCAAGCACAAGGGCCTGAGTTCAATCCCCGGTTCTGCCAAAAAACCAACCAAACAAAGAAAACAACAACAACAACAACAACCCCCCCTCAAAAAAAACCCAGTTCCTTAATCCCCCAACTAAGCACATGGAATTCTAGACTACCAAATGATTTTTAATTATGTAGTAATTAGTGCACCTCTCTTCTATAGCTGAGTAAAGAGAACCCCAGAAGGAACCGATAACCTACTACAACTCAGCTGGCTAAGCAGTGGCAAGAGTTTGTCAAGACTGAACTTTAAAAAAAAAAAAAAAAAATAGGCAATGAGATGCCCATATCTAGTCATAGGAAGGAAAGCATTTAAGTTGAGGAGGAGATATTTTAGATTTACAGCTTAAGCACCAGCCGCAGCAGCTAAAGTTCCTTCTGAGTAGCAAATAAGGCCACCAAATTAAGAGCAAAAAATCCTATTTTCAGTTTTAACCTCCAATCTCATCCTAACTACTTCAGTTTATTAACCAAGTTTTTTGTTTTTGTTTGTTTTTGTATTTTAGGGAAGGGTCCACAGTGTGTTCAAGGTCTCACTATTAAATCAGAATGGTGATCTGCCTGTTTACAACCTCCCAAGAGCTGGGATTACAGGTGCGCGCCACCATGCCTCCTCTCGATTGCCCACCCCCAGTCCCTGCGCCTGCTTGCAGGTGCTTTAATCCGCTGAGCTATTTGGCCGGCCCTATTAACAAAGTCATAATAGCGGCTTCACATGAAGGAATGTCACTTTGGGGAGTTTTATCTTTTGAGACAGGGCAGTACTTGGTTTAGATTTAGGGCCAAAGCCAAAGACCAGTAAATCCAAGACAGTGTTAAGGGATGGCTTAGAAAGAAAAGGGACAGAGCTCAAGAGAATGCTGAAGTCCGAGTTGTGACTGAAGGTGGTGAAGGGCACCTGACGACCTCCACAGAATTCAGGGCCACCATACTTCCAGTATTTCTGTAAGAGGAAAGCTTAGGATGGAAGACACCATTTCTCAGCTATTAAGGAATACACTCACGTCAAGCGTGAGGCAAGGTAGTCACCACATTTGGAGCTCGGGCTAAAGAGAAGAGAGTAGACCAGGACTGTACTTTAGGGGTCAGACCCTTTGTACCAGTAATTCCATTTCTA